>NC_141149.1:5533546-5854380 GCF_053477565.2 Lygodium microphyllum | reverse complement strand
GTGGGGTAGTCATCCTGTAAAACTCAACAAACCTTTCTCACTCAAAATCAGTTAGCGGGATGAGCGTAGCTCAAATTTGGGGTTACAAGGCTATGTATTTTTGGGTATTTTCTTCTTCAATTTTCAGAAATTCTGCAATATTTCTGTCTTCGTTTGCTGAAAGTACTTCAACGAAGTTACAGATAGGTAGAACAGCTTGCTGCGAACAACTTTCCAGTTCAGAGTTTTTGCATACGAACAAGTCTTCTAGGAGTTTTAAGCACTAGTCAGTTCTGATTTAGTCTGACTTGCAGAGTTGCAGACTTAGCAGACTTGCAGAGTTGTTGACTTGCTGTACTTAGGCCGACTTGCAGAACTTGCAGAACTTGATTACTGTCGACTTGCGGAACTTGACTTCAGAAGTGCGAGACCCGGAGTTACTGAACTTGTCTACCCAGTATGACTTGATGAGAGTTGTGTGACTTAGCTTAAGTAATTAAGCTTAAGCTTAATAAGCTTAGTAACTTAGGCTTTGTGAGGAGGAAGAGCCGTCAGAAAACGGCGCAAATCGTGGAGGACAAGAATATGAGTTTGATGACGTCGCGGAAATTTCGAACCCACTCAGTTACTTCGTTGACGAATTTTGTGGAGCTTCTTTACTTCCTTAAGCCTTTAAGCTTGTAGACTAAGATTTTTGAAGAAAAAGATATGGGCTTCTTACTGTTTTATCCACGACTTGTTTATGGAGATGAGGGAGTGGTCCTCCGCCTACAGAGCTTGGTCCTTCGCGATCTGACAGTGGAAATAGGGGTTCTTGATCGCCAGAAGTCTGCCTGTATCGATGGTTCGCGACGAGATTGACTGTAGAGCCTGTTTGTTCCTGGAGCTCCGCCTTCGCCCGAGATTGATAGCGATTGGAAGCTCTTGATCTCTGCTCCACTCTGATACCACTGGTGCGCAGATCGGTCGCAGATAGCTCACGTGGTGAATCCCGGAAGGTCCCCAAGAACAAAGTACTCTACCTTTTTGCACAAAAAACCATGTAAAAGCATGCACGACAAGAGGCAAGAGACAAATTGGGTTCAATCTCCCCCATGCCTTGTGTGAGCGCTTCACAAAGCATGTATTTAATGTATATTTCCAATCTTTATGCTCAATAATAGCCCAATTACAAAAATATGACAAGCTTTTTAGCTTTTGAGTTTGCTTTCTACAAAAATAAGAAAATAAAGCTAATGGACGGTGCCCATAGAGTCTGGCACGCCCAATCTCAATGTCCAAATAGAAATAACATATCCGGGCACATAAGCGCATACAAAATAATAATAAATAATCGATGTCTCTATAGACATAACAAAATATAGGCGTGGCGCCTATCAAAATATAGTCCAAAAGTCGAAAACCCGCTAGACTCCAATGCTTTCCTCCGCCACTGCTGCTATCTCTACACATCAACTGAAGCATTCACAATCGTTAGTAAAATAATACAATTAAACCGACAAAAGTGAATACCTAGCAGTCTTCAGCTACATAAATAAATCAAATGGTTAGAAATAAATCCTAACCTTAATTTATTACGAGTGCGCACTCTAAACTCATAAACGTTTATTAATTTAATATGCATTTTGCGGAATCACCCGCTATGGAATCACCCATGTACACACTAAATTAATGAAACGCCCGAAAAGGACAGGCGTCCCCATCAACTTCTCGCACGAAGAATCCTCTTTGCGTATGAGCCCCGGTCATCTAAGTTTACGGAATCCACCGTAAAACCTCACGGAATCCACCGTGGAATATGCCTCCTGGCATCAGATTATATACTCTCGCACTTCGGGGAGTTAAAGGTACATCATACCACTATATTCGAGGTTGTCGAGGGTTTGGATAGAAAATTGTGTAGTCAAAATCACGTACAAGAGAGATTTAACTTTTGTAACATGTACCATGTCGTCATAAAATTTTAAAAAACATGAGTTCATGCACTTGTTCACAATGGGTTGGCAATACAAACATGTCGCACAAATCCATCCATCTTTTTTCAGAATCTATTTTGAGAAATCTAGATGGACCTCGTCGAACTATTGCTACAACTCCTGCAAGTACCACTTTGAACTATTACATATCGAATAGGATCATGGAGAAGCTACAGTAATCCACCATGATAATGATTTGTAAGTTTTCAAAGTACTCCATCTCATCTATAACGGTGTTTGGATCTATTGCTCATTGTTGTCTCTCTTTTGCTCAAACTTTGCCATGATATCACAATCTGTTGTGGAGCACATTTTATTGATACGCTCCACGTGAAAATGTCATCTGCGTGACCACGCTACACTGTATATTTTGTATTGTACATTGAAACAGTCAATTAGTTGTCGCATATAAAATCTAGATGCAACAAATCCTAAACACATCGTCACCTTTGGACTACATCCCCTCGAGAATTTCCACTCCTTAGTTGAGACCTCTGCTCCTTTGCAAGATGCTGCGGTCAATGCTTCATACAGCCATTGCGTTGACATAAACTGCGGCATATTCTCCATGCGCTTGGGATATTGAATTTGTCGATGGCGCGTACTACGTCAAAATTCAAATCACACTTCTTCCTGATCTTTCCTGGCTTGCTCGTACCTAGCGAGCCACGTCTCCGTGGAGGCATGGTGCAACATACAAAAACAATTCACTTTCTTCTCCATTGTAGTATCCATTCTTTTTTCCATCCCATTTCCAACCACCACATCTCCAGTCATTCTATCATTGTCCTTCAGCGACCATAGCATACTATTATTTGAATCCATCATTGGTAGCCACTGTGAAATATGCATTAACGTCTCAGACATCAACCAACCTTCAGCCATGCTACCTTTTGGCCAAGCTCGTTGTTGCACAAAGCCTTTTAGGGTTTTTATGAAGCACTCTAAGAAGAATATCCATTGCGTATGGACATGTCTAGGAATGTCCACTTCATCTACAAGATGTACCAGAAGGTGAGTCTATATCGTAAGCATGCTGGTGGGCAGATACTTCTCAAAGAGGCAGACTGTCTCCACTGCTTCCCGCATTGTGGATTCAATAGAGGATGTCTTGATCTCCTTCTATGAGATCCATTGCACTAAATTTGACAACCTAAATCACCCCTCGTATTTCTATAGTAAGGCATCCTGCAACCACGATCGATAGTACAAACGACCACAAATGAAGAAGCATTATTAGCAATGCCTACACTCGAAATAGCAAAATATATGCCAGTTACAATCCATTTATAGTACAAACCTAACATATCTTATGCCAATCATGGGATTTTAGCCCTGATAATTGGTCGTCTTTAGAAAATGTGGACTTGAGAGGACACATCATATCCATCCAGGTGCTGATAGACTTCAGAATTTACTTCACAAGGCGCTCTTCTTTAGTGGACAAAACCCAAGAAGTGCGAGGTAGCTACAATCGACCATTAGCACTCGACTGCGGCTAAAGTGCCTCCATTTTTCCTACCTCCTTCAAATCCATTCGTGCCTCTACAGTGTCTCTCTTTCCTATGATTTGGTTCCATAGTAAGTTGCCCACATTTTTGAAAATATGCAAGGGATCCAACAAGTGGTTGATCTATAAGTGGGTCCAATACGACAACTCATAGAAAACTGAGAACCATCGCATTCCATTTGAATGTGACACCGTGTGGACCATTTTTTACTCGTACCAACTTTGGGCATTCATTCATGCTGAAGGTCATTCAAGAAAACCTTTCCTTAGTTCATGACCCTCCGACAGGAAAGCGGCATGTCCCTCGGGGGGTTTACTATATATATATTCTCTATATAACGTGCGTTCATGGCCTATTTTGTAAATATCCGAATCTGTGAATTTTTCTTGAATAAAACACAACCCTTTTCTATTCAATCTGTAAGTAACCCCTTTATATGACACCCTTTTGTATGTGAAAAATGTATAAAATTGGTGTTTTAAAAACCCCTTATTTTGAACTCACATTATATATATGTATATTCATGAGTGATCCCCCCGAGGTGTATCCTTGATATAATATCTTCTTCATGGTTCATGACCCATACAATGGACATGCATAATAACCTGGCCGCGTACAATCTTGAACGAGCTATGATAGATATTGCCAATGAGAATGGAAGCCTACTTACTTGAGCACTCCTTGAATCTCGAAAAGTCATGTGTGGTCCACATGAGAATGGCTCGAGTGGTAGACCGTCGACCATCGTGCTTGCTTATATCTTCCACCGTGAACCCTTCCTCCCACAAAATCTTAAGCTCATCAACTAATGGACGAAGATACACGTCTATATTCTTGACTTTGTAGCGGCCCGGAACAAGCAAGCTAAGGATGAGGTGCCCTTTCTTCGTAGCAAGCCATGAAGGGATGTTGTAGTTAACAAGGACTACAGGGCATACACTATAAGAAGTTGAGCGTAGACCGAATGGGTTCATGCCAACCATAGCAAGACCAAGTTGAAGATTCCTTGGCTCTCCGGCAAAGCTTGGAAAGGTAGACTCAATGTGGTTCCATGCGCGTAAATCCGTTGATATTCGTTGGACTCCATCTCACTCGTATTGCTTCACTGTATTTTGCTTGCACACTTAGGAGTGCAAGTAGTGTCTTCAGACGAGATACTCGGCACCCATCATATAATGGTATGGATGTTTCCTCTCTAAGCGGATCAGATGTTTCGACATCCATGGGTATCAATGCATCGATCATTGCATCTATCTCAGGCTCCAAGATTGTAGAAAATTGTGAAAGGCTGCCTATCTCCTCTAGTGTTGACGGTATAGATTGGATAGTACCTTCCAAGTTGTGGATTGGCTCAGGCACTCCATCCATCACATGCCCAAGAACTCTTCTCACTGACTGCAAAGGATGCACTCCTCCTTGGGATGAGACATCACCTCCCTGTAATAAATTTTATGGCCACATCCAATGTTTTTCTATATGATATTCAAATAGTTTGCGAATACAATGCATGAATGATATACACTTTTCATACAATTTGCTCAAAATTTGAGATTGCTTGATCAATGATCTTTGATTGAAACTCACCAAAGCGTCGTACGTGCTCCATAGACAATCGATGTTTTCGTCTAATTTCCAACTTACATTAAGAGCAAAGACATGGGATACGTTGATTAAGATATCCTCGCAATCTTGAATATCACGGCCTTCATTGTTTTCCATTTGGTCTACGTTACGACAAACAATTTATTTTTGTTATCATTTTTTTTTCTTTCTTAAATTTTTTTAGAAGGGATTTCTTCTTTTGTAACTCAACAAAATAAACCTATATAAAGTCTCCACCTGGACGGGCCTAGAGTATGTAAAGTCTAATATGCTATGCCTGGGGACAAGAGAGTAGCTACCCTATGTTGGAGTGTTTCACGTCCGGCGGTATTGCATTAGACTACTATTACTACTAGTACTCGCCTTCTCAAACACACCAAAGGTGTACCTTTAACAAAACCTCTCTCTCTCTCTCTCTCTCTCTACTACTGCTACTACTACCGCTACTGCTACTGCTACTACCACCACCACCACCACCACTATTACTACTACTACTCACCTTCCCGAAGCGTCGAACACATCCAATGTGCACCTTTAATAAAACATCTCTCTCTCTCTCTCTCTCTCTCTCTCTCTCTCTCTACAACTACTACTACTACAAATAAAAAACAAGAAAAGAAAAAATTAAAGAACTACTACCACTATAATAAAAAATAAGAAAACAAGAAATTTAAAGAACTAACACTACCACTACCACTACTACAACATACAAGAAAAGTAGAATTTAAAGAACTACTATTACTACAACAAACAAGAAAAGAAGAAATTTAAAAAAAAGATCATACACTCTCTTTGTTTTTTATCCATTCATTCTCATCTCTCCCTCCCTCTCTCTCTCTCTCTTTCTCTCTTTCTTTATTATGTTTCATGTTTATTCCCTCTCTCTCTCGTTCCTTCTTTCTTTTTTTCTTTTCCTCTTCCTCTCTCATTTCCTATTTTTCTCTCTTAGTACACACAATGCAGTTCGCTCTCTCTTTTGCTCTTTTGCACAAAAGGCCGCGCTTAGGTTTCGGCCTATTTTTTATTGTCTGGGTACCATTGCTATTTGCATCACTATTTGCGTCGCAAATAGCGACACCACTAATATGCGTCGAAAATGGCCATCACTATTCTCCTATGTCCTTGTAGTGATGGTCTACCACGTATTAAAAATGGCCAATATCTCCCATTTGTCCAAACTTCTGCTTTGTTCCCTATCACATATCGCCTATATAGGAATCCTAGCATCTCAAAACAAAGTGATCAACACAACAACCAACTTGGACAAAGCTTCCTTCAAATTTTAAACTTGAAAAAGTAATAAAAGCACTTTGATGGCTTCATACCTCGAGTAAGTTACTCATGAATATATGTGTGCATCACGTAGGTTCAAAATAAAGTATTTTTAAAATATTATTTTTATACATTTTTTACATACAAAAGAGTGTAATATAAAAGGATTATTTACAGATTAAATAAAAAATGATTATATTTTATTCAATAAAAACTCATAAATAAAAAAATTTATAAATAGACCTTAACCGCATGTGTTGTAGAGGATATACATATAATAACTTCCCCAAACTTCATACCAAGTGTCAATCTAGTACTAGATATAGTACTAGATACGGTGAATGCACTATATCTAGTACTAGATACGGTGAATGCACTAAGTACATGTATACAAAGAGATAGTCGAGTGGTGGAACCACCCTTTTGGAAGGGATACGGAGCGGTTAGGTCACCTTGTGTATAAAAGTGGCAACCGATAGAGTTAGCTTGATCCAAGCACGCGCCACGGGTGGTCTTGTGATCCACACGATGATATCATCGAGTGCCAAGAGACGATGGCAGACGGGTCTTTGAGTTACGCTGGTCTAGACACGACCCGTGTTCGCTGTTACCCATACTGTATTGCAAGCAGCAGTCGATGGGTCGACGGAAGCACTCCATAGCAAGCCGCTGGTCTCTGGCCCGGATCTCCATTACCTGCCGGTGGATCCAGTAAGAAGATGATGGTGATGATGACGAGGACGAGTACGATGATGACAACGAGGATAGAGAAGAAGAGGATTGTGAAGCCGGAGAATCAGCGCCTGCCGACCACGAATATTCAGGTTGAAGCATAAGGAAGCCTAAGTGCGCTGTTGCTGCTGCAGTAGAGTCAGCCACGAATAATGAGACTGACGCTGTTGTTGCTGCTGCAGTAGGTTGAAGCATAAAGAAGATAGCGCAGGCAGAAGATTGAATAATGAGACTGACGCTGTGAATCGGCTATATGTCGACATATATGTTACACACACTCACCCTCAAACTCATAAGCGCGTGCACACACACTCTCTCTCCCTCTCTCATATTGAATATTCTATGTGGATCAACAAATCACTCGTCGCCTCCGTTGATTTCTGAAAATCTAGAGAATCTTCTAAGTTGTTGTAGAGAATCTGTTGTACTTTTTTTTTAGTCCCAATTTTAGCTTTATTACATTTATTCCAATTTCCCCAAGCTCAAATCCTCCTTGAAGATTCTCACAATCCCCCTACTCTTGGGTGAGGTCTTCTAGGTCACATGAGTCTCAATTACCAATGGTGTTTCACCCCTTCTAATGGCTTTAGAAATTATGCCCATAATATAGGCATTTTGAGTTTCTCTCCTGTGTGAACTAGCTAGAAAGCCTTTGAAAGTTTGTTCATAAGAGACTATGCATATAAGTTTGTTCATAAGAGACTATGCATATCATGGTTTGATAACATTAGATTGTGTCTGTATATTGCATAAGTTGATTTTTAGAACATAAGTTGATGCATATCTATTATGCATACTTAGAAAGGGTTTCACATGACATTGTGTCAATACTTTACACAAGTTGAAACCAACATGATTTTAATGTATGATTTGGTGTACATCTATACTAATTTATCTAGAAAATGTTTTAGAATGAGAAAAAACCAATCACTTGTGCATTATCTATTCATACACAGGATTATGTAAGGAAATAATTGGGACTAGAAAGGAATGACATGCTCACTTGATTGAGTGTAAGGCCCTTCTAAGTTATGATGACTAGTAGAACAATATATTTTGAATCATTTTACAAGGCTTCTAGTTTGAATTATTTTGCAACCAAGATTGGCTCCATACATGCCATGGAGACACAACGTAAAAGTCCTCAGCCAATGGATATTGTGGAGTTCCTCTTGAATGTTATTTCGCTAGTCAAAGAATTTTGACTTGGTTCGAACCAGACCTAGCAAAGTCTTGGTTTGGATTGAATTTCCAAACCTACCCCATTTTTATCCATTCCTTAACTCTATAGCTTCTCTTGTAGGCAAAGTCCTTACACAAAGATCATATAGCAACATCAATACCCATTGGCACCTCCAAATACTCATAGCATTACCAAGTTTGAGAAAAAAATTGAAACACCATGAAATTATCAAGAATGTCGTAAGCTACATCATCTGGAAAGATGAGATAATCTATAAGAAAATTCTTAATTTGTTCTTCAAATGTCATAGGCAAGGTCACTACATCAAGGATCTCCCTGAATACAACAAAGAAAAAGAGAATAATCAAAATAAATAGGCCAAGAAAGCCAAGCCTAGGTCTGATAAGGGAGGAGAGCAAAGTAAGTAGAAATTCTAGCTTGTCCAATGAAAGAAAACAAACCCAAAAAAGGGAAGAATGGGAAAGGGAAAAATGATTTCTCTACTAGTTCCTCCAATAGGCACACCCCCTACTAATGCTTATAACTAACTCTTAAGGAAAAATTCACAATCAAAGGAAAATCCCACCCCCTAATGTCTAATTAGTAGTCTTTCTTTGATAATGAAGTATTTGTAGATGGCACCCAATATTTTCAAGAGACAATGAGCTTACTCAATGAGTTTGAAAAAGAGTTGAATAATTATGACCTCACCATTTGCCTAAGTGGCCAAGAGGACAAAAAGATGGATGTCAATTCACAATCCAAAGAGGAAAACATCATTGTCCTCAATCCTTCTCTTGAAGCAGGCCAAAACCTTGTAGATAAGTTTATCAAGCCAAGCATTATTGAGGACACTCAAATTATACACATCACCCCACATCAATGGATACAAGCACAACCAATGGCAAGTGAAAGCTATCAAGGATTGGTGGAAGCATATAGAGCCCCCACAATACCTCCAAGGATTGTAAGAATAAAAACCCCAAGAAATAAGATTAAAAATGTATAATCTTAAGGTCATGACTTATAACTTCAAAGGTTTTATAAACAAAGTAGGGCACTAGTGATCAACAATTGGGGTTATCCCCTTGATTTTTATTTGTCTCCAAGAACTCAAAATTAATGTGGCACATCTCCACTACAATGCGAAAAGCATTAGTAGCATATATTTAGTTTGCCACCAAACATGAAGTGGAAGCAGGAGAAGCTGCTATAGGGGTCCATGATAGTATAACTCCAAACATGAAAAAGATCCTCATTCACTTTAATAATAGATGGGTAGCCATTCACATTAAAGGAAGAGAGAAAATAGTAGTCATTTTGGCATATGGGGAGCCTTCAATACTGAACTCACACTTTGGGAATCTCTCAAGCAAATTAGTTGCCCAATCATCATGGCTAGAGATTTCAATATGATTGAATCAATGGTTTACTAGCTCGAGAGGAAGGGCTAAATCGTTTTCGGAAAAGAGAGACGAGCAAGGCTATCCCTAAAGGTCCTTCTTAACCTAAAAGGACCTAATGCTAATTCCTTGTCGAGACCAAAAATGGGCCCAAAAATACTAGCTCTAGGACTCTAGCTAGGCCTCCTAGACTCAAATAACCCCACCGCATCACGGCTAGGAGCATATAGACACTATGAACTGATTTATCTAATGAATATGTTTATAGATTAAAATCTTTAGATTGTAGTCCAATGTGATGCCCTTTTTCACTCCAAGAAAAAGGAGTACCCAAACATATCAGTGACTAGCACCTCATGATACAAACAAAGAGAGGACCTCCCAACTTATTGAAGTGGCCCCAGTACAGCTCTCCTACACCCTATGGATTAGCCCCAGGATACACCATTCCAACATAAAGCACATATGCAATATAGTCCTCTCTTTTAATGAAACATTCTAGGTGATAATTTAATCCTTATCACATCCTCTCCCATATCCTAGGGATTAGCCCCAAGATGCATCATTCCAACATAAAGCACATATGCAACATAGTCCTATCTTTTAATGAAACATTCCAGGATGCACCGTTTCAACATAAAGCAAATATGTAGTATAGTTCTCTCTTTTAATGAAACATTCAAAGTGATAATTTAATCTTCATCACAAAGGCAATGATAGCACTAGTCCTACAACTTAGGGAGCCTCACACTCACCGTGGGTCAATCATTGGAAAATAAGTGCTATGCATCTAAGAGATAATTCTCTTGATACCACGTATGAAAATATGGATGCAATATGAATGACATATAGTGCACAAACAAATAAACTTAGAAATAAATCTATGTGTGGATGTGCACACATAGTTCTTTCATGATTTCACTCTATCATATTGCTTTGTTGTGCTCAGGTAGCACCAGAATAACCTGTGCTATTGTCCTTTTCAAGACTTAAATCAAATGAATCCTATATGATAGAATATGCATGAAATTATAATTTAAATGATATTTAACACCCACAAATCCCTTCCGCTGACCCTATGAGATTTTGCATTTGTTGGGCAGGTTAAAAGGATTTTTCATGTATATCTCTTTATGTAAAAAGTGATAAACATGCACTGCCACTACAAGAGAAAGGCCCTATAGACGCGCACTGTACACGCGAAAAAGCGGGTGCGTTTATAAGCGCGTGTATCAGCGCGTCTATTCACACTAGTATAAAAAATACGTCTATATATCCACGGTGATAAACGCGCTTATAGATGCGAAAATAAACGCACATATTTTTCATTTCTCATAAAGTCCCTGAATATGACCAAACCTCTTAACAACTAGTATTTTTTTGAATAGGGCATGATTGGATAGGGTATGATTGGATGTATATATGACATAATTACACCTGGATCATACGCTAGGACATGATATACATGTATAGGATTATACGGACATGATATACATGTATAGGGCATATACATGCATAGTACATGATATACATTACCAACTTTACTTCTTTCTGAGTATTACAAATATATATCCAATCATTCCAAAGCTAATTACATATATGTGATTTCATGCCCTATATACATCCAATCATGCCCTATACAAATGTGATTGGATAGGGCATGATGATTGAATGTATATATAAATCAAAGGTTGACTTGTGCATTTGCAATATATATATATATATATATATAGAGAGAGAGAGAGAGAGAACTGATCAATATACTCAGATGTCTCATTTAATGTTGTGCACTTAACCTAGCCATGCATGCCAATTCATAGCATGAGTAGATTGATGTAAATCAGTTGGCTTGTGCATATGCAAGCTATTCCAATCATGTCAAGGTGACCTTATAGCTCACATATAATTTCAGATAAGGTGGACCACATGTAACCAATGTGCACATGTCCTCTTTTCATCATCTTTAGCCAGTGTGTCCACTTGTTGGTGACTAATACCAACAAGCCAACTACAAATCTCTTATCTATGAAATGTATAAGTAAATTAACTTGATTAATTTGATGAGGCCAAGTTTTCCTTCCATGGACAGTGTGGTTGGCTATATTCTACTTCAAGGTTATAGGAACTTGCAAAAGTCAATGGAGCATCCTAAAAATGATGATACTTTAATTACTATATCAAGTCACTTCATGTACATATCTTTGATTGATGGATGGATAATATGCCTTTCTCTATCTCTTTCGTGTACACCTTCATTGAATGATCTCTCTCTAGCTAAAAACCATTCGTGCTTTATCCACCTATTGATACTTGCATGCAATTGTAAGTGGGATGGTCTAGTAAGTCACTACATATGTGCCAATTGACTTGCCAATGTGTTATCTCGTATCCTCAATCTTTGTTATATATGTCACCACATAGGTGAATTGATTCCCTAAATACATGCATTGATTCCTTAAATTGTTCCTACGCGTCTGTAAGTGCGTGTAACATGAATTATCTGTGCATATACACGCGCAATTACACGCGCTGACAGACGTGCCATGCAAGTATAGAAAAATTTAAAAAAAGTTGTGGCTTTCTTTTCAAACCTATGCTTTCATGCATTTTTTGCGCGTTTTCTACAGTTCGAGCTCGACATCACTACTCGTGTCTATCTATCACTTCATGAAGACAATGAGGCAAGGAAATAAGAGTAAAAAGAGGACAGGAGGAAAGAAGAGCCAAAGAGTAAAGAACAAGAGCCAAACATCAAGGAAGAGAACAAGATTCAAGCAACTTACCAAGGGAAGGGAGAAGGAGGACAAGGAGCTTGCAACCTAGCCGCCACCCATTGGAACAAGCAAAGAAGGTGAGTTCTTCTTCTCTCTCTCAATCTTGTTTGCTTTCTCTATTTGTTTGTCTTTCTCTTCTCTCTCTTCACATGCTGGATCTTGTCATCTATGGAGGTTTTTTAGCTTTGTTTTTTAAGCAAGTTTTAGAAGAAGTGATGCGATTGTGCGTGTCTGTCAGTGCATCCAGATGACAGTGTAGATGCAGCTATAGACGCGGAAATAGACGCACTGACAGACGCTTACAGAGACGCAGGTATAGACGCGCACAGAGATGCAGGTATAGACGTTGCATGTAATATGTTTTATCTGCATAGGGTAATATGATTTTTCTTGTGTAGATGTGAAATCCTGGATCCTCCAGCACCCCATTCAACAAGGAGCAATTCATGGGGGAGATGACCAATTATCTTGGTCGCCCTCCCACTGCAGAGAAGGTTTTCAGTGTGATGTCTGGGACACCTATCACATCTTTGCCTACACAGGGATCAGCTGAGGTATATGGATCGGCCGAAGCACGTACATCTGTAGAAGCACGTGTATCGAGTGAGGTAGAGGGTAGTGTACGTTGAGGGAGGAGGGAGAGTGGTGCGGGAGGACGAGGAGGTCGAGGGCTTTGTGGGGGTTGCCTAGGTGGTGGCTCTTGATCACCCTCACCGAAAAATGAGAGAGGTGAGCCTCCATAAATGTACTACTCTATCACTGATGTTGGTGGTATCTTGCATGATTGAGGGGAGGGAAGTGATAGCCTACTTGAGGAGTGTCGTGCATGTCACATACAAAGATTGCATGATTCCCTTCAAGCACCAAAAAAATGGTTTGTGGCAAGTGGTGCTGCGGGAAGTACATAAAAGGTACCCTAATCCCGAGAATTCATGATTCTGAGATGATTGGGGACGGTCAAAGGTGAGAGACGTGCTTCATAACAAGAGGTCTCACCTTATGACGCGCGCCAAGGAGTCATTGCGGAGACAAGAGCAGAGGCGCCCTAGATATGGCCAACCACCCAATTGCCACCGCAAGGAGTGGAAAGAGGCCAAGAAGAGAGCAGCGGAGAAAATGACAAGTCACCAAAATGCAGAGGCGCGACGTATCCAGATGGCAACCATGGGATCGTCGCATTATGGATCGGGTGGCAGGGAGTCATGGGAGGCTGAGTTTGTAAGTATTATTTGATTTTTTTTAAAATTAAATTTTCTAATTTGTTTTACTTCATTATGTAGTGTGTTTTAATACGTTGTATGTTCAAATTGTTTTGTAGTATCATATCCTTGGTAGGATGCCTACTCCTAGAGAGGTAGGCTACCATCGAGGTCATAACTGGGCGTCCACTTGGCAGCATTTCTACGAGGAGGGACTCATCACGGAGGAACAATATAATCGCGCCATGAGGATTCCACCACCAGAAGAGGTATGTTTTATTTTTTACATGAAAAGTATAGATAACTCTAATTTATTGTTGGTAATGGTATTTATATACCTTAATCCTTTGTGTAGGCAAACCCTGATGCAGTTGAGGATAGCGATAGCAGTAGCGGTGGCGGCAATGGCAGCGGCATATGCAGCGGTGGTGGTAGCGATGATGATGCCTCTTTTGAGGAGATATAGAGGAGCCCCATGCATGCATGCCTCCCCTTGGCTTGTAATTTTCATTTTTGATATGTATTACTTTCAGCTAGTGCTTGTGACCATAACGTCACAAGCACTAGAACTCATAATGTAAAAACGTTTCATCTATATATATGAAATTTCATGTGCTACATACATTGTTTTGTTTTCAGTATCCAATCTTCGAAATAATCTTTCTCTGTTTTTCCTAAGCATACAATTTGATGTTGATGGGGGGAAAAAAACCAGAGAGCATGTGGCTTGCAAAGCCACATGCTCTCTGGTTTTTTTTTCATACCTTTGTTTTGTACGTCTATCAGCACATCTAAATTGCAGGATAAATGCGTGTCTATTTTCGTCAAAAACTTGCAGAGTAAACGCGGTTTTAGACGCGTAGATACACGCGTGTATAGACACACAATATGAATATGTCCACTTTTTTATAAATATGATTATATATTTATGTAGTGCATCATTACGCGCGTCTATATGCACGTCTAAGTGTGCGTTGTCGAAGGATTTCGAAAGCAAAGTCGCGTCCACAGAGGATCTTGACGAATTTCAAGATAGAAGATCAATCATGTGAATAAGCAAGACAAGAATTCGATACCAAGTAACAATTGTATTACTATATATATGATTTAAAACACTCATTATTGTCAAGTATCTGACTTGTAAACACATGCCAGAAACCATCACAACCAATAATCATAAACTTGTCTTCTTCAGATCAACAAAGCTTGTCTCAATTCTGGCTCTGCACTGAGAAGACAGTTCATGCCCTCCTTTAATCCCTTGATATGCCAGTTTCCAATGGCTCTTGCAACATTGATTTTTCCATTCAGATATCCATCATCCACAAAGCCTCCAAGGGACTCTATTAGCCATCTTTCAAGTGAACATGAGGCCATATGATCCCTTGTTATATCAATGGCCTTGCCCTTCCTGCAGAGGACAACTCTACAATCTCCTGCATTGGCCACAAACAACTCTCTTCCAAGCACTAAGATAGTTAAATCTGTTGTGCCAGATGACAAGCCATGATTAATTGAACAAGCTTCTGCAAATGGTGTCTCTGTCTGCAGAAAGGCATGATGGACAGCCTCTTCTATTGCAATTGGAAATGCCACATCTTCAACAATGTAATTGAGTAACTTGTCTTTGACAAACTCTGCTGCTATGGTCATCCTCCAGGATGCCTTTCTCTATTAAACATGCTCCTTCGAGAGAACTTGCAGGCTTTGAATGTCAACAAGTATATTACAATCACTGCATCAGACATATGTACCAATCATGGCTGTCCATGCAACTACATTGTGAACTAGTAATCTATCAAACAATTAGCATGCTTCCTCTAGACTGTCACACTTAGCATACATATCGACCAGAGTATTATAGATAAGTTCCTCTTGCTCCAAACCCCTCTCCACTTTACTGCCCACGCAAAACAAAATACAAACACAACAACTAAATATGTACAAGGTAACAAATATCACACACACAACTTTTTGGTGGATTCCACACCTCGGATGCGCAGCGATACGACATCCACAAAGATGTCGAAGGGTTTTTGAAAGCAAAGTCGCAACCACAGAGGTTCTTGAGAAATTCCAAGACAGAAAATCAATTGAAGCAAATAATCAAGGCAAATATGATGCCAAGTAACAATTGTATTACTGCCAAGTTATCTTTGAGTATAGAGAAACATCATAACAAAACCACATGTGATCTATGCAATTGATCCATGTCATGTGTGCAAGCTCTTATTAGAGTCTAAGCTTATGAAAAGTAAGGTTTGCAAATACACACAACTGACAACAATTTCTGTCTGCTTTGCATCATCTAAATGTGATTGCAACAGCAACAACCCTTGGCCATAATTGAATATCTCCAGTTGTGTGTCTCCAAAGTTGAGTACAGTTTTTGGACTTCCCAAATGTTTTGCATCAAGTTTTGTAGGAATTGTCTGATTATTAGAGTTTTGAACCAGACTTTGAATGGATAAATTCTGACTGTTGGTTGAATGTATCAATAAATGCTGAAAATGCTGCTTCAGCACAGCAAGGATTCTCATACACACGAGCAGAGCAGTAGTGCATCTCAAGGCCTGCATATTTTGGAAGATTCAACCTTTCAGGTATACTTTGATCCCTCAATTGCATATGTGCAGGTTGGTCATGATCATGGTTGGTATTACTTCTGAACAGTGAAGACACCAAGTCAAATGAAACCTCTCCATCAGGCTTAGGATATGTTATAGACTTGTAAAGCAGTGCAATCTCTATAGCTTCATGATCAGGTTCCTCATGCTTTAGAGTCCAAGGTAACTTCCCTTTTGAGATGTAGTGCTCAAATGCAGAAATTGTCAACCCTATTAACAGCCCATGCTTAAAAGCAGGTCTGAAATTTCTGGCCCTATAAAGTTCGTCCCAAATCCAAGATTTCTTCAAAGCACTCCAATATCCTTCAATGTCTAGTTGCTTTCTGTTACAAGAAAGTATTCGCAAGGAAGACAAAGCAGTAAGTCGATGTGTGCCTCTCTGATAGGTCCTTTGGGTTTAAGCGTTCTGTTGCCCTCTAGTCAAAAATTTGCTATAAGTGCAAAGATCTCCAGTCCGTAAGAGTTGAATATATGCATAATCAATATGTCTTCAAGCTTTGTGTTTGGTTCAAGGTAGCAAGGAAATTGATCCATGGAGTTGTACTATATTCGATTGAAGAAATTATGCATGCATACTGTCAAAATTTTCTGTTATTGATGAACAGACATCGTCCTCTGATTCTGGCATAACCTCCACTTGAACATCATTGAATTGCATTATTCATTGTGTCATCGACTTCGCTCCTTTTGTCTTCAATATCTCTTCAGTTTCTCTAGAGCGTCGCCTAGTAAACGCATGGCTCAGCTCTCTGCTTGGCAACCGTTAATGTCTTTGCCACGTCCAGGTTGACAATCATGCTTCCAGAGTAGTTGCCTCTTGCACCTTCCTCGTCCATTGCGTCTCTTCTTGGTCTCGACCTCTTTTCCCTTCAGCATTCAGCTTCGTTACAGGTAGCGCTCCTTTCTTCTGGTTCCCTTTCGTTTCTGTCATCATCTGCCGCTTCGTCATCTTTATGCCGCTGATAATCAGCTTTTGATTTTTGATGCCATGACTCCTCTTCATTTTGCAACAATTTCGAGCTAGTCCTTTCCACAGTTCAATGTATTCTTGCTTTTTCTTCCTTGATCATCCTTTTACTTCTTCTTTACTGCAATCTCCTCCACAATCATTCTCCCCCAAAAGCTTATTTTCTCCATACTTTTCTTCTCCATCCTTCGTTTTTTTCCCACAATAGCTCCTTTTTCTATTTTTCCCATTCCCTGCTTTTTCTTCACGTGGCTTATAATAACCTCCTCCTAAAAGTATTGTAAAATATTTACTATCGACAAGCATGTTGTCAAAGGAATTCTCCACATGCTTTTCTAGTTGAACTCCAGGCAAAACATTTTGTGTGATATCTTCATCCTCCAAGTTCCCCCATTTGAACTTTGGAATATCTATTAAATTAGCACCAAGCTGATATTCTGCTACCTCTATCACACCCTCCCAAGCAATGGCATGAGGTCGTCTATGCTCAACCTTCCCTTTGTGCATCCGAATGCAATGCTTGCCCTATGATCAGTGCTATCGCTCTGTTCAATTGTCTTGTCTCAGCCATGGCTTTATCCTTTTGTGTTAGAATGCCACATGCTTGAAGCCCGACCACATATGTTTGTTGATCTGGGATGACACCTTCCTCTTGCATCAAACCCCTCTTCACTATATTACCCACGTAGAATAAAAATGCAAACATAACGACTAAGTATGTACAAAGTATCAAATCCCACACACAACTTTTGGTTGAATTTCACACCTCGGATGCGTAGCAATAGGACATCCACCCCCTCTAATCCTGCGCATCCTCCGGATGGGCCAACTACCCATGATCATTATCATCAAGATCCACGAACAGATCAATCTCTTCATTGTATATTTCCGGTATATCAACAAGATTATCTGTCATATCATCTATCTCTTCTATTGGAGTTTCTTCTTGTTACTCTTCTCTTGCAAATTCTTCCAATGCATAATCCTCATTATCTCTTTTCTTGAAAATCTTGATTATTTTTCCTACAATACGCACTCTAAGCACTATCCCATCCAATTCTATCAACTCATATGTTGCATTATCAAAGACATATTTGACTATGTATGGCCCAAACCATCTTTTCACCATCTTCCAAAAAATCTGCAAAAACTTTCTCAATTGTTGCATGACTCTAGTGTGGCTCTCATCCCAAAAAACTTTCTGCCCCTTTCGAAACAGCTCATATAAACAATCTGCTATGTGTGCAAAATGGGGTATCCAAATCATGTAAAACACACAACCTCCAATGAATCTCTGTACCTCTGAAATGATAGAACAATACTTTGTAATCTTGCCTATAGAATCCACCTTCTTATCCACAGTCTTGTATTTCGTGTCAACCATGGCTTCATTATGATCCTCTGCATTACTCAAATCTTACAGTAAATCAGCAATTCTGCACTCCAGTGGGCTGAATATCCTCAGCCCTCTGCTCTATGGACTGCATAGGAACAACCCTAAACTCTGGATGCTGAAATATTTTAGCAGTAAACTCTGTTGGCTGAAAGTTTTCCGCCTTCTGTCTCTGTAGGCTGATCATAATCAGCCGGAAACTTTGTTTGCTGAATTTCTTCAACACTCAACACTTTTTGCTGAGCCACCTCAGCCTCTAACTCTATCTGTGACACAAAATCTGCAATTTCATGAAACATGTCCAGGGATTGCAGTAATACATTGCTGTGACAACTCTGCATATCAGTTTTCAGCATATTTTCCATCTCTGTCATCGTATATGCACAAATCATACTATCATACATCCCATCTATGTGCTCATCATTCTCTAAAATTCTTGCATTTTTTGAAATTTTCTCCTTCCTGCATATGTACTGCCTGGTAGCTCGAGGCAACTTAGAAGTCTTCTGATAACTCATTGAACTGTTTGCTGAAATCCCAACAAAACTGGAGGAGAAAACACTGCTGCTAGGAGGCAAGAACTCCAATCTCCTCTGCTCTGTACCACCGTCGTCTCGCGAAACAGCGGTACCTAATGAAAACCCGAATCCCTCACAGTGGGCAAAGGTGCATCTCTAAGAGTATCCCTGTTTCTAACATGGTCCACACACAGAGTCATAAACTGAACTGCTCTCATGCCATCTTTACTGCGAATCCGTGCATAAGCAGATCCATCATCCATTACCTTTGTTTCCATGCGCATCTCTATGATGAATGGCTGTCCAAGAATTATGGGATAAGAGCATGAATCCTGCACAAAGAAATGGAAATCCTCCTCTACATCTCCAATAGAAACCCTAACACTGGGACAGGCAGCATACAAATCACCTGCAGTGTTGTTGGCGGCTCTCATACGCCACCCATTCTCTATATCCATAGGCCATCTGTTACTTTCATAAACTCCACGAACTATGAGATTAATCTCTGAACCATGATCCACCAAAGCAACATAAGGCACCTGTTTCTCTCCCATTTTTACAATCGTCTCTGTAGTTGCCCTAGCCCAATGACTCCGCGAAAAGTGACTACGCGGTATCAAGACAGGCTCATCAGTTTCAGCATAATGCATAGGCTGAACCCTCTTCTCTATCTGTGGAAAAACAGAAGCATTCTCAACCATAACCTCATCCTCATCCTCCCCAATCAAAACTCCTTGTGTATCAGTAGTAGGTAATGCATATCTTTTCCTCTTCAGGACCTCTTGGAACTGATCTTGAAACTCTCTTTTCGAGATGCCCAAAACCTCAGAAATAGTAAAAGTCACCTCACTGCCAAGTATCTTGTCATTAAATATTTTCTTCATGTCCGTAGATGTCTCAATATCGGACATCAATCTAAACCCTGGCTGCTTTCTCTCTCTAGGCTCTTGCCTCTTTTCTTTCTTTTGAGCATCATCCATCTGTCGTTCTGGCACTGGTCTCAAAGACGGTCCTGCAGTAGGTGGAGTAATAAACTCACCCCCTCTAGTCTTTTTAGCTGCACTTGGATTTTCTTCATCCCTCTTACGCTTCTCCTCAACAAGTACATCTGCTCCCTGAGACTTAGCCAAGTAGGCATAAATAGTGTACCTGTCAACAGGCGAATCCCAACCTATCTCAGATCTGATGCTAGAGCCTGCACTAGTGAAAACAGTTTGCTGAATTTTTTCCTTGTTTACTGTCTCCATAGCATAGGTCCATAATGCTGACTGATGCTCTGATCCTTTCTCAATCAGGACTCCATATGCACAAGTATCTCCTCTAGCTGCCACATAAGAAGTATGCGCAGCCATGTCATCCACTAACTTCTTCATTCCGCCTTTCCCAAAGTTGGTAGCAAGCTCCTGTTTCAGTCAACCAAATCTTACCATCTTGTCCCCAAAATACCACATTCTTCCTCCTTGCATCCTGAAAAGATTCACAATCCTTGCAATGTTGATGGTCCGTACTATCACACCAAACACATCTTCGATCTCTCCTAGGTGCACTAGGAGCACTCCTAGGTGGAGTACTAGAAGAAATAGTAGGCGCAGTCGAAGCAAACTGCTCTTTCAATTTTCCCACCAATTCTGCTTTAACTGACTCCAGTGTCAAATCCGTTATGCCTTTGATTATATCATCAAGAGAGGAAGGCACTGACAGAGTGGATGGTTTTGGAGCAGAAGGAGCCGGCATCGGTCTTGGAGCAGGAGGAATAGGAGGAGTAGAAACAGTAGGCACTGGCATAGGCCAAGAAACTGGCTGAGGAAGAGAAGAAATAACAGGGATAGAAGTAGGCATAGGAGCAGAAGACAGCGTCGGTGTCATAGATCCATTTTGTAGGCGGGTCTTCCATATCCTCCTCTTGGTCAAAGTCGAGACTGCATCCTGGGCATCTTGCCAATCCGTTTTAAGACCCATAGGCTTCATGCGATCCTCAAGAAGCTCTCCTAATTCTTCCTGAAGAGCAGGATCTGCAGCTTGCAAGAAAAGCTCAACTTTCTCAACATCCAATGCTCTTTGTTCAATGGCATCAAGCTGACTATACCTCTCTTCAAATTCTCAAATCAACTCTGAAGCAACTAGACCTTTGTTTGGCATGTAGACCCACTCTTGGAATGACCGCCGTGTAGCCATCCCAAAGTCCTCAAGGAAATACTCTTCTTTCAGGGCCTTCTTAAAATCTTGCCAATGTGAATTTTGAATAAAAAGATCTGTCACTTTTGCCCTCAAGGCGGGTGTGACAAGAGGAAGGAAATACTTACTCATAAGTCCAGCTGGTACTCCAAAAAATCCCATCTTGATCTCATATGTCTTCAAATATGCTGAAACATTATAGCCATCAAGTAGCTTTTTCTCATTCTCAATTGCTTCAATCGCCTTAGTCGCGCTGATTGCATTCTCTTGCTCCGAATATAGTTGCCTTTGCTGAGACAACTGTTGTTGATGCAATTGCTGCTACTGCTGCATATACAATTGTGTCTGCTGATTTTGAAGCTGCATATACATAGACATATTCTGCAAAATCTGCTTTAGATCATCCATTGAAGTACTTGAAGAAGCAGTCAATGATGGAGCTGAAGTAGAGGACGCAGCACGAATCGTAGAAGAGGCTGAAATGGATGCTGAAGTATCTCCCATCCTGAAATTTATGCGACGCTTTCACGTCGGGTTCACCAAAGATGTCGAAGGGTTTTCGAAAGCAAAGTCGCAACCACAGAGGTTCTTGAGAAATTTCAAGACAGAAGATCAACTGAAGCAAATAATCAAGGCAAATATGATGCCAAGTAACAATTGTATTACTACCAAGTTATCTCTGAGCATAGAGAAACATCATAACAAAACCACATGTGATCTATGCAATTGATCCATGTCATGTACACAAGCTCTTATTAGAGTCCAAGCTTATGAAAAGTAAGGTTTGCAAATACACACAACTGACATCTGCTTTGCATCATCTAAATGTGATTGCAACAGCAACAACCCTTGGCCATACTTGAATATCTCCAGTTGTGTGTCTCCAAAGTTGAGTACAATTTTTGAACTTCCCAAATGTTTTGCATCAAGTTTTGTAGGAATTGTCTGATTATCAGAGTTTTGAACAAGACTTTGAATGGATAAATTCTGCTACTATTGGTTGAATGTATCAATAAATGCTGAAAATGTTGCTTCAGCAGCAAGGATTCTCATACACACGAGCAGAGGAGTAGTGCGTCTCAAGGCCTCCATATTTTGGAAGATTCAACCTTTTAGGTATATACTTTGATCCCTCAATTGCAGATGTGCAGGTTGGTCATGATCATGGTTGGTATTACTTCTGAACAGTGAAGACACCAAGTCAAATGAAACCATCAGGCTTAGGATATGTTATAGACTTGTAAAGCAGTGCAATCTCTATAGCTTCATGATCAGGCTCCTCATGCTTTAGAGTCCAAGGTAGCTTCCCTTTTGAGATGTAGTGCTCAAATGCAGAAATTGTCAACCCTGTTAATAGCCCATGCTTAAAAGCAGGTCTGAAATTTTTGGCCCTATAAAGTTCATCCCAAATCCAAGATTTCTTCAAAGCACTCCAATATCCTTCAATGTCTGGTTGCTTTCTGTTACAAGCAAGTATTCGCAAGGAAGACAAAGCAATAAGTCAATGTGTGCCTCTCTAATAGGTCCTTTGGGTTTAAGCATTTTGTTGCCCTCTAGTCAAAAATTTGCTATAAGTGCAAAGATCTCCAGTCCGTAAGAGTTGAATATATGCATAATCAATCTGTCTTCAAGCTTTGTGTTTGGTTCAAGGTAGCAAGGAAATTGATCCATGGAGTTGTACTATATTCGATTGAAGAAATTATGCATGCGTACTATCAAAATTTTCTGTTATTGATGAACAGACATCATCCTCTGATTCTGGCATAACCTCCACTTGAACATCATTGAATTGCATTATTCATTGTGTCATCGACTTCACTCCTTTCGTCTTCAATATTTCTTCAGTTTCTCTAGAGCGTCGCCTAGTAAACGCATGGCTCAGCTCTCTGCTTGGCAACCGTTAATGTCTTTGCCACGTCCAGGTTGACAATCATGCTTCCAGAGTAGTTGCCTCTTGCACCTTCCTCGTCCATTGCGTCTCTTCTTGGTCTCGACCTCTTTTCCCTTCAGCATTCAGCTTCGTTACAGGTAGCGCTCCTTTCTTCTGGTTCCCTTTCGTTTCTGTCATCATCTGCCGCTTCGTCATCTTTATGCCGCTGATAATCAGCTTTTGATTTTTGATGCCATGACTCCTCTTCATTTTGCAACAATTTCGAGCTAGTCCTTTCCACATTTCAATGTATTCTTGCTTTTTCTTCCTTGATCATCACTTCATGCCGGTCTGCTACATCATCTTCACCACAACAACTTCGTCCACCCCCTTCAGCCTTCGATGTCTGCGTCTTCTTTCCATAATTCGTCTTCATTAGGCTTGTTGATCTTCCTCAGCTTTTGTGAATTCGGCCCGTCCTTTTACTTCTTCTTTATTGCAATCTCCTCCACCATCGTTCTCCCCCAAAAGCTTCTTTTCTCCATACTTTTCTTCTCCATCCTTCGTTTTTTTCCCACAATAGCTCCTTTTTCTATTTTTCCCATTCCCTGCTTTTTCTTCACATGGCTTATAATAACCTCCTAAAAGTATTGTAAAATCTTCACTACCGACAAGCATATTGTCAAAGGAATTCTCCACATGCCTTTCTAGTTGAACTCCAGGCAAAACATTTTGTGTGATATCTTCATCCTCCAAGTTCCCCCATTTGAACTTTGGAATATCTATTAAATTAGCACCAAGCTGATATTCTGCTACCTCTATCACACCCTCCCAAGCAATGGCATGAGGTCGTCTATGCTCAACCTTCCCTTTGTGCATCCGAATGCAATGCTTGCCCTATGATCAGTGCTATCGCTCTGTTCAATTGTCTTGTCTCAGCCATGGCTTTATCCTTTTGTGTTAGAATGCCACATGCTTGAAGCCCGACCACATATGTCTGTTGATCTGGGATGACACCTTCCTCTTACATCAAACCCCTCTTCACTATATTACCCACGTAGAATAAAAATGCAAACATAACGACTAAGTATGTACAAAGTATCAAATCCCACACACACAACTTTTGGGTGGATTTCACACCTCAGATGCGCAGCAATACGACAGCGTGCAACTCTGATCATAAGCGCGCTTTTAGATGCGATTTTGTAGATGCAGAAATAGACGCGTTAATAAACGCGCCCGACATTTATTTTCACAATTCAAATATTGCATCTACAAGCGCGTCTATGGAGCCTTTTTGTTGTAGTGTGAAACATATAAATGGGACTAAACTCAAGCTAAACCTCATGCTTTACCTCTATCTTACATCGACAGAATTCAAAATTTTCAAACAAAATTTATTTTTTCTCTAATTTCTTTTGCTAAAATCACATTTTATTTTTTATAAAATTTTAATAAATTACTATATATTTTTTACTTTTTTCAATTAATAATATAATTCACACTCTCGTCCATCTTCATATTTAATTTTATCCCATGTAAATAAGGTCCGATTCTCCGAAACTAAGAAAAACATTAATTTTCCTCTTAAAATATGCATTTCAAGCTTTTGGAAATTAATAACTCATGATTACGAATATGGTTTCTTAATTGTATGCTAGAGAGTTCTCAAACACATCAAGGCTAAGCTTCAAACAAATTTTCATTATATATGATTAAGATTTGTACCATGAATTGTCTAAAAAGATTCAAATTTCTATTAAAAAGAAGGTTACCACCATTTATTGAGTTTCCAGTTTTAAGAATTGAATTTTTAGGCAACATAAAACCCGCCATTAATCTCCAATGAGCATTGGTCTCATCGCTCCTCAGCATCATTACAGGATAGAGAGGGAGGAGAGAGAAAGACTGATTTTCAAAAAAAATTCTGCTTAATGCATCCTTCTCCACGCAGTTTCTTACAATTTAGAGCCAAGAATATGGAAATCTCATCTCCTAGACGTTGTCTCTTGATTTGAATTGGTGCAGAAATCATTTTTTAATGAAAACTTTGAAGCAACGAGAATTTGAGGCCTCCTCTCACATTTTGTGTTTTTAATTAGGTCCTCTTAAGGTTCATTAAGCCTAATTTTGAAGAAAAAACTAGTTCCATATTGAGAGTTCACACTTGATCGCAAGTGGATTTTGATTGAACTGAGGAGCGAATGCATGAACGGACTAGATGGTTGGCTTCATGGCATCAAAAACTATAAACATCACCTTTGTCACATGCTTTTCGGCTTACGGAATCGGTAACTACTTCATAATGCCAAACCTTGTGCCCATTAAGTAGGGGGTCAAATGGACTCGCATTGACGAATGTACGCTTGTGTTGCATTCGTGGTGTCCAAATGCATCTAGAAAAACTTCAGCTCTTCGATCCACAACCATTTCATTTTCTATGAAAATTTACTCCTTTACACCCCCTGTAATCTTTTTACACATTAAATCAACTCCAAAACTTGCTCTAATTGGCAGTTATGCGATAGAGTAACTCTATTCGTCAAATCTAGGAATTTATCTACACATATAGAAACCATAAAGAGCATCAATCTACGTCAATGAAGAATACATAATAAAACAAAAACACTACTCTAACCCAACTCCTTGATAACATCAAGGCATGAAGATTCACATGGCATAGACCAAGCATCATCTAACAAAGATCCAAAACTAGTTGCTAACCGACTACTCCAACATAGACTAACTAAAAATAACTATCAAAGGAGTCATCCTTAGTGGTAATCTTACATGCCTACTTGATCTAGGACAACTAATTAACCTGGAACTTCTACTAGGCAAGGACTCCTATATCCTAGTTGTTTATTTGCAAATACTTTTCATTTAGTATTGTTTTTTTATACTTCAAGAGTTGATACTCACGCGTGTAAGAAGGAGGGAGCTGAGCATATGGTGACCCAAGGAGAATAGGACATTGGTTTAAACTCCTCTCTCCATACCCCAAGAACCTACGTGCTCATAAGGAAACACTAAATCATTTTTCATTCACTCACTTTTATTTTAGCTCCAACTATCATTTTTTATTTGTCAGCTAAATGTCACCCCTTGGAAGACAAGGCATTGGCCTCGGGTCCTAACTCATCCCTAGGAACCTACCATCCCTTCGCACGTTAATGATCATCTGCTCTTGGAATTTTTCTTTCTTGATTTTTCTTCGTATCTTTTTTTAAAGGTATTAGAATCCCTTTCTACACACCTCTATATTTATATAGGATTTTATTTGAGATATTTATCATTTGTTGTCATTATTTTTGATAAGCTTCTCTATCTATCTCTGTGCAGTAAGAGGCTCGCTTCAGGTACTCCATCGAATCTGTTTAGTACAACACTAAGACAAGAAAACATTACCTTCATCTGCACCAGACAAATATACGACTCTCTTAGCCTTATGAAATCAACTAGTGCACTGCAAAATAAATGGTCTTATTGTCCTAATGAAATCAAACAGTAAATTTAAAAAATAGTCTACTTGGCCTAATGATAATACAACTATAAAGCGCACCATTCAACAATCCACTACTAAAATAAACCCTTGGTCCCCACTAAATCATACTAAAATACATCATTTGACCAAGGGATGGCCCGCTTAGGCCCTACACTAAATGTATCAAATTATTTGCTAGGATCCTTGCATAAATAGAAAGTTTGGCAAATATATCCTTTAACCATTGTATGCATCCATGAAAAAATAGGAAGATGTTTAATTGCTACCTGACTCATCACCCATACTAACCCCATTGGTGGCCATAGTAAGACATATCTGCAAGTAATCCACCATAGTCATGAGCTAATAAGATTGTGTAGTCTCCTAATAACACCTCTAGACCACAATTGAGAAATACATTCTCAACAAAGGCATAATTTTCCAATGAGGAACCAACTCACAAGTCACTGTTTCAAATGTTTGAACTATTTCCAATACTGCACGATGATACATTCCTAGAACGGGATCCATCATACTATAAGTCCCATTCAATTGGTTAGTCACTAAATGCAATTTTTCTCTCACAATCACTAAATGCGAGTTTTCTCTCATCCAATCAACAACGGATACCATCACGTCAAGCTATATTTAGCCCTACGATTAAGGCCTTGTATTTTGCCATATTATTAGTAAAAGTGATGTCTAAATAAACTTCCATTTTCATAATAGCTCTACGTTCGGGATCTTTAATAAGCATAACAATACTCAAATGCTTAGAAGGTCCTCATGAAGCTTCATCAAAATAAAAAGTATAGACCCATGATTCATTGATAGGCCACGCTATACCAATCAGCACACTTGTACCTATGTTAGTCAAAGTCAAGCCAAGAGAGAGGATGTGTGATAGGTACAATCCCTCCTTCCTCACTAAACTCAATAGGGACACTAGTAAGAAATGTTGGCATTAGAGCTTAATATCCCAAGAAAAAGATTACTCTTGCCCTTAGTAATATAATAATCCTTACTCCACGTGATCACCCTACCTTGGTAGTAATGCTACTCTAAGAACAAATGTTTAAGATAAGGAATGATTCTGCCCATCCGATTGCCTTGTACCTACTACAAGTTTAAGTTGGATCCTTGAAGACTTGCAAAGGTACCAAGTCTGATGTCAACCCCAACACATAATAGAGCTTCAACTTGTTAAATTTTACTTTATTTTTAAATTCTACCCCCTAAAAATCTACTAAAAGGGCTATAAAGCCATTCTTTCCTATATGAACGATCATATAAGGGCCATCCCATTTGGTTTCTAACTTGCCAAGAAATAAGTTGGAACATGCATCATAATATAGGACCAAAAAAAACCTTCACAAATTTATATATTTTAACACAAATATCTTGAAGTGCTTTTATCATTTTCTTCTCTACTCTTGATGTAACAAAGCTTGGAAATTGGATCTCATCAAGATGTGCAAGGGAGATCGACCTTTCGTGTAATAATCCCTCTTCGCCTAGAGAATGGTTCAATGTAAACCTCACAGTGGGTAACTCAATTTTCAAGGGCAAGATACACTCTTCCCCATATATCAACTTAAATGGGGTGTGGCTTGTTAGTGTCTTGGATGTAGTATTATAAGCACAAACAAATACATGAAGTTTCTGTCCAGTCATGCTTATCCTCACATAAATTCTTGGATAAAGACCCTACAAGCTGCTTGTTAGTACTTTCTATTTGTCTATTTTCTTGGGGTTTATATGGGGTGGTTTTATTATGTTTAAATTTCAGATCTTCAGTCAGCTTCAACAATGACCTTATTTAGAAAGTGTATCCCACGGTCGGACACGAATTCCTTAGCTTGACCAAAACGACATACAATTTTTTTCATAATCAAATAGATGTTTCCTTGCCATTGTCCTTCATTGTAGCTTAAGCTTTAGACGATTTTGTAAAATTGTCAGTTGCCACAATGATATAATGCTTGCTCGTAGTAGATGAAAGATGCACAAGTACAACAAAATCAATGCCCCACTTCTCAAAGGGCAAAGTCATAAGAATAGAAATAAGCAGTCACTTATGATTTTCCCTAGTATCATTTCTCTAGCAAGCATCACAACACTTAACATATGCAAAAGCATCCTAAAGAATCGTGGGCCACCAATAGCCAACATGTAAAGCTTTTTGGGTAGTGAGCCATCTAGCAAAATGGCCTCCACGTGTTGAATCATAAGATTCCTCTATAATAAAAGGTACCTCATTGGGAACCACACAACAATGATAAATCTCATCCACACCTTTCTTATAAAACAAACCTCCTATTATTGAAAAGTGAAGCGCTTGAGACTTAATCTTTCTCTTTTCGGATTTAGAAAAAGCTTCAGCCAATTTCGTATTGATAAATAATGCCTAGATACATATCATGATGGAATATAATCTCCATCACTTTTTCATAAATCCTTGCAATCAGTAGTATTAGCCCAATGTTCCTTAGGCTCACCAAGCACCCTATGATACCCTAGAGCTTTGGCGGCTTTGCTCTCAATCACAGAATCAGCTCCTATAAAGAGATCAAACACTCGGCTAGGCAACAAGGGGGTTGAAGCTTATTCAGTAATAAGCACAATTCCCCTGCCTTAGTGAATAACATCACCTTCTCATAAAGAATATAGTGTCTATGCTTCATGATGGCAAATACCATAGCCGAGGAAATCTTCTCCAAATAGCTTTAAAAAAGCTCTAAAATTCCTAGGATGATAAAGCTATGCTTCCCAATTTCGGGATAGGCAACAACCGATACTACACCTTCTCACAACCGTGAATATATAGAAAATCTCACCCTCTTTTTGAAGCTTTTAAGATCGGTTCTCTAGATCATTCCATCTTAACATCTTCAAATACCACTTTCCATGATTTTGTCCATCCAAAAACATGTTCCAAGATAAAAGATCCGTCAAGGGTAACAAACGTTTAGCCAATGAGTTAATGAATTCACAATAATATCCCACAGATTAGATGAAACTATGAACTTTGTTAAGGCAAGTGGGTTGGCTTAGGGCCACAATAATAACCACATTTTCAATGTCCGTGGTGGCAATATTAGTTGCACTCACAACATGACCTAATAGCAAACCATAAGCCACCCCAAATATACACTTCTGAGGATTCAACACTATGCGTTTCTCATGACATGACTCGAAGCATAATCAATTGTCTAGGACGGGTCATGGTATCCACCCCCAAATAAACTATAAAAACCTTCAGCTCGTCAAGGGATATATCAGTGAATGTCTTATCAGGTTTTTTTTGCCAATACCTAGGATCATTACATAGGCCAAAAGCCATCACATGGTATGCAAAAGTACCAAGAATTTTAATGAGCTCGTCTTTAACTTATATGCTTCAACAATAGCCATTTGAATATAACCCATAAAACATTCCATGAAAGAGTACATCTCTCACCATGCCAGCTAATCTAAAATTTGATCGATATAGAGAAGAGGATAATAGTCTTTCATTGTCCCTTGTTTGATTTCTTAAATTTGAAACACAAGAAAATTTTATTGTTCTTCTTCTTCCTTATTACTATTGGTGAGTACAATTCTGTATATTCAATGCAAAATATTAGAGTAGCATTTCTTAAACACATCAATTCCTCAAAAAGAGGCTCTCTCAGCTCAAAAGGAAGATGTCTAACCTTCTGCCTTACTGGTTCATTACCTTCTTTGAATGGGATTGTATGGATGACAACAAACGGAAAAATACCCTTTAGCTCATCATCACTCCATGCAAATATATCCAGAAACTCATGTAGTAGCACCACATAATCTACACTCTCATTTTCGGATAACACAATACAAACTTTAATGGGATGGGGATCATTAGGAGTCCCAAGATCTAGCTCTATCACATCCCCATCACGAGTCCTGTCCTTTGCCTCTATTGGATCATTCAAACATACTTGGTAAGCCTTCTCGATCATAGAATCCTCTTTAGAATCACTGGACCTTGAGGCTCCAATGGCTAAAGTTTCCTACATTGCCTCCCATCGTGTACTGGGAGGTAATGTCCCTTTCATCCAATAGGTACTCAAGGTATGCATCTAGAATTATTATGTTTAACCCATGCCCAAAAAGTAGTCAATTAGGTACAATATCCACCACACAATCAAAATGTAATATCCAGGCACGTCCAAGAAACAACAAATAGCTTGGCCTCCTAGTAAATCGGATAACATGGAATCCAAGGACACACTCAATGTTAGCAACCGTCCCATGTACTTGCGTTACCATTCCTTTTTGTTGCGTCAAGCTATCATCAACAATTTTTAAAACCGTCATGACATCCTTTTGAATTCTTAGAGCTGCCCTCTCCAACAAATCCATACTCAGAATATTTATGGATGGGTTGACTACTACATTTTCTATCAAGATTCTATTGACGCACACCTGCATCCTAGGGTGATCCTTCTCTACATGATCCCATCATTCACTACTCACTCCATGGACACCAAAAGGTTCTATGACATAATCCATTCGTAGGATTTTCTTGAACTTCTTATATGAATGTTCGGAGACTCTTGGATTACTTATAGTTGATTCACATCTTGTTTAACTTCACAAAGCATGTTTGCTAGGTCAAACTCACAGAAGTTTGCCACTACTCTCTTCTGTTTTTATACCATCCACTCTTTTGGCTTCTTGATAATCTTAGTACCCTCCTTTTCTTTTGATTTAAGTTTTCTTTTGACCACAAGCTCCTCTGACACACCGTCATTTTTAATAGGACCCGCCTTGGCATCCAACATCTTCTTATTATCATTGCTAGGTTTAGGGTTAACTTTGCTTGTACTATGATCATCTTTTTGAGCATCTTTCAAATTTTGACCCCTAGTTAGTACCCTAATATTGTAATGAGATAAACTCTCACTAATTGGTAAAGTTTCAACCAAAGTTATGCCTCTGCATATTTCTTGAAGTGTGGCTTTATCCCTTTGCAAAATTTGATTAGGGCCCTCTCCTTTAGTATTCTTCTTATACGCACAATGGTTCACAAGACTAGAGGTTGTTACCTTGTTGAAGAGAACTAACTCTACTCCAATAAGTAGTGGTTAGGTGACCAGACTTTGTGCATATATCACATTTTACATTAAATGCTGCCCACCACACCACTTACAACTAAATTGTGATTGACCCCCATCATAAAGCTTTCTAGTACCCATCATATGTTGTTGACACTTTAAGAAATTAATATCTATATTGATCTGGTGGTATTTCCTAGTGATCATATTCATATAGTGTTTCATCATAACCTTTACTTTCTCTATAATATTCAATTGTAGAGGACTCATAACTAGAGGCTTTAAGAGATACCCACTCAGTAGGTTACACAAATTCCAAAGGGACACTGACCCTTGGTTTACAGAGGGAGCTCTTTGGCTTACTGCTCGTTTAATGATATTTAGAGGAGTTGGCAACAAAGGCACATTTTGCATCATGCTTCCTATACCATTTGGGTTGGTCGCAAGGATAATAATCGCACCTTGATCTCTACTAATCAATCCAATTTATTTCCAAGACTAAGGCTCAAATTTAAATTTGTCGTTGATGTGTAGGATGCTTGCAAGCGGGACTCTACTTTCTTTTCTCGGGTTATAGCAGTATCTATATCCACTAAAGAGACAGTACTCAACTGCACTTGGATATTGAAGTCCAATCCGTGTAAGAAATATTGCAATTGGACAACAAGCAAAATAATAGAAACTTGCAATTTGCAAAAGACCTATTTTATCATCTTGGTATATACTCTCACATTTTCATGAGACTCTTGACGTGTCACATTTAAAACATGTAGCCAATTCTATCCACCTCTCTCAAGGGCAAATTTCCTACAAAAGGCTACAAAGAATAAATCAAATGTGGTTATGATACCTGCTTCTAAGTCTTGATATCATAGTATGCACTACAAGGATATGGAGGTATTGCGACGGCGCTTTGCAATGCAAAATAGCGGCGTCGCTATTTGCATCGCTATTATCATCATAAATGTGATGCTCATAGCGATGAAAATAGCGACACAAATAGTGATAGTACTCAGACGAGGGCCAAAACTCGAGCGCATTTTTTTGTGCGCATACAAGAAAGAGAGAGCGAAAGGGAGAGAAAAAGAGAGAGTGAACATCTTGCATTTGAGAGGGAGAGGGAGAGAAAGAGAGAAAGAGAGAGAAGGAAAGCTTGCGAAGAAGAGGAGGAAGTGTACGGAGGGCGAAGAGGAGCTGTTGTTGCGAAGAGAAGCCGTCGAACCCTTTTTTGAGCCTTTACGATGAGTGATTGTTCCTTCTTGCTTTGTTTTTGTGTTTTCTCTTTCTCTTTTACTTGTTTTTGTTAAAATTCATGTGTATTGAGAGAGGGAGAGAAAATGAGAGAGGGAGAGGAAGAGGGAGAGGGAGGGAGAGGAAATGAGAGAAGGAGGGAAAGGGAGGGAGAGAAAGAGAGGAAAACATTAAACATAATAGGGAAAGAGAAAAAGAGAGGGAGAGGGAGAGGAAAGAGAGGGAAACATTAAATAGAATAGGGAAAGAGAGAAAGAGAGGGAGAGGGAGAGGGAGGGAGAGGAAATGAGAGAGGGAGAGGAGATAAGAGAAAAAACATTAGACATAATAGGGAAAGAGAGAAAGAGAGGGAAAGGGTGAGGGATGGAGAGGAAATGAGAGAGGGAGAGGGAGGGAGAGGAAAGAGAGAGAGAGGGAAAAAGCATTAAACATGAAAGGGAAAGAGAGAAAGAGAGGGAGAGAGAAGGAGGGAGAGGAAGAGAAAGAGAGAGGGAGAGGAAAGAGAGGGAAACATTAAACATAATAGGGAAATAGAGAGGGAGAGCAAGATAGAAAAAAAATTAAACATAATAGGGAAAGAGAGAAAGAGAGGGAGAAGGTGAGGGAGGGAGAGGAAATGAGAGAGGGAGAGGACAAGGGAGAGGGAGAGGGAGGGAGAGGAAAGAGAGGAAAATATTAAACATAATAGGGAAAGAGAGAGGGAGAGGAAGAGAGAAAAAACATTAAACATAATAGGGAAAGAGAGAGGGAAAGGAAGAGAGAAAAAACATTAAATATAATAGGAAAAGAGAGAAAGAGAGAGAGAGGGTGAGGGAGGGAGAGGAAATGCGAGAGGGAGAGGGAGGGAGAGCAAAGAGAGAGAGAGGGAAAAAACATTAAACATAATAGAGAAAGAGAGAAAGAGAGGGAGAGGGAGAGGGAGGGAGAGGAAATGAGAGAGGGAGAGGAGAGAGAAAAAACATTAAACTAGTTTAGGGAAAGAGAGAAAGAGCTGGATGTGATTCCGGGCTTACCATTTTCAGCTCATACCAGCTTGCAACGTTCATACATGCTGGAGGTCGTCCAAGAAAACCTTCCCTGAGTTCATGATCCTCCGGCAAGAAAGCGGCGTGTCCTTGATATACCATCTTCTTCATGGTTCGTGACCTTTGGGAGTCTAACTGTGGCCCACACAATGGACATGCAAGATAACCTGAGGTAACCAGACCTATAAGGCGAGCCACGACCTAGTGAATACTTGATTGAATGAAATAAAATATAGATATTACTAGCGAGAACGGAGGTCTACTCACCTGAGCACTCTCCCAATTCCGGAAAGTCATGCATCGTCCACATGAGAATGGCTCGAATGTTGGCTGACCGCCGACCATCGCGCCTGCTCATATTTTGCACAGTGACCCCCTCCTCCCACAAAATCTTAAGCTCATCGACTAATGGACGAAGGTACACGTCTATATTTTTTACTTTGTAGCGGCCCGGGACGAGGAAGCTAAGAATGAGATGTCCTTTCTTCGTAGAAAGCCATGGAGGGATGTTGTAGTTGACAAGCACTATAGGCCACACACTATAAGAAGTCGAGCGCAGACCGAATGGGTTCACACCATCCATGGCGAGACCGAACCGAAGATTCCTTGGCTCTCGCACAAAGCCTGGGAAGGTAGAGTCAATGTGGCTCCATGCGCACGAATCCGCTGATATTCGTTGAACTCCATCCGTGAACCTATTCTGCACATGCCACGTTGTCAAGCTTGCCATGCCAGACGTGCGAAACATGTGGTTTATGCAGGGGATGAGCGGAAAGTATCTGAGAACTTTTTGAGGGATGGTTTGCCCTTGCAAGTCCTGTCGATACCTGTGAGCACCACACTTTGGACATGTCTCCATAGTCTCGTATTCATCTCGAAACAGTGTGCAGTCGTTGATACATGCATGGATGTTATTGTAGTCCATGCCAAGCTTCCGTAAAACATGTCGTGGATCATCACGAGACTCACGCATGGTATTTGTTGATATTTTAATAACCTGAAAAAAATCATAAAACACCTTGAAAAAGCACAAATTTTTGCAATAATACTGTAAAAAAAAAATCAATGAAGCCTATGTGCAAGGTACCTGAATAACTCAGTCACACTCGTATCGCTCCAACCGTATTTTGCTTGCACACTTAAGAGTGCAAGCAATGTCTTCAACCGAGATACTCGGTACACATCATATAATGGTATGGATGCTTCCTCTCTAAGTGGGTCAGATGTCTCAACATCCATGGGAATCAATGCATCGATCATTGCCTCCATCTCAGGCTCCAAGATTGTAGGTAGGTCGGGAAGGTTGTATCATGCTCAAGGATTTGTTTGTCCCGGTAGATAATTATTCGTTATCATAAAAAACTGCACTAGAGGGCTTTGAGTATAAGTAATCCATTTTGAGCATCATTGAGGATCTCTTAGTCTAATAATAAATCAGTCTCAACAAAAAGCATCTTAGAAATGTGGTTTTTTTGTCCTAGGATCGCGTATTAAAATTAATGCCATCTATGAAATTTATCAACTATAGTAATAAAATTTATTTCAATCAATTCTACTCATAGTCATAAGACCTAAGAGAAAATATCCTATACTCAATTTAAGGGATTCTTCTTCTATAACAATACTTTTGGGTTCATTTTGATGAAGTACCGTAATGACCATTAGCTAGGGTATCATTTTCTTTTAGTCCTTCTGTTGACTAGTTGGCATGATTTCTAATTTGTTATGCCTATAAAGTTAATACAAAAACAATGAATTATGCATATCACAATTAGATCCCCTACTTGGACATTATGAAGGACATGACCAATTTTAAGCCATCTTAAAGAGTCACCAATGTACGTGGCCTATGGCAAAGCACATTGCATACCATTATCGATAAGTCTATTATCTTAAATTTCCTTCCCCTCCCTCTCCCTCTCTTTCTCTCCCTCTCTCTCCCTCTCCCTCTCTTTCTCTCTTTCTCTCTTTCTCTCTCATTTCCTCTCCTAAACAAGCAAAAAAGAAAGTGATTCAAACATTAAACAAGCAAGAGGGAGAGTGAGAGAGAGAATGCACTCTCCCTCCCTCTCCCTCTCCCTCACCCTCTCCCTCTCCCTCTCCCTCTCTTTCTCTTTCTCTTTCTCTCCCTCTCTCATTTCCTTTCCCTCCCTCTCCCTCTCCCTCTCTTTCTCTCCCTCTCTATCTCTCTTTCTCTCTCATTTCCTAAACAAGCATAAAAATAAAGTGATTTAAACATTAAATAAGCAAAAGGGAGAGCGAGAGAGAGACAATGCACTCTCCCTCTGTTTCTCTTTCTCTCCCTCTCTCATTTCCTTCCCCTCCCTCTCCCTCTCCCTCTCTTTCTCTCTCTCTCTTTCTCTCTCATTTCCTCTCCTAAACAAGCAAAAAATAAAGTGATTTAAACATTAAACAAGCAAAAGGGAGAGGGAGAGAGAGAATGCACTCTCCCTCCCTCTCCCTCTCTCTCTTTCTCTCCCTCTCTCATTTCCTCCCCCTCCCTCTCGCTCTCCCTCTCTTTCTCTTTCTCTTTCTCTTTCTCTCTCTCCCCCTCCCTCTCCCTCTCCCTCTCCCTCTCTTTCTCTCTTACTCTCTTACTCTCTCGTTTCCTCTCCTAAACAAGCAAAAAAGAAAGTGATTTAAACATTAAACAAGCAAAAGGGAGAGGGAGAGAGAGAATGCACTCTCCCTCTCCCTCCCTCTCCCTCTCTTTCTCTTTCTCTCCCTCTCTCTCCCTCTCCCTCTCTTTCTCTTTCATTTCCTCTCCTAAACAAGCAAAAGAGAGTGATTTAAACCTTGAACAAGCAAAAGAAAGAGAGAGGGAGACTCACCGATGAGATACGGCGAGCGTGGGGCGGCTCCTCTTTGCGATGAAGGCTCCTCCTCTCCTTCGCGAACAACAGTGGCGGCGGCGGCGGCGGCGGCAAGTCTTCTTCCTCTCCTTCTCTCACGACGGTTGCTCTCTCCCTCACTCTCGCTCTCAAAACTCACAATGGAGCAAACGCGAAATGAAAACCGCGCTCGGTTTCGGCCGTGTTTTTTTCCTGCGGCCCGTCGCTATTTGCGTCGCTAATAGCGACGCAAATAGCGACGCTGCTATCCGCCGTCGCTAATCGGCATCGCTACTAGCTCAAATCCTTGTAGTGTCCGCAAAATACATATTAAATTAATAAACATTTATGAGTTTAGAGTGTGCACTCGTGATAAATTAAGGTTAGGATTGATTTCTAACCAATTGATTTATTTATGTAGCTGAAGACTGCTAGGTATTCACTTTTGTCGGTTTAATTGTATTATTTTACTAATGATTGTGAATGCTTCAGTTGATGTGTAGAGATAGCAGCACGGAGGAAAGCATTGGAGGATAGCGTGTATTCGAGTTATCACTTATATTTTGATGGGCGCATACCTTAGGCATGGCACCTATATTTTGTCGTGCCTATTTATTGAGGCGTTGGATATTTATTTATTACTTTGTATGCGCATGGATGCATGATTATGATATTTGTATTTGGACATTGTATTGGGTATGCTTGACTCTTTGGGCGCCCGCCCATTAGCTTTATTTCTATCTTGTGCTAAAGCAAACTCAAAAGCCAAAAGCGTGCTATTTTGTAATTTGGCCTATTATTTGAGCTTGAAGATGATTAATACATAAAATACATGCTTTGTGGAGCGCTCACACAAGGCATGGCGGGAGATTGCACCCAATTGGTCTCTTGTTCATGTCGTGCATGCTTTCTACCTTGAGTTTTGTGCAAAAAATAGAGTTCTTTTGTTCTTGGGGACCTTCCGGCATTCACTACGCGAGCATACAGTATCCGATCTCCGCACTAGTGGTATCAGAGAGAAGCTGAGATCAAGAGCTTCCAATCGCTACCCATCTTGTGCGAAGGCGGAGCTCCTAGAACGATCGAGCTCTATGGTCAGTCTCATCACAAACGGTCGATACGGGTGGATTCCTGGTGGTCAAGAACCTCTGTTTACAGCCTCTGATCGCGAAGGACTGGCCTAAAATGGCAGAGGACCACGTCAACATCTCCTTCTACCAAGTCGTCTTCTCACATATAAGAGAGATAAGTTTTATATTTTCTATTAAGCTTAAAAGCTTCAAGGCTAAGCTTTTAAAAAGCTTAGCTTAACAAATTTTAAAATCGGCGCATCAGAGGAGGACCTCAGCATGATTTCCGCCGGTTGAAAAAAACGGCCCCCCCTGAAATTCGTTGTTTTTACTCACATTAGTCTATAAGCTAAATCACCCAAGTCTCAAATCACACAAAGCTCCAAAAGTTGATCAAGTTTCATAAGTTCTGCAACTCTGTAAGTCCAGCAAGTCACCAGAAGTCAGAACTGACTTGTGCCAAAAACTCCCATAAGGACTGTTTCTGCGCAGAAGCACCGAACTACAAAGTTGTTCCCTGGAAGACTCTATTCGCATACACAGACTTGCTGAACTAGTTTCAGCACACGCAGAAGGTCATACGCAGAATTTACGAGGATTTCAAATCCCGCAACCGCAAAAGTCGAAGACCGTGAAAGCTAAACAAAAATCTATAAGCCTTGTACACCAGACTTTGAGCTACGCTCATCCCGCTAAGTGGATTTTGAGAGTGTGAGGTCTTTTGAAGTTTTTTGCAGGATGACGGAACCAAATATGGATGATTTAATGGCTGAAGGCGATCTTCCTAAACCTACGGTGGAGTAAAATTTGGATTTAATTATGATGCAGTTGGACGAACAATGAAGATCCTGGCAAGCATTGCAAGTTCAATTGGCCAATTTACAAAGATCGACTACCGACAAAGAGGGACCATAACCCAAAGATCTTATTCAACGAGCCATCGATGCGACTCTCGAATCTCAATCCATCCGCAAAGAAACAAAGATAAGTAAAAGAAATTTCAAATTCTGTACTTTCAATGGAACTCGGGATGGAAAAACTGTTCTTGCATTCATCAGTTAGTTTGATGATTACTTTCATGAAGAGATATACGCTGAAAAAGATAAAATCAAGTGTGTCACTAATTATTTAGTGGATAGAGCATCTCTTTGGTGGACCGTGGTTCGTAAGAGCATAGATTGTCCCACTACCTAGGAGAGTTTCAAAAAGAAGTTTATGTAGAATTTCCTTCCTCGACAATTCCATGAAAAAGCCATAAAGCAATGGGACCTTCTTCAGCAAAGAGATCGTGAGCCTATTTCTCAATACACCGAATGCTTTTGGAATGCCTTACTTCAATTACGCATGCTTGAAGATGTACCTGAAGCGACTCACAAGCGCAAGTATATGTCTGGATTACTTGGGCATTACTATGCTGAAGTCAATATGTTCAAGCCTGCAACTCTTGAAGATGCAGTTTCTTTAGCTCATGACACTGAAGACAAGATTCGAGGAAGAGACAAGCGTCTACAACAATTTCAAGCAAATGGTAACTATGGTTCTAAGCAATTCAATTCAAATTTTAGAAGATTCAATCAAAGTCGATTTCCTTCATCATCTTTCTGTAAGTCTTGGACAAAACCACCTGCTTTGCCATCAAATACCAATCAAAACCCTAAGCCATCTTCATAGCCAAATCTTAATATTCCTAGACTTCCTGCCATTGCAAACAATGTATCTAAAGCCAAACCTATAGTGTGTTACAAATGCCATCAAGCTGGACATCTAGCAGCCAATTGCCAATCGAAGAAGCCACCTGTCCATATCAACTATCATGGAGCAATGGAAGATGAAGAACATGAGGAAATGCCTAACTTTACGGAAGATGAGGATAACATTACTACTCCTTTGGATACTTTACCAGGTATGCCAACTCCACATTCTTTGTTGACAATGAAATGTTTAGTACATGGAAAAGAAAAAATTATTTTGCATGATGATGGCAGTACACATGATTTTATTTCTGCAAAGTTAGTGAAAGAATTGAAATTACAAACTGTTCCTATGCATTATCGCATTAAAGCAGCATTCTTAGGCACAAGGTATAATGGAACACAAGAGGTGCATGATCTAGAAATTCAAATTGGTGAATATACTGAAAGAAGGAATTTTCTAGTTGTACCATTACAGTCCAATGATATTATTTTAGGTATGCCTTGGCGTCATCAGCATAATCCTGACATAGATTATTCCACCCATTCAATTAATATTCATTTTCAAGGAAAAAACATTACATTGTATGGTATGCACACATCTAATGCTTTTCCACTACTTACTCATACTCAAGCTAAACGTGCATTACGTAAAAGTAGTAAATCTTATCTAATTTGGGTGAATGAACTGCAAGCTAAAGAAAAACATATGCACCGTAGGCATAAAGAATTCCTTGCACAATTTAAAGATTGTTTTGCTGAAGATCTACCACCTGGACTACCTCCTTCACGTCCTGAAGACCACAAAATAGATTTAATTCCTGGTACACAACCACCTTGTAAAGCACCATATAGGCATAACCAGATAGAGCAAAAAGAAATTCAAAATCAAGTTGAGAAATAATTAAACAGAGGATTGATTAGACCTAGTAGTTCTCCATTTGGTGCACCTGTTTTGTTGGTAAAGAAGAAGAATAATACTTATCGTATGTGTATTGATTATCGTGCCCTAAATAAGATTACTGTAAAGAATAGATATCCAATTCCTAGGGTAGATGATCTTATGGATAAACTACAAGGTTCTACCATATTTAGTAAAATAGATCTTAAATCTGGTTATCATTAGGTGAGATTAGATAAATCTAACATATTCAAGACTGCATTTAGAACACAATTTGGTCATTATGAATTTCTAGTGATGCCTTTTGGATTGACTAACGCACCTGCTATATTTAATAGAATGATGAATTGCATATTTTTAAAATATCAGCATTGTGTTATAGTATTCTTTGATGATATCTTGATATTCAGTAAAAATGAGAAAGAACATTATGAACATCTGTCTTTGGTTTTCAAGTTGTTAAAAGATAATCAATTGTATGCTAATCCGGAAAAGAGTGAGTTCTTTCAAACAGAAATTGAATATCTAGGTCATATTATGTCATCAGAAGGTATTAAGGTTGACCCTAAGAAGATAGAAACAATATTGAACTGGCCTATACCTAAAAATGTGCCTGAGTTACGTTCTTTTCTAGGTCTTGCTAGTTTCTATAGGAAATTTGTGCGAAATTTTTCATTACTTGCTTTGCCTTTGACTAAACTTTTAAAGAAAGGTATTGTTTATCATTGGTCTAATAATCAATAGAAATCTTTTGATTTATTGAAACATGCATTAACCCATGCTCCTGTATTACAACTACCTGATTTTAATAGACCATTCTTTTTAGTAGTTTACTGATGCTAGCGGATCTAGAATAGGAGTCGTACTTATGCAAGATAATCATCCTATAGCCTATTCTAGTTGTAAATTGAAACCATTCGAACTTAAATATTCCACATATGATAAAGAATTGTTAGCTGTTGTACAAGCTTTAAGACAATGGAAACATTACCTAATGGGTTCTGAGTTTATGATTAAGGCTGATCAACAAAGTATTAGACATTTACTTAGTCAACCTCAAATATCTGACCGATATATCAAATGGGCAGCTTTTATTCAGAGTTTTCATCCCCTTATCCAATATCAACCAGGTAAAGAAAATGTAGTGGCCGATGCATTAAGTAGAAGACCAAACATTCATAATATCTCTGTTATATCATTTGATTCTCTAACCCCTATGAAAGATACTTATCATCAAGACATTACTTTTCATACTGATTGGAATAAGTTAGTTGCAAATAACTGGATTCCTATTGATTCACTGTCTTATAATGATGGATTCATGTTTTATGAAAAGAGATTATGTGTTATAGTTCCATTTAGATCTTTTGTTTTGAATGAGATTCATTGTCCTCCATATCAAGGTCATAGAGGTATTATATCTACTTTGTGTATATTGACTAAAGATTTTTATTGGCCACATATGGACACTGATATATCTAACTTTGTTTCTGAATGTTTGGTTTGTCAAAGAGTTTAGAGACATCATGGTAAACAGTATGGTTTACTTATGTCTTTGTCTATTCCATCAAGACCATGGGAACAGATTTCTATGGATTTTATTACTGGTTTACCAAATACTAAAGCTAACCATGATATGATTTGGACTATAGTAGACAGGTTTAGTAAACAAGCATATTTCATTCCATGCAAGAAAACTTTAACAGCATCTCAGGTCAGCACAATTGTTTTTGAAAGCCGTTTTCACTAATCATGGATTACCAAAAGTTATTATTTCTGTCCGTGATTCTAGATTTTGTAACAACTTTTGGATTACTTTGTTTGCTAATCTAGGAACAAAGATTGATTTCTCATCTGCATTTCATCCTGAAACTAATGGACAAACAGAAGCTACTAACAGTACTATTTTAGATCTTTTACGTGCTTACACTATTTGTAAACCACAGACATGGGACACACATTTACATTTACTGCAGTTTGCATATAACAATACACCACACACAGCTACAAAGAAAGCACTGTTTGAAGTGATTTATGGTTATAGATTGTCTACACCTGTTGCATCTTTATCAAATAGAATTCAGAGTGCTGATGATATTGCTAACATGCACACTACTATTTTTGATGAGGTTAAAGACATGATTGCCAAAGCCCAGCAATCATATACGAAACAAGCCAATAAGAAAAGACAGGCTATGAATTTCAAAGTTGATGACTATGTTTGGTTGAGAATAGAAAAATGTAGATTACAAAGTGTAGATAAACACCCAATTGTGAAATTAGCACCTAGATTCTATGGACAATTTAAGATCATTTACAAAATCAATGACAATTCATTCAAGTTAGAACTACCACCTCATTGGAAAATTCACAACACTTTTCACATTAGTTTATTACGACTCTTTAGAGACCAATTACCTGTACACCCTGTTTATGAAAACCAACCTTTGTTAGATGAAGAGACTGAAATACTTGAGCCTGAAGCTATCATAGATACTGACTTTATGACCACTAGAACTGGCCGTAGATATTCTAGATATTTGGTACAATGGATGCATGCTAGAGACTTAAATGCTTTCCCCACTCTGTTAGCTCCACATTGAGCTAATAGCAATTGAGGACAATTGCTATCCCACCCCGGGGGTATGATGCCACGAGGAATATTTCACGGTGGATTCCGTGCCACGGTGGATTCCGTGAGGTTTTACGGTGGATTCCGTAAACTTTGTTGACCGGGGCTCATACACAAAGTGGATTCTTTGTGCAAGAAGTTGATGGGGACGCCTATCCTTTTCGGGCGTTTCATTAATTTAGTGTGTACATGGGTGATTCCATAGCAGGTGATTCCGTAAATACATATTAAATTAATAAACGTTTATGAGTTTAGAGTGCACACTCGTGATAAATTAAGGTTAGGATTGATTTCTAACCAGTTGATTTATTTATGTAGCTGAAGACTGCTAGGTATTCACTTTTGTCAGTTTAATTGTATTATTTTACTAACGATTGTGAATGCTTTAGTTGATATGTAGAGATAGCAACAGTGGCAGAGGAAAGCATTGGAGGATAGCGTGTATTCGAGTTATCACTTATATTTTGATGGGCACATACCTTAGGCATGGCGCCTATATTTTGTCGCGCCTATTTATTGAGGCGTTGGATATTTATTTATTACTTTGTATGCGCATGGGCGCACAATTATGATATTTGTATTTGGACATTGTATTGGGTATGCTTGACTCTTTGGCCGCTCGCCCATTAGCTTTATTTCTATCTTGTACTAAAGCAAACTCAAAAGCCAAAAGCGTGCTATTTTGTAATTTGGGCTATTATTTGAGCTTGAAGATGATTAATACATAAAATACATGCTTTGTGGAGCGCTCACACAAGGCATAGGGGGAGATTGCAGCCAATTGGTCTCTTGTTTATGTTGTGCATGCTTTCTACCTTGAGTTTTGTGCAAAAAGTAGAGTTCTTTTGTTCTTGGGGACCTTCCTACATTCACTGCGCGAGCATACAACATCCGATCTGCGCACCAAATATTTGATTTTATGCATATTTTATCATATAGGATTTGTTTGATTCTTGAAAAGGACAATAGGAAGGGTTATTTTGGTTCTCTCTTAGTAATGAAGTAGTATGCTTGAGTGAAATCATGAAAGGATTATTTGTGCACATCAATACTAATTGATTTGTAAGCTCATTTTTTTGTGCACTATATGTCATTCACCTTTTGCATCCCCATTTTCATAGATGGTATCAAGAGAATTATCTCATGGATGCATAGCACTTGTTTTCGAACAATTGATCCACGTTGAGTGTCAGATTCCCTAACTTGTAGGTGAAGTGTTATCATTTCCTTTCGGGAGTGATATGGTAAGACTTAAATTATCTCTTCGAATATTTCATTAAAAGAGAGGTCTATGTTGTAGATAGGCTTTACATTGGAACGAGGCATCTTGGGGCCAATCCCTAGGGTATATGAGAGCTGTAGTGGGGCCATAACAATTATCTAGGGCATGCTCCCTTTGTTTGTGTTATGATGAGGTGCTAGCTGCATATATGTTTGGATACTCCTTTTGCTTGGAGTCAAGAAGGGCATCACATTGGACTACAATCTAAAGATTTTATCTACAAACACATTCATTGGATAAATCAATTCGTAGTGTTTATACACTCCTAGCCGTGAGGCCATGGGGCTCTTTTAGTTAGTTTAGGAGGCCCGTCGCCTAAAGCCCTAGAGCCTATGTTGGACCCATTTTTTGTTTCAATAGGTGGTGCATTTGTTAGGAGCTGCTAATAAGGGGTGGTTCTCGAATCTTGGTTAATTAGGGACTAGTCAATTAGTTTATGTCAAAAAGCACCGAGATAGACTCAATATTTTTCAATAAACACAAACAAGCTAAGATCCAAAAACAAGAAAGAGCCAAAAGGGCTAGATGACATGCTCAAATCATTAGGAGTTATTCCCCTCGGTGTAGCAGCCCGATATTCCTACCAGAAAGAGATCTTAGTGATCCGAGTGCCATAAACAATTCATTAGAGGAGGAGGATAAAGCTCTAGGGCTCCCCTTCTCCTAGTAAGTCAATCCACTTCAAGTGGAGTTGTAGTCATACCATTACAAACTCCTATAGCAAATCCGATTGTCCTTATGCCACAATCTAATGCAATTCCTATAGGAAGGGTTGATTTGCTAGCTTTAGGTTACTCTCTATCCATCTTTAATGGGTTAGTGGAGGAGGATGTGAAGCTTCACATCAATGAGTTTAAGAAACTCAAGTTTAATTATGGAATTTAGAACAAGGGACATTTAATGATATTCTTTAATATGACCATAAAGAGAGGACTGTAATGTGGTATCCGGACTTAGAAGCAGGTACCATAACCACAGTTGATTTATTCTTTGTAGCCTTTCCTAGGAAATTGGCTCTTGAGAGGTGTTGATAGAATTGGCTACATGTTCTAAATGTGACATGTCAAGAGCCTTATGAAAATGCAAGAGCATAACCAAGATGATAAAAGAGGTCTTTCGCAAATTGCAAGTCTCTATTCCTATTCCACTTGTTGTCCAATTGCAATATTTCTCACACGGATTAGACTTCAATATCCAAGTGCAGTTGAGTATTGTCTCTTTAGTGGATATAGATACTGCTATAACTTGAGAAAAGAAAGTAGAGTCCCGCTTACAAGCAGCCTATACACATCAACCGCAAATTTAAATTCAAGCCTTAGTCATGGAAATAATTTGAGATTGATTAGTGGAGATCAAGGTGCGATTACTATCCTTCTGAGCAACCCAAATGGTATAGGAAGCATGATGCAAAATGTGCCTTTGTTGCCAACTCCTCTAAATGTGATTAAGCCAGCATTGAGCCAAAGAGCTCCCTTTGTAAACCAAGGGTCAGTCCCCCTTTGCAAGTTGTGTAACCCAGTGAGTGGGTATCTCTTGAAGCCTCTGGTTATGAGTCCTCTACAATATCGAATATCATAGAGGAAGTAAAGGATATGATGAAACACTATACGAATATGATCACTGGGAAATATCACCAAATGAACATAGATATTAATTTCTTAAAGTATCAATAACATATGATGGGTACCAAAAAGCTTAATTATGGGGGTCAATCACGATTTAGTTGTAAGTGGTGTTGTGGGCAACATTTAATGTCAAATGTGATATATGCGCGAGGTCTTGTCACTTAGCGACTACTTATTGGAGTAGGGTTAGTTCTCTTCAACAAGGTAGTCAACAACCTCTAGGCTTGTGAACCATTGTGCGAATAAGAAGAATACTAAAGGAGAGGGCCCTAAGTAAATTTTGCAAAGGGATAAAGCCACACTTGAGGAAATATGTAGTGGCGTAAGTTTGGTTGAAACTTTACCAATTAGCGAGAGTTTATCTCCAAACAATATTAGGGTACTAACTAGGGGTCAAAAACTAAAAGATGCTCAAAAAGATTATCCTAGTACAAGCAAAGTTAATCGTAAACCTAGCAGGGATGATGAGAAGGTGTTGGATGCCAAGGTTGGTCCTCTTAAAAATGACAGTGTCTTAGAGGAGCTTGTGGTCAAAAGAAAACGTAAATAAAAAAAAAGGAGGGTGCGAAGATTATCAAGAAGCCAAAATTGTGGCTAGTATAAAAACAGAAGAGAGTAGTGGCAAAGTTCTGTGAGTTTGACCTAGCAAACATACTTTGTGAAGTTAAACCAGATGTGCATCCACTATAAGTAATCGAAGTGTCTCCGAAAATTCATAAGGAGTTCAAGAAAATCCTACAAATGGATTATGTCATAGAACCTTTTGGTGTCCATCGAGTGAGTAGTGAATGATGGGATCATGTAGAGAAGGGTCACCCTAGAATGCAGGTGTGTGTCGATAGAATCTTGATAGAAAATGCAGTAGTCGACCCATCCGTAAAAATTATGAGTATAGATTTATTGGAGAGGCTAGGTCTACCAATTCAAAAGGATGTCATGACGGTTTTAAAAATGGTTGCTAGCATTGAGTGTGTCATTGGCTTTCAAGTTATCTGATTTACTAGGAGGCCAAGCTATCAGTTTTTGCTTGGACGTGTGTGGATACTACATTTCGTTATTACCTATCCCAAATTTGGGAAGCAAAGCTTTATCATCCTAGGAATTTTAGAGCTTTTTTAGATCTATTTGGAGAAGATTTCCTTGGCTATGGTAATTTCCATCAAGAAGTTTAGACGCTATATTCTTTACGAGAAGGTATTGTTCTTCATTAAGGCAGGGAAATTGTGCTTACTATTGAATAAGCTTCAACCCTTTGATTGCCTAGCCAAGTGATTGATCTCTTTATAGGAGTTGATTCTGTGATTAAGAGAAAAGCTGCCAAAGCTCTTGGGTATCGTAGAGTGTTTAGTAGATTTTGGTGAGCATAAAGAACATCGGGCTAATATTATTGATTGCAAAGATTTATGCAAAATTGATGGAGCTTATATTCCATCATGATACACACCTAGTACACATTATTTATCAATAAGAAATTGGCTGAAGCTCTTTCTAAATCCAAAAAGAGAGAGATTAAGTAGCAAGTGCTTCACTTTTCAATAATAGGAGGTGTCTTGTATAAGAAAGGTGTGGATGAGATTTATCATTGTTGTGTGGTTCCCAATGAGGTACCCTTTATTATATAGGAATGTTGTAGTGTGAATACATGTTGTAAAAATGCCTCTGTTACAAGGTGAGAATCAATATTCCTTTTTCTGAGAGCTAAAATTTTACCCTTCCAGTGCTTTGATACTTATGCAATTGCATATGCTTTCACCCTGAAAGCTCCCTTCATACTTGGACGCATATGTACCCAAGACAAGCAATGATATGTATCAACGATCCAATTCCCTTCTTCATCTTTTCTGTGAAGTACTTCTATCAAGAGAATGCTTGTTCTTCTCTCAGGCATTATAACCTACACAGTAGATGTAAAGAAGCACGTATTAACCCCTAAATAAAAAGCATTTTAAGTCTGTCTAGTAATCACCAATATGCCATTCAAATCAACATGGCATTAAGAGATGTTTACACTTTTGTAAACAAACATAAACATCGATATCAAAATGCATGTGAATATATACATCAACACAAAGTATAGATTCAATTTCAAGGCATCACTTTAATCATACCATTTACATTAAATATAATGAAAAGAATAGCACAAGAATACTCAGAGAATTTCGCCAAAATAAATTTTATTATAATGAAGAGGAGTCTGATTTGACTCAATACATTGTATGAAATGTGAGTATTATAGAGTATTTGTTACAAGGATAGTAGCCACATGGCATGAAAATCTTAATAGGCATGTTGGATTGACACCTGAGATATTCTAAGACTCAACACATTGTGTGTTATATGGATGATACGATACAAGAGTTTCATGGATCATTGATAATCGACATGGAGATTGAAATGGACACATAGGACCAATAAAGCAGAGGATTTTTGAACCATCGACTTTCAGCAGATTCATATCATCCAGCACAAAGAAATCACTCACCACATCAAAATAGTCGATCGAGAATTATATGCTTCACCTAAACCTTGTACAATACCTACATGTACCAAAAAAACACCTACATGAATCTCTTTTAACAAAAATACTTGCATGAATCCCTTTTAGCAAAAAATATCTAGATAACTACATGAATATAAGCAATACAAAACATGACCAATTTACCTATAAGCTGACCTGTTGAAGATAAGATTGAATCATTGCTAATCAAAACCCATTGCTAATGATGGACATAAGAAAGCATCAATCCCATAAAATATAAAAATCATTAATTAAATGAATAAATTTTGGCACCACAAAATATAGCAAATTTACCTGTAATTGAGCTACAGAATCTTTGCTCTACCTTGTGTTAAGTGTTGCAACAACAATTGATTCTTAAGTTAGAACTAGCATCAAACCCTATTGTAAAGATAGTAGAAAAGGGATCATGTAGAGAGGAAGAAAGAGAGTGTGTGTGAGTACGCGGGAGAGAGAAATAAATGAGCACCTATCCAATCTTGCCCAAATTGATCTCTACAAAAGACAATAGCAAGAGTTAATATTTACATGAAGGTATACTAAAAAAATAGTAGAAAATAGGAAACACAGAGAGAGAAATAGAGAGGGAGAGAGAGATGAGCACTTATACAATGTCACCCAAAATGATCTTTGTAATAAAATAACAAAAAGGGTTAGAACTAACATTATGTTGTATTGAAAAGATATCAGCAAAAGAAAAACCAAACAAAGAGAGAGATTAACACCTTTGCATCTTGCTCCAAATAAACTCTACAAGAAAAAACCAATTATAACCAACATCAAATTCTATTGAAAACACAACATAAAAGAGAAACAACACATAGAGAGAGAGAGAGAGAGAGAGAGAGAGAGAGAGAGAAATGAGCATCTCTGCCTCTTGCTCCAAACAACCTTTGCAATAAAATAACAATAACATGAAGAAACGACATCAAACCCTATTGAAAGAATAGCAAACAAGAGAAAATGCAAAGAGAGATGGGCACCTGTGTTTTGCCCAAAATTTAGAGCTGCATGGAGAAGAAAGTGTAGAGGTAAGCAGAACATTCAAAACCCTAAATACTCTCAACAGGGAGTTTCAATGGAGATGAAAATTCACGAGTATAGAGAGGAGAGGGAAAGTGGTCCAGTGCTCAACTTTTCGGTCAAATTAATTTCGTGAGAGAAAAAAACCGAAATTGAAAATTTTCCAAAAAAAGGGAAAAAATACGAGGTAAGAGAAACTCAAATTTTGTGTACTATTCATTCTTCCTTTTTTTAATCCTCTTTTACCCATTTTTTTAAGAGAAAATCCAAAATTTAGAGAGAGAAGATTCACCCTCCATGGATCTCAACATCTAGCCTTCCTATTCGACAATCCAAAAGGCCCACATCTTAAACTATATTATTTTTAAGGGCCCATTTGTGAGATAATTATTTTTCCTAATATAACATAACTCTTCGGAATTATGTCTAACACCCCATCATTACCCATGAATTGTATAAAGTCCCATGAGCAAGAGTGCTACAATATAAAGAACATGAATACACTACACATAATAGTACATAGGTATCAAAATTTTGTTGAAAATTTTGTAACTTTTTTACATGGCCATAAGATCCCCACCTTATTTTCCCCCAGTAATCCCAGTTTCACCCCCTTCAAACTACCATGTTAGCAATATATAATGCTTTATAACTTACAGATCATAAGATTACCCTTATGTAGATACTTCTCCTTTATCTGATATCACTTGTAGCATCGTGAGAAAAAATAAAAAGAAACACCCATAAACACATTGAAAATTTTAATTATCAATGCATATTTAGTCAGAATGGTAGACACATATATATTTCAAGGGTTTTTGTATTCCACTTGATATCATGCTTACAATTGTTCCTAAGTGCATATATAACCACGTTTATATGTGTGTTCATGTGAACTACTCTAAAATGAAACTGAGAGGAGAGAGAAGAATGAGTTGAAAAGAGAGAAGAAATAAGAGAAAGAAAAACTAGAAGAGGAGAGAGAATGATAGAAAAGAGGCGAGAAGGGAGGAGAAAGCCATGGAAGGTGAAGATGAAGGTGAAGAGTATGTTCTTAATAATAAGTGGTTGCCCTAAATTGGGACTCTTACACCTTATATACCTCGGTCAAAATGACTGGGTGTCTTACATATCTGGCTTGTTACAATCCATCCCCACCTTGAAAGTTTTTAACCTAAAAAACAAAAATAACTGGAGGTAAGTGATAGATGGGCTTAAGGGGTGGGGTACTGAGTACTACTCTGAGCCCAGATTACAATGAAAATGGCTGGTTAAAGAGACTAGGGATAGCTCGTTGTCTATGATAGACCTACTGAGGTAAAATTATCATAACTTTTGATAGACTGCTTTAAACAGTGCGTGCCGCATGTCTAAACGGAGCTCATGACATCTACTTTCAGTCCATGTAGGAAGTGCATTGATGAGATTTGAAAAAGTACAAAATTGTTCTAAAATAGTTTCTAGTTTGTAGGCACGGTGTGGTCAAAAGGGAAAATAACTTGCGAGTCTTCAGCCCGTTAGGCATCTTGGAGGTGAAGAGATTCATCGATAATAGTGGCTAGCCCCAGGAGGCTTCTTCTAGGGGTAGGACTTGCCATTTGAGAGGTACTCCTTCATGGATTGAGATCTTAAGTTTATCTCATTTCCAAATGATTGCCTTAGAGATATACTAAATGATACCTTCTTCGTTTATGGGGGGGAGTTCTTCCACATAGTCCACTAAGGTGCCAAGGAAGGGCTTTAGCTAGCTGACATTAAACATATTGTGAATCTTGGTGGTAGGGGGAAGCTCTAATCAGTAGGCCGAATTGCCAACTCTCTTAAGGATCCGATAGGGAAAGCAAAGAAACGGTGGGCCACCTTGTTACTACTGTCCTCTTTGAGAGTGGAGTAATGGGACTTGGGCACTTTCAAGAGGACTAGATCCCCCTCTTGGAAGTACGAATACCTTCTTTTCTCATCAGCATATAGGTTTAAACAATAATATTTATCTAGCATCATAGTTGGATGGCTATATATTTGCTATTTTTTTCTCTCCACTCATCACACGTCGACATAATTTCTTTGCATTCATTGGAATAGTGTTAGAATACTCATCACTCATCAAAAAAATCATCAAAATATATGTCAATATGTGCATCTCTATATAGCAATGCAAATTGTGACTCTTATTTTGATGACTATTCTAACAAGTATTCAAACACTTCAGTGCCAAAGATCATTTTCGACAATATATCAGTGTCAACCTAGCATTTTAGACCGTTTTCACTCATATCCACTTTCGAGATTTTGATAGTACATCCTTCATATACTATAGCGATATTTGAACAAGGGATATCTGAAAGTTTGTTTTGGAGTAAATTGATTTTCTCTCTCATGTTGATATGGCATTTAAGGAAAAGCAGAAGGTAGTTATCTAATCCCCTTGGAACCTTGCAAAGTGAAAAAGCTTGTAAACTAAGGGAATAACCCTCCACTTTCCGCATAGTGTTCAAGAAAGTAAAGAGGTTATGGGACAAAAGACCTAGAAGGATTACCTCAATAAGGCAAGGCTTAAATGCACTAATGAAAGTTTTTCTCCATGGTCTACCACGTATTGAAAATGGCCAATATCTCCAATTCGCCCAAACGTCGGCTTAAGCGAGCTCTTGCTAATTACTCCTCTTTTCCCCTTTTACTATGGCTTCTACAAATGTTTTCACTACATCACATGGAGAGTTAGAGTGTCTCAAGGTACCGTTAGGAAAGTATGTTTCCTCACTTTAGTTCACATTTTTCCTACCAACTTTTAGGCCTTTCCAAATTTGTTCCCTGTAACATGTTGCCTACATAGGAATCCTAGCATCTCAAAACAAAGTGATCAACACAACAACCAACTTGAACAAAGCTTCCTTCAGATTTCGAACTCGATAAAGTAATAAAAGCACTTTGGTGGCTTCGTACGAAGTGTCAATCTAGTACTAGATACTATGAATGCACTAAGTACATGTATACAAAGAGATAGTCGAGTGGTTCACTTGATATATCCTATACAGCGTGTCTAATAGGTGGAAGTAACCTTGGGAGAGAAAAACCCGAAGCTAGAAGCTAGAGAGAGGTACAACACGAGGTCACAAGACCACCTTAGAGAAGAGCTGGAGCTCGAAAACCTCCAAAAATGAGGGGTTTTTTTTTTCAAGGAGAACCACCCCTTTGGAGGGGATACGGAGCGGTTAGGTCAGCTTGTGCATAAAAGTGGCAACCGATAGAGTTAGCCTGCAAGCACGCATCCCGGGTGGTCTCGTGATCTACACGATGATATCGTCGAGTGCCAAGAGGCGATGGCAGACGGGTCTTTGAGTTACGCTGGTCTAGACAAGAACCGTGTTCGCTGTTACCCATACTGTATTGCAAGCAGCAGTTGATGGGTCGACGGAAGCACTCCATAGCAAGCCGCTGGTCTCTGGCCCGGATCTCCATTACCTGCCGGTGGATCCAGTAAGAAGATGATGGTGATGATGACGAGGACGAGGACGATGATGACAACGAGGATAGAGTAGAAGAGGATTGTGAAGCCGGAGAATCAGCGCCTGCCGACCACGAATATTCAGGTTGAAGCATAAGGAAGCCTAAGTGCGCTGTTGCTGCTGCAGTAGAATCAGCCATGGTAGCTCTGATATGATTATGCAAGAAGAGAGCGCAGGCAGAAGATTGAATAATGAGACTGACGCTGTGAATCCGCTATATATAGACATATATATTACACACACTCAGCCTCAAACTCTTACGCGCGCGCGCACACACACTCTCTCCCTATCTCATATTGAATATTCTATGTGGATATATCCTCGCAATGCTCACTTTCCGATCAACAAATCACACGTCGCAATGCTCATATTGAATATTCTATGTTGGTTTCTGAAAATCTAGAGAATCTTCTAAGTTGTTGTAGAGAATCTGTTGTACTTTTTGGCGATTGGAAAGTTGAGTCCCAATTCCAGCTTTATTACATTTATTCCAATTTCCCCAAGCTCAAATCCTCCTTGAAGATTCTCACAATCCCCCTACGCTTGGGTGAGGTCTTCTAGGTCACATGAGTCTCAATTACCGATGGCGTTTCACCCCTTGTGATGGCTTTAGAAATTAGGCCCATAATACACGCATTTTGAGTTTCTCTCTTGTGTGAATTGGCTAGAAAGCCTTTGAAAGTTTGTTCATAAGAAACTATGCATATCATGGTTTGATAACATTAGATTGTGTCAATATATTGCACAAGTTGATTTTTAGAACATAAGTTGATGCATATCTATTATGCATACTTAGAAAGGGTTTCACATGACATTGTGTCAATACTTTACACAAGTTGAAACCAACATGATTTTAATATATGATTTGGTGTATATCTATACTAATTTATCTAGAAAATGTTTTAGAATGAGAAAAAACCCATCACTTGTGCATTATCTATTCATACACATGACTAGGTAAGGAAATAACTGGGACTAGAAAGGAATGACATGCTCACTTGATTGAGTGTAAGGCCGTTCCAAGTTATGATGTCTAGTAGAGCAATATACTTTGAATCGTTTACAAGGCATCTAGTTTGAACCATTTTGCAACAAGATAATTGGCTCCATACATGCCATGGAGACACAACATAAAAGTCCTCAGCCAATGGATATTGTGGAGTTCCTCTTGATTGTTATTTCGCTAGTCAAAGGATTTTGACTTGCTTCGACCAAACCTAGCAAAGTCATGGTTTGGATTGAATTTCCAAACCTACCCCATCTTTATCCATTGCATAACTCTACAGCCTCTCATGTAGGCAAAGCCCTTACATAAAGATCATATAGCAACATCAACTCCCATTGGCACCTCCAAATACTCACACAATAGTACATTTGAGAAAAATATTGAAACACCATGAAATTATCAAGAATGTCGTAAGCTACATCATCTGGAAACATGAGATAATCTATAAGAAACTTCTTAATTTGTACTTCAAATGGCATATGCAAGGTCACTACATCAAGGATCTCCCTAAATACAATGAAGAAAAAGAGAATAATAAAAATAAGTAGGCCAAGAAAGCCAAGCCTAGGTGTAATAAGGGAGGAGAACAAAGTAAGTAGAAATTCTAGCTTGTCCAGTGAAAGGAAAAAAGCCCAAAAAAGGGAAGAATGGGAAAGGGGAAAATGATTTTTCTACTAGTTCCTCCAACAGGCACATCCCCTACTAATGCTTATAACTAACTCTTAAGGAAAAATTCACAATCAAAGGCAAATCCCACCCCCTAATGTCTAATGAGTTTGAAAAAGAGTTGAATAATTATGACCTCACCATTTACCTAAGTGGCCAAGAGGACAAAAAGATGGATGTTAATTTACAATCCAAAGAGGAAAACCTCATTGTCCTCAATCCTCCCCTTGAAGCAGGCCAAAACCAAGTAGATAAGTTGATCAAGCCAAACATTATTGAGGACACTCAAATTATACATATCACCCCACGTCAATGGATACAAGCAAAACCAATGGCAACTTAAAGCTATCAAGGATTGGTGGAAGCACATAGAGCCCCCACAATACCTCCAAGGATTGTAAGAATAAAAAACCCAAGAAATTTGATTAAAAATGCATAATCTTAAGGTCATGACTTATAACTTCAAAGGTCTTACAAACAAAGTAGGGCCCTAGTGATCAACAATTGGGGTTATCCCCTTGATTATTTGTGCCTTCAAGAACTCAAAATTAATGGGGCACATCTCCACTACAATGTGAAAAGTATTAGTAGGATATATTTAGTTTGCCACCAAACATGAAGTGGAAGCATGAGAAGCTTATATAGGGGTCCATGATAGAATAGCCCCAAGCAAGAAAAAGGTCTCCATTCACTTTAATAATAGGTGGGTAGCCATTCACATTAAAGGATGAGAGAAAATAGTAGTCATTATGGCGTATGGGGATCCCTCAATACTAAACCCACACTTTGGGAATCTCTCAAGTAAATTAGTTGCCCAATCATCATGGCTAGATATTTCAATATGATTGAATCCATGGTTGACTAGCTCGAGAGGAAGGGATGAATCATTTCAGGAAAAGAGAGACGAGCATGGCTATCCGTAAAGGTCCTTCTTAACCTAATAGAACCTAATGCTAATGCCTTATCGAGACCAAAAATGGGCCCAAAAACAATGGCTCTAGGGCTCTAGCTAGGCCTCCTAAACTCACTTAAATAACCCCATCGCCTCACGGCGGAGCATATAGACACTATGAACTAATTTATCTAATGAATATGTTTGTAGATAAAAATATTTAGATTGTAGTCTAATGTGATGCCCTTTTTCACTCCAAGCAAAAGGAGTACCCAAACATATTGGTGACTAGCACCTCGCAATACAAACAAAGGGAGCACCTCTCAACTTATTGTTGTGGTCCCAGTATGGCTCTCCTACGCCTTATGGATTAGCCCCAGGATACACCATTCCAACATAAAGCACATATGCAATATAGTCCTAATCTCTTTTAATGAAGCATTCTAGGTGATAATTTAATCCTGATCACATCCTCTCCTATACGCTAGGGAGTAGCCCCAAGATGCATCATTCCAACATAAAGCACATATGCAGTATAGTCCTATCTTTTAATGAAACATTCCAGGATGCACCGTTCCAACATAAAGCACATATGTAATATAGTTCTCTCTTTTAATGAAACATTTAATTTAAGTGATCATTTAATCTTCATCACAAAGGCGATGATAACACTAGTCCTACAACTTAGGGAGCCTCACACTTAGTGTGGATCAATCATTGGAAAATAAGTGCTATGCATCTAGGAGATAATTTTTTGATACCATGTATGAAAATATGGAAGTTTCTCATAAACTTTGCATCCCGATCATGTACTATGACTTGTGGTAAGCCATGCAGCTTGAAGACATTTTCCATAAATTGAGTGGCCACCTGAGAGGCAGTGTATTGGATCTTAGTGGGGATAAAGTGTGCAGCTTTGGTGAGGTGATCAACTACCACATAGATATTGTTCCGCCCTTTCTTAGTCACAGGAAGGCTAGTGATAAAGTCCATTGTGATGTGAGTCCATTTCCCTTCAGGGATAGGGAGAGGCTGCAAGAGGCCAACGGATCTGAGTGTACTATCCTTGTTCTATTGGCATGGAACACATTTGGTCACAAAGTCCTTGACGTCCCTCCATAATCCTTTCCAATGAAAGCTCTTGGCAATCCTGTCATACGTTTTGAAAACACCCAAGTGACCGGCAGTGGGGCAAGAATGCATTTCTTCCATGATCTTCTTCGTGAAGGGGGAAGTGTGCAGGATGACAATCTTGCCATGGGACCAAATAAGGCCATGCTTGAGGTGATATTGGGAGTTTTGAGCCATAACCCCATGCTATAATTTCTGAAATGTGTGGCTGAAATGATCATGTAACAAGTAAGCCTCTTGGAGCTCTTCAACCCAATCACTATGCAATTTTGAGATAGAGGACACTCTGCATGCCCACATTCGAGAGAGAGAATCAGCCACAATATTATCCTTGCTCCGCATTGGTGAAATGTCAAAGTCATAGTTCTGTAAGGTTTCCACCCACCATCACCTTTGCTTAGGAGTCAAAGTAGACAGAGTCAAGAAGTATTGGAGAACTCGGTGATCGCTTTTCACTTGGAAGCGGCTGCCATACAAATAGTGGTGCCATTTTTTGATGGCATGGAGGATGGCCAACATCTCTTGGTCATATATATTCATTTGCATCTCCTTCTCATCAAGCTTGCGGCTTTCAAATGCAATCAAACCATGCTCTTGCAACAATACTGTACCAATACTCCGGCCACTGGCATCACAATGAATGATAAATAGCTTAGAGAAGTCACGATGACAAACAAGGATGGGGGCTGAAGTAAGCGCGTCCTTTAACTGTTTGAAGCTATGATCCACAGTGGCATCCCAAAAGAATGACCCTTTTTTTAAGCGATCAGTCAAAGGTGCTGCAATGGTGGCATAGTGCTGAATGAAGTGTCTATAGAATGAAGAGAGACCTTGGGGAAAAACTAGTTGCATTATGTCATAACTCACGTAAGCACGCGATTCATTTCCTCTAGATTCGCAATCCCTAACTACTCTTGTTAAGACCAAGCACCTGCTAAAATTCACATAACTTCCATTGATCCTACTAGGACCTGGATTCATGATTCATGCTACTAAGCTTTTAGGGTTTTATGTTAAAATGAACCGTGCAGCCTTTCCCTAACTACATTTCTGAAAGAAATATTTGTACACTGAATGAATGAAATTCTTACGTGCGATGAATGTGCAACATGCAATCCTTTCCTAACTACACGTAGTTAAATGAGATTTATGCCAATTGAAGCTAGAGTTAACCTATTTAATGCAGCCCTTAGAATTATTCCCATGCTTTGCTATTTCCTATGGGTGATGACGACTTCCTTAATGAATCATTACCAAGAAGATTTATCAAAAAATGTGACATGCCATTAATCTTTCCATGCCTAGTAAAAAGGTGTACCTCAATAATTTCAACCTTGTAATGAGGCAACAGTTGACCTAGGCTCGTCACTTTTGAATGCACAAAAGGAAACTTACTGGTAAGGTCCTAAAAATGCATAGACACCTTATGTTCTTTTCATTCATTCCATTGAACGTACCAATGACCAATTTTTATATCTTGAGCTAATTCTAGTAAATGTTCAAATAGCCAATTCATTTTTCAATTGCATTTAACTTGACTAGTTGAATTTGAACATGCATGAGTGCTTCCTAATCCATGAAGTTATCGTGACTAATTCAATACTTTTGTGTGGAATCCAAATAGATAAAACCTGGACTTGTGGACTCCGGGAAATATCCACGTAAATACTAGGAGAAGATCCTTCCGCAGGCGCGCCTTGTGACTTTTTTTTTAGGGCCCATCGTGAATTCGATCTTCGGTTAGCCTTCATGGATTTCGAACTTCTTGCCTTGGCTTGCATTCTTATGATCTTGGCCCGTCTCTCTCTTACACGAAAATCCCCTTTGAAGTACAGATCCTTGAAGAAGTACCGGCTTGCGAGATTTGGCTTACAGAAGGCCTTGCGGGGTTGGAACTTGGTTTGTGGAAATGGAGCTCCTACAAAGTTCTTGGAAATGGGGATTTTATGAATGGAGTTTCAAAAATTGAGGCCTTACGAGGGTGTTCCCGGAAAGGGCTCTTGCGAATGGGCCTTGCAAGAATGGAGGCTTTAAGAGTTTCTTCTTCTTCTTTTAAAATCTCGGGGGCTAGGAATGGACTTATGGGAGCCTTGCGGGAATGGGGGTTAAGGAAGCCCCCTTAGAAAGGGCTTATAAAAGTCCATAGGAAGTCTTTAAAAGAACTTGTGTGGGGGAAAAAAATCCACGGGAATGGGATTGTGGAAATGCTAAGGGAAGGGTCTTTGAAAACCCCAGCTATTGTGTCTAAGGGGAAAAAAAAATGCTTAAAACCCGGGGTAATAGAAACCCACCTGAGAGGGCAATAGGAAAGGGGGTTTTAAAGGAACCCGGGCAATGTGAGCTTATGGGGAATACAAGGGAAAGTGTTCAATTCGCGAGGATGTAAGGGATGTAAAAGGGGGCTTAAATTCCAAGGTGGTTATAAAAACTCGCGTGAGAGGCAATAGGGAAGGGGGGGCTTAGATTCCAAGAAAAAGGGGGTGTAAAGATCACTTAGGAAGGGGGCTTATGAAATCCCCTTAGAAGCTTTCAAGAAGCTTCTTGAAGCTTCTCTCGTTAAACCACGTGGACGAGAGTATACTTCTACGGACTTCCTCCTCCACCCCACGATGGTCTTCAGCAGCCTCACGACCTCTCAGCTTCACCACGACTCCCCCCTTCTCACCCCTTTCCACAATCCTCTCAGACTGCGGCGTTATGGCCCTCCCCTCCCCTCAACCGACCTCCATGACAATAGGAATTGTAATACGGGGACGGCTGATGCTGCGTCATCCCCCCCTCTCCTCCCTCACGGCCGCCTCCTCCTTCACGGCGTCCCCCTTCACGGCCGCCTTCTTCACGGCCCCCTCCTTCACGGCAGGCTCCTTTACGGCAGCCTCTTCACGGCCCCCTCCTTCACAGCAGCCTCTTTTACGGCAGCCTCCTTTACGGCCCCTCCTTCACGGCAGCCTCCTTTACGACAGCCTCTTCACGGCAGCCTCCTTTACGGCAGCCTCCTTTATGGCCCCTCCTTCACGGCAGCCTCCTTTACGGCAGCCTCTTCACGGCAGCCTATTTGCCTGGCTATCCCATACCACTTAAATAGGTGAGGGGGAGGGGGTCCTCCCTCCCCCACGCGGCATCATGCATGCCTTCATCCCCTTGCGAGCTCCAGAAAAAAGGAGCTTAATAGCTCTTGCTATTCCCTTCTCCTCCAGCACGACAGTCGGCTGGAGGAGAGAGGGATAATTTTTTTTAAAAAAAATTGCCTTTATTCAATTAATGACCTCCTATTAAGTAGAGGTTCATGTGAGGAATGCGTGCCTAGAAATCGGGAATGTCACACTCAATGGGTGGAGCATTTGTTAGGAGCTACTAATAAGGGGCGTTTTACGAATCTTGGTTAATTAGGGAGTAGTCAATTAGTTTATGTCAAAGAGTAGTGATATAGACCCATCATTTTCCAATAAGCATAATCACGTTAAGATCCAAAAACAAGAAAGAGCCAAAAGGGCTAGATGACATGCTCAAATCATTAGGAGTTATTTCCCTCAATGTAGCAGGCTAATACCCCTACGAGCAAGAGCTCTTACTAATCCTAGTGCCACAAACAATTCATTAGAGGAGGAGGATAAAGCTCTAGGGCTCCCCTTCTAGTAAGTTAGCCCACTTCAAGTGGAATTGTAGTCATACCATTACAAACTCCTATAACAAATCATGTTGTCCTTATGCCACAATCTACTGCAATTCCTACAAGAACGACTGATTTGCTAGCTTTAGGTTAATCTCTATCCATCTTTAATGGGTTAGTGGAGAAGGATGTGGAGCTTCACATCAATGAGTTCAAGAAACTCATGTTTAATTAGGGAATTTAGAACGAGGGACATCTAATGGTATTCTTTAATATGACCATGAAAGAGAGGACTATAATGTGGTATGAGGGCTTAGAAGCAGGTATTATAACCATAATTGATTTATTCTTTGTAGCCTTTCGTAAGAAATTTTCCCTTGAGAGAGGTGGATAGAATTGGCTACATGTTCTAAATGTGACACGTCAAGAGCCTCATGAAAATGCGAGAGCATATACCAAGATGATAAAAGAGATTTTTTGCAAATTGCAAGTCTCTATTCCTATTCCACTTGTTGTCCAATTGAAATATTTCTTACATGAAGCGGACTTCAATATCCAAGTGCAGTTGAGTAGTGTCTCTTTACTGGATATAGATACCTCTGTAACCTGAGAAAAGAAAGTAGATTCCCATATCGATGACAATTTTAAATTCAAGCCTTAATCTTGGAAATAATTTTGAATTGATTACTAGAAATCAAGGTGCGATTAGTATCCTTGTGACCAACCCAAATCATATAGGAAACATGATGCAAAATGTGACTTTGCTAACTCCTCTAAGTGTCATTAAGCCAGCAGTGAGCCAAAGAGCTTCCTTTGTAAACCAAGGGCTGGTGCCCCTTTGCAAGTTGTGTAACCTAGTGAGTGGGTATCTCTTGAAGCCTCTAGTTATGAGTCCTCTACAATCGAATAATATAGAGGAAGAAAAGGATATGATGAAACACTATATGAATATGATCACTAGGAAATACCACTAGATCAACATAGATATTAATTTCTTAAAGTGTCAACAACATATGATGGATATCAGAAAGCTTGATGATGGGGGTCAATCAGGATTTATTCATAAGTGGTGTGGTGGGCAGCATTTAATGTCAAATGTGATATATGCACGAAGTCTAGTCACTTAGCCACTACTTATTGGAGTAGGGTTAGTTTTCTTCAACAAGGTAGTCAACAGCCTCTAGGCTTGTGAACAATTGTGCAAATAAGGAGAATACTAAAGGAGAGGGCCCTAAGCAAATTTTGCAAAGGGATAAAGCCACACTTGAGGAAATACGTAGTGGGGTAAGTTTGGTTGAAACTTTACCAATTAGTGAAAGTTTATCTCCTAAAAATATTAGGGCACTAACTAGGGGTCAAAAATTGAAAGATGCTAAAAAAGATGATCCTAGTACAAGAAATGTTAACCTGAAACCCAACAGGGATGATAAGAAGGCATTGGATGCCAAGGCAGGTCCTCTTAAAAATGATGGTGTCTTAGAGGAGCTTGTGGTCAAAAGAAAATGTAAATTAAAAGAAAAGGAGGGTACTAAGATTATCAAAAAGCTAAAAGAGTGGCCGGTATAAAAACAAAAGCGAGTAGTGACAAAATTCTATGAGTTTGGCCTAGCAAACATGCTTTGTGAAGTTAAACTAGATGGAATCCACTATAAGTAATCCAAGTGTCTCCGAACATTCATAAGGAGTTCAATAAAATCCTACAAATGGATTATGTTATAGAACCTTTTGGTGTCCAGTCAGTAGTGAATGATGGGATCATGTAGAGAAGGATCACCCTAGGATGCAGGTGTGTGTCAATAGAATCTTGATAGAAAATGTAGTAGTCCACCCATCCATAAACATTATGAGTATAGATTTATTGGAGAGGCTAGGTCTACCAATTCAAAAGGATGTCATGAGGGTTTTAAAAATGGTTGATGATAGCTTGACACAACAGAAAGGAATTGTAATGCAAGTACATGGGACGCTTGCAAACATTGAGTGTGTCCTTCGCTTCCATGTTATCTGATTTACTAGGAGGCCAAGCTATCAATTGTTGCTTGGACGTCCGTGGATATTACATTTCAATTGTGTGGTGGATATCCTAGCTAATTGACTACTTTTCGGGCATGGGTTAAACATAACAATTCTTGATGCATACCTTGAGTACCTGTTGGATGAAATGGCATTACCTCCAAGTACAGAATCAGAGGCACTCGAGGAAACTTCAGCCATTGAAGCCTCAAGTTCCAGTGATTCTGAAGAGATTTCTACTATCTAGAAGGCTTATCAAGAATGTTTGAATGATCCAATAAAGGAAAAGGACAAGATTTGTGATGCCAATGTGATAGAGCTGGCTCTTGGGACTCCCAATGATCCCCATCCCATTAAACTTTGTGCTCTATTTTTTGGTAATGAGAGTGTAGGTTATATGGTGCTACTACATGAGTTTTTTGATATATTTGCATGGAGTTATGATGAGCTAAAGGGTATTTTCTCTTTGTTGTCATGCATACGATCCCATTGAAAGAAGGTAGTATACCAGTAAGGCAAAAGGTTAGACATATTCCTTTGGAGTTGAGAGAGCCGCTTTCTGAGGAATTAACGTGTTTAAGAAATGTTGCGTTCCAATTTTAAGGAATGGAACAAGGGACGATGAAGGACTATTATCCTCTTCTCTTTATTGTTCAAATTTTACATCAGCCAGCATGGTGAGAGATGTACTCTTTCATGGAATGTTTTACGGAATATAATCAAATGGCTATTATAGAAGAGGATAAGTTAAAGACAAGTTCATTACGATTTTTTGTACTTTTGCATACCACGTTATGCCTTTTGGCCTATGTAATGCTCCTAGGTATTCGCAGAAAACATCCAATAAGACGTTCCCTAATATATCCCTTGATTAGCTGAAGGTTTTCATAGATGATTTGGGGGTGGATACCATGACATATCCTAGATAGTTGATTATGCTTTGAGCGATATCGTGAGTATCGCATAGTGTTGAATCCTCAGAAGTGTGTATTTGGGGTGCCTTATGGCTTGCTATTAGGTCATGTTGTGAGTGCAACTAATATTTCCATGAAACTTGAAAATGTGGTTATTATTGTGGCCCTAAGCCCACCCACTTGCCTTTACAAAGTTCACAGTTTCATCTAATCTGTGGGATATTTTTGTCAATTCAATAGCTCTTTAGCGAAATGTTCATTACCCTTGACGGATATTTTTATCTCACAGCATGTTTTTGGATAGACAGAAACATGCAAAGTGGCATTTGAAGATGCTAAGATGGAATGATCAAGAGCATCGGTATTAAAAGCTCCAAAAAGGGGGGAATATTTTCTATATATTCACGGTTGTGACAAGGTTTAGTATCGGTTATTACCTATCCCAAATTTGGGAAGCAAGGCTTTATCATCCTAGGAGTTTTAGAGATTTTTTAGAGCTATTTGGAGAATATTTGCTTGGCTATGATATTTTCCACCAAGAAGTTTAGACACTATATTATTTATGAAAAAGTGTTGTTCTTTGCTAAGACAGGGGAATCATGCTTATTATTGAAAAGTTTCAACCCCTGATTGCCTAGCCAAGTGATTTATCTCTTTATAGGAGTTGATTCTGTGATTAAGAGCAAAGGTCTCAAAGCTCTAAAGTACCATAGAGTGTTTAGTAGATTTTGGTGAGCCTAAGGAACATTGGGCTAATATTACTGATTGCAATGATTTAGGAAAAATTGATGGAGCTTATATGGCATCATAATATGCATCTAGTACACATTATTTATCAATAAGAAATTAGATGAAGCTCTTTCTAAATCCGAAAAGAGAAAGATTAAGTATCAAGCACTTCATTTTTCAATAATAGGAGGTGTCTTGTATAAGAAAGGTGTGGATATGATTTATCATTGTTGTGTGGTTCCCAATGAGGTATCCTTTATTATAGAGGAATGTTATGATTCAACATGTGGAGGCCATTTTGCTAGATGGCTCACTACCCAAAAAGATTTACGTGTTGGCTATTGGTGGCCCATTATTCTTTAGGATGCTTTTGCATATGTTACATGTTGTGATGTCTGCTAGAGAAATGATACTAGGGGAAATCATAAGCGACTGCTTATTTCTAGTCTTGTGACTTTTCCCTTTTGAGAAGTGGGGCATTGATTTTATTGGACCTGTGCATTCTTCATCTACTACGAGCAGGCGTTATATCATTGTGGCAATTGACTATTTTATAAAATGGTCTGAGGCTTAAGCTACAACGAAGGACAATGGCAAGGAAACATCTACTTTATTATGAGAAAATTTATATGCCACTTTGGTCAAGCTAAGAAATTCATGTTCAACTGCGGGAAACACTTTCTGAATAAGGTCATTGTTGAAGCTGATTGAAGATCTAAAAATTAAACATAATAAAACCACCCCATATAAACCCCAAGAATATAGACGAATAGAAAGTACTAACAAGCAGCTTGTAGGGATTTTATCCAAGACTTTATCTGAGGATAAGCATGACTAGACAAGAAACTTCATTTGGTTGTTTGGGCTTATAATACTACCTCCAAGAGAGCAACAAGTCACACCTCATTTAAGTTGGTATATGGGGAAGAGTGTGTCTTGCCCTTGAAAATTGAGTTACCCATTGTGAGGTTTGCATTCAACCATTCTCTAGGCAAAGAAGGATCATTATAGGAAAGGTTGACCTCCCTTTGCTATGCCTGCATGATGCCGGATTTGGTCTTGGCAGTATCTGATTGCCTTGGGATCTCATTTTAGCACTGTTAGCTCTCTTTTACTGAAATCTGAAATTTATTACAGTAAGCATATATGTATGGAATGACATTGATTTTTCATGCTGAAACACTCTGAAATGATGTACTTTCACTAGTACTTGGTGGGCAGCAGCTTTGGTTCCACTTTCCTTGCCATTTTCCCTCGATTTTTGTGATTTTTTGGTCATTTTCTGTAGTAAACAATAGGCAGTTTTGAACTGTCTAAGCCTGCATTATGGTGAGTTCATCCACTGATCATGCTATTTTCAACATCACTAAGCTTGATGGTACGAATTACTCTTATTGGAAGACCCAGATTCGGCAGGTGCTGGTGCAAAAATTGCAAGTCAAACCTTTGAGGTTGAGTGAGCATCCGCCTGCAACTATGCCAGATGAGGAATGGCTTGAGCTTGATGAGTTATGCAAGTCCACTATTGTATTGTCTCTCACAGAAGAGGTTCATTATAATGTCTTTGAGGAAGAACAGAGTGCATGGCATTTGTGGGATAAGATCAAGAATCTCTATGATAAGAAAAGTCGAGCGAGTCAGATGTATTGGTGGCTGAAGCAGCTTATGGATCTGCGCATGAAGGAGAATGTGACCATGTCTCCTCACTTGAGCCAGTTCCATACTATACTCAAGAACTTGACTTCGCAGGACATCACTTTTGCAGAGGATGTCACTCCTCTTTTCTTGCTTGGTACTCTTAATAAGTCATGGGATGTATTCTGCACTGCATTATGTGCCTCTACTACTACCTTGAAATTATCTGATGTTGAGAGTGCTCTTCTGCAGGAAGAGGTTAACCGTAAGAATTTGGATGCCTCTCATGTGTCTCATGCTATGACAACTAGAGACAGGAATGATGGATATGGAAAGCATGGGAGTGGTAGTGGCCGTGGATGGGATTCTCAGAAATCTCGGTCCAAGTCTCGTGGAAAGTCACGTAGCAAATCCCGTGATAGGAATGCAGATGTTACTTATCACCATTGTGGAAAAAAGGGCCACATTAGGCCACAATGCTATGAACTGTGCAATGAAAGGCGCAAAGGTAAGGGAAAAGACAAAGTGCAGGATAAGTTTTCTGATCGTAGTATAGTGCCTACAAAGTCCAATGTTAAAATTGAAGAGATCAATGCTATGCAGCCTGAGGATATTGATGATGATGATTATATCCTAGCAGATTCTTCTAGTGCTTTGTAGATGACAGAGATACACTCTATGTATGCACAGTGTTGGCTCTTGGACTCAGGTGCATCCTTTCATGTGACAACTTGCCAAGAGTGGTTTCATTCATATTGTACTATTTCGGGTTCTATGCGCTTGGGTGATGACAACTCTCTTGATATCGTGGGCATTGGTGATGTTAGGCTGGAGTTTCCTTTTGGCAACAGTTTTGTTATGCAGGATGTACGTCATGTACCTTCTTTGACACACAGTCTCATGTCAGCTAGATAGCTTGATGACGCAGGATATCATTTATGTTTTGGAGACTCTGCATGGAAGATCACTCGTGGCAAACTTGTGATTGCGAGAGGTGCCAAGCCTGGCAGCCTTTATCCCCTAATTGTATCAGCTTCTTTCCTTGATCATGTTTTGTCTGTGGGTTCTATCCCACATGTATCTCTTTGGCATGCCCGTTTGGGCTATATGTCTTTGAAGGAAATGAAAATGCTTTCTGGTTTGCAGTGCTTACCGCCCCTTGATTATGCACGCTTTGATTCATGTGAGCATTGTCTTTATGGTAGCCAGACTAGGTCTACGCATAAGATGTCTAGTAGGCCACGCATGAGTGAGGCCTTGGCATTGGTACATTTGGATGTTTGTGGGCCCATGCCTTGTCAGTCTATGGGTGGTGCAAAGTATTTTGTTACGTTCATAGATGATTTTTCATGAAAATTTTGGGCTTATCCCATTAAGCTGAAATTCGATATCTTGGTTGTGTTTCAAAGATGGCTTGCATTGGTTGAGAACCAGTCTGGTTATAGGCTAAAATGCCTATGGACAGATAATGGGGGTGAGTATGTCTCACATGCTTTTGAGCATTTATGTGATGAGAGGGGTATTAAGCATCAGTTGACCGCCCCTACAACCCCCCCAGAATGGTTTAGCTGAGCGGATGAATCGAACCATCCAGGAGCGTATACACAGTATGCTTAGCCATGTAGGCCTACCACAGAGCTTTTGGGTTGAGGCAGTTAGTATAGCTGTACATGTCATCAACAGATCACCTTCTAGTGGTTTGGATTTCCAGGTTACAGAGGAGGTATGGATTGGAAAACCTCCCTATTATGCGCATCTTCGTATCTTTGGAAGTGAGGCATTTTGACATGTGCCCAAGGACAAGAGAAGTAAGCTGGATCCTAAGAGTGTCAAATGCATTTTCCTTGGTTATGGGGATGCAGGCGAGATGGGTTACCGTCTCTGGGATCTGTAGGTGTGCAGAAAGGCATCCGCAATCATGATGTAGTCTTCCATGAAGACAAAATGCATAGACAGCCTGAGAGAGTTGTTGAGATCCGCAAGGTCATATTTCAGGAGGAGTCGAGAGCTCCCACACAGCCAGTTGGACAACCTACAATTGTAGTAGATGCTCATGGTCAGGGCATTGGACAGGTAGTTGGGCACGCAGCAGAGCCTACCGTGAGACGGTGTACTAGAGACAGACGTCCACCAGATAGATTTCATCCCTCGATGCATTATGTCTTGGTTACAGATGCAGGAGAGAGACTTTCACCTATGATGAGGCTATGCGCACGGGTGAAAGTCACTCCTGGGAGAGGGCTATGCAGTCTGAGATAGACTCCCTGCATAAGAATGACACTTGGTGTAGATAGTGACAAGATTGTGGGAGAGAAGGAAGGAGTTTCACTTGTAGCTTTCTTGCTTGCACAATGGGGCAATACACACAAAGGTGGAGGCTGAAAACAATTTTCCTCTTCTTAGTTGTGTAAGCCAAAAGAACTCAAATACAAAGAAATAGAAGAGCCCTATATATGGGTCTCAAAACCAAACTCAACTAAGTAAGATGGCATACTAACTGAGCCACGAACTAGAGTAGATAAGGATAGCTGTCATCTAGCTATTATTCATGGGCGGTGTACCAACCGCATCTATAGCTAACAAGTCGGTGACATAAATGCACAACAATCACCCTGGCATATCAGGAGTGGAGCTCGATATCTCAACACTCCCCCTCGAGCTCAATCCCAATTCTTGCACACCAAGTAGGTCTCTGAACTTGCGCAGCTTCTCTGCGCCCAATGCTTTCGTAAATATGTCAGCTACCTGATCCTCTGTGCTGACATAAACTAGATCAATAAGACCTAGTAAAACCCTCTCCCGCACATAGTGATAATGCACCTCAATGTGCTTTGTTCTAGCATGATAGACTGGGTTATTTGCCAAGTGTATACTGCTCATGTTGTCACAATAAATGACAACTGGCCCATCTGTAGGCTGATGCATATCATAAAGTAGCTTATGCAACCAAGCTACCTCACATGCAGCCATTGCTGCACCCCTGTACTCAGCCTCTGTGCTCGACAAGGCAACTGTAGGCTGTTTCTTGCTGCTCCAAGTGACTGCAGCACTCCCAAAAGAGAACACATATCCACTGGTCGATCGTCTATCAGAAATACTACCAGCCCAATCAGCATCAGTGTATCCATGCAACTGTATCTGAACCCCAGTCTCATAAAGTAGTCCATACTGCAAAACTTCACATACCTTAGTATGCGTCTAGCCGCATCCAAATGCAGTTTCCTTGGAGCCTGCATAAACTGACTTACCAATCCAACAGCATAGCTCAAATCTAGCCTGGTAATAGTCATATAAATCAAACTTCCTACTATGCATCTGTACATAGTAGGGTCTTCCAGAAGCTCACCTGCATCTGTGCTCAGCTTCACATTCTGCTCCAAAGAAATTGAAATAGGCTTACAGCCTGTTATCCCATATTTAGACAGCATGTCCAATCCATACTGCCTCTGCAAGAGCCGTATACCACTTGGTGATCTAATCACCTCAATGCCCAAGAAATAACGCAGCTCTCCCAAATCCTTCATCTCAAACTTCTGCTTCAATAGCATTTTCACATGAAGGATATCTTCATCACTATCACCTGTCATAATCAAATCATCAACATAAATGACAAGTAGCATAATACCTTTCTCTGTTTTTCTCACATAAAGTGAGAAATCTGCCTTGGAAATCTGAAAGCCAATAGTGACAAGATACTGTCCTATCTTGTCAGACCATGCTCTAGGTGCTTGCTTCAAGCCATACAAGGCTTTCTTCAACCTACAAACAAACTCAGGATGAACAGCATGCACATAACCTCGTGGTTGCTCCATATAGACCTCTTCTTGCAAATCACCATGCAAGAAGGCATTCTTTACATCCATCTGATGTAAAGACCATCCCTTTGATGCAGCCATAGCAATGACTGCTCTTACGGTTGCCATCCTTGCAACCGGACTGAATGTTTCTTCATAATCAATGCCATATGTTTGTGCATACCCCTTGACTACTAATCTTGCCTTGTATTTGTTCACAGAACCATCTGCATTGTGCTTCACCTTATAAACCCACTTACAGCCAATTGCATTTTTACCTTTAGGCAAATGTACCAATTCCCATGTAGCATTTGCTTCCAAGGCATCCATTTCTTCATCCATGGCTTTCTCCCATTTTTCTTTTCCCATGGCTTGCTCAAAACAAGTGGGTTCTGGTTCTTGTATCACTTTGACCATATATGCATAGTGAATGGCTGTAAATCCATCATATTTCAGCCTATCCACAGGATACCTAGCTCTGGTAGACCTGCGCAAAGTAGGTTCACTCCCAGGTGCTCTCAAAACATCCCTAGTCTTCCTTACTCCAGGTGTAACAATAGAAGGAATACCCAACTCATCATCAATGCTCTGTTCTGAGCCACTAGATTCACCATCCACATAAGAGTGACCTGCATTCATATCAAACATGGGCTGATCTACCTTCTCTTTTCCTTTTTGTGATACCTGCATACCACTATCTGCATTGATTTGAGAAGATTCTCCTGATCTCAATCTGCCTGTCCATGGTGAAAATGTGAACCACTGCTAGAGGATGCTCCTTGTCCACTAATATCTTATGAATGCTGCTGTGAATTCTGTGCAGCATTACCATTTTGTGCATCTACATTATCAATCACATTTACTGGTTTATACCAGCTACTCATCTCATCAAAAACAACATCTTTGCTCACTGTAAAGTTACGAGTAGAAGGGTTATAGCATCTGTACCCTTTTTGCTGCAGAGAATAACCAATAAAGATGCACTTCTTAGCTTTTGGATCCAACTTGGATCTCAACTCATCTGGCACATTAACATAGGCAATGCAGCCAAAAATTTTCAAATGAGAAATATCTGGTTTCTTACCAGTATACCTCTTCTCTGGAGTCATGCCATGTATTGCTGCAGTGGGAGTCCTGTTCATTATGTAGACTGTTGTAGCAACTGCCTCAGCCCAATAAAAATTTGGCAGGTCTTTTTCATTGAGCATCGCACGAGATACCTCTCCAATATGCCTGTTTTTTCTTTCTGTAATTCCATTTTGCTGTGGGGTATGACTACATGAATATTGTTGCTTTATGCCATGCTCCTGCAAGAACCTTGCAAACTCATTTGAGAGGTACTCTCCCCCTCCATCTGACCTTAGGCATTTTATTTGTAGGCCTATTTCTTTTTCAACCATAGCTTTAAGAGTTTTGAAATGCCCAAAAACTTCACTTTTCTTTTTCATAAAATACACCCAAACTTTTCTGCTATAGTCATCAATAAAAGTGACAAAATAATGACAGCCTCCAAGAGATGCAGCTTTAGTAGTCCACACATCAGAGTGGATTAATTCCAATGGCTTCTTACTCTCTTGAACATATCTAGGAAATGGTTTCCTTGCCTGTTTTCCAACATGACAGGCTTCACATACCTTATGCATTTTTGCAACCTTGAATTTAGGCAATCCTGCAACAATATTTTGGGCCTGCATTGATTTAAGTCATTGTACATTAACATGACCAATGCGTTTATGCCAGATATCAATACCTGCAACTACACCTGTCCCATGTGCAAACATTGCTGCACTCAATTCAGGCATGTCTGCATCCAACATAAACATTCTGCCATTCTTCTTTCCTTTTGCTATCAAGCGACCTTTATTTTTCATATCCTCAACAAAGCATCCATGAGGATTAAATCTGACCTGCAAGCCCTGCTCAACCATTTGACCAACAGAAACTAGATTCTTGGTGATATTCGGGACATGAAATACATCGGACATGTATTTCTTTTTTCCATCCTGCATAGACAAAGGAATTTTTCCAATCTGCACAATAGGATGTGCAGTATCATCCAGTCTCCATAAATTGTGGTGTTTCCATTTTCCTTGCATCCTCCATCCATTCTCCATGATCTGTCATATGGTTTGATGCACTTGAGTCAACATACCATACATCGTTGCTTTCTTCTGCACTTGTCACATAATTGTTCATGTGCTGCACCATAAACAAATGCTCATTTCTGTCATCACCCTGTCTACTAGAAGATGCATAACTCCCTTGTTGCAATTTTCCATTCATGATGTCATTCTGCTTTTTATAGCAGTCTTTAGCCATATGACCCATTTTACCACAGTAGTAGTATTCAATATTACTGTTTGCATTTTGGCCTCTTTGCCATCCACCACGGCCTCTTTGGCTTCCCCTGCCTCTAGAGTTACCACGTCCTCCTCCATAGGACTAGTTTTCTTGAGTTTGTTGCATATTCTGATTTCTACCATGGCCTCTAGATCGGCCTCCTCTACCTCTGCCTCTACCTCTTCCAGCATTTGAGTAGAAGACAACTTCTTTTGAAGTTCCTCCTGAAGAAGATGCACCACCATTTCTCTGCTCCTCAAAAATTAGAAGAGCAATCAACTCCTCAAAATCAGAAAATCTTTCACGGACGGAAATGGATATTCGGAACTGTGCATAATCCTTTCCTAGACCATTCAAGGTCACAGAAACTAAATCATCATCTTCCACTAGCGACCCAATGGAAGCAAATGCATCTGCAATCTTCTTCACCTTCATGTGGTAGTCATTGATGCTCATACTTTCTCTTTGCACATTGTCCAACTCTTGCTTGAGCTGCATTTTCCTGGCTTGCGTATTTGTGCTATACATTTTTGACAAAGTATCCCATGCCTCCTTTGGCGTACTTGCATCTTGAATATGCACAATCATAGAGTCTGAAATGCTGATAGACAGCCAGTACATAACTTTCCTGGCTCTCTCATGCCATGCTTTAAATGCCTGCATTTGCTGTTGATTGGGAACATCAAGAAGAACTGGTTCTTCTTCATATCCTACAACGAATTCCCAATATCCTTTTCCCATAAGGAAATTCGTCATTCTAAAATTCCATGCTTGGAAGTTGTTCTTGTCAAGCTTTTTAGTGACAATCTGTGAAAGAGAATCAGACGCCATTACAGAACACTGCAAAAAATTCTGTCACTGCAAAGAACACAGCTTCAACCTCACAAGGGCAAATCTGCAGAACTGAGGAAAGTGGTATTTGACCACATAGTCACTTCCTAGTGACGATTTTGCATCAACAGGCAACAAGGATGATTCTGTAACTCCCAATGTCTCTGCGCACAGGCATACGATGCAATTTCTACAGTAACTTTTCACCGACCTGTAGAATAGTGGTCGCACAGCATAAAACAGGGCCTTTTCCTGAGTTTATACAAAAAACTTCCACCTCCAAAACAGGCCCTGAAATGGCCTCAAATCAAAAAAACAGGGTCACCAAGGGCTAAAGGCCTCCCCCGCAGCATATACTGCCCTCTTGCTTTACCGTGAAGGGCGTCTCAACCTGAGACAATGCACTCTTGCACTTTCCGGCTGTGCTACCTGCAGAGACTTGTTCCCAAAACAGAAAAATGGAAGCAACACTGGTCCTCTTATCAGAACACCGCGAACTTGGTTTGCTTTCTTGAGCTCCTTACCACGAACAAGGCTCTGATACCATGACAAGATTGTGGGAGAGAAGGAACGAGTCTCACTTGTAGCTTTCTTGCTTGCACAATGAGAGAATACACACAAAGGTGGAGGTTGAAAACAGTTTTCCTCTTCTTAGTTGTGTAAGCCAAAAGAACTCAAATACAAAGAAATAGAAGAACCCTATATATGGGTCTCAAAACCAAACTCAACTAACTAAGATGGCATACTAACTGAGCCACAAACTAGAGTAAATAAGGATAGCTGTCATCTAGCTATTATTCATGGGCGGTGTACCAACCGCATCTACAGCTAACAAGTCGGTGACATAAATGCACAACAGTCACCCTGGCATATCATGAGTGGAGCTCGATATCTCAACAGATAGATGAGTAGAGGGCGGAGATGGCCAAGATTCCCTATGCATCCGCAGTGGGCAGTCTTATGTATGCGATGATAGCCACACGTCCAGATATTGCCTTTGCAGTTGGTGTTGTGGCACGCTATATGGCTACACCTGGCAAGAAGCATTGGGATGCCGTGAAGGGTATCATGAGGTACCTGGGAACTGCAGATATGTGCATATGCTATGGCAGTCAGGATACAGGAGTCATGGGGTACACTGACTCTGATTATGCAGGACATGCAGATAGTAGGAAGTCCACTTTTGGCTATGTATTCACCTATGCTGGAGGTGTTGTTTCTTGGATGTCCAGGGTGCAGAAATGCATGGCCCTTTCTACTACAGAGGCCGAGTATGTTGCAGCCACCACTGAGGCTTGCAAGGAGGCCATTTGGTTGGGTCGTTTGGTTGCTGACCTTGGTATTGATGCTATCGCTACACTGCATTCGGATCCTATGAGTGCTATTCAGTTAGCCAAGTATCCGGTCTTCCATGCGAAGACGAAACACATTGAGGTGAGGTATCACTTCATACATGGGGTCATTGAGGACAAGTCTGTTGATCTTGTCAAGATCTTGACTGACCAAAATCCTACAGATCTGCTAAATGAAAAGCCTCTCTACAGAGCACTTTTCCTTCCTCAGGAGGTTGATGGGCATGGGATGAGATGACGCCTTTCCTCATCCTGTTGTATATGTGTACATGTTGTATTGTCTTTTTCTTTTTTCTTTTCACTCCTCACTAGGGAAAATTTTCCTTTAAGTGGGAGGTTGTTGGGGGTAAAGGCGCCTCTGCCTAGCCGCTTGTGTATTATTACACTGACAATCACCGCCACTGCACACTGCAGGTGGCAGGCGCCCGTCACTGTCACTTTATTCTTTATTCTTTTAGTGACAGTTTGAATAAAGGAAGGCGCGGTCACACATTGTGATTGTTGGAGTTCCCATTTCTTGTCTCTCTTTCTTGCTCTTGCTCTCCCGCCATAGCTCTCGAGTCCAAGCTTCAATCCGTCTCTCCCTTTCAAATTAGAGAAAATAATTTCTGTTTGAAAATTTTGAATTTTTTCGGTGCAAGCATGATAGAGATAAAGCATGAGTTTTTGCTTGAGTTTAGCCCCATTTGTATGTTTCAGTGTGTGTTTATCACATTTTACATAAAGAGATATACACGAAAAATCCTTTTAACCTGCCCAACAAAGGAAAAATCTTAAAGGATAAGAAGAAGGAAAAATCTTAAAGGATAAGGAGAAGGGATTTTTGGGAGTTTAATATCATCTTAGTTATAATTTTATGCATATTCTATTATTTAGGATTCGTTTGATTTAAGTCTTGAAAAGGGCAATAGGACGGGTTATTTTTGTAACAAGCGGGGTACACACCGACTAGGGTTTAGACACCCCGTCACACTGAGTGGGGTATTTAAGGTGTAAGAGCCCTAGTGTAAGAGCCCCAGATTAGGGCATCTAGTTATTATCAATATCATACTCTTCACCTTCATCTCTAGCTTCAATGGCTTCCTCCTTCCTTCTCTCCTATTTTCTCTCTTTCTCTCTCTTCTTCTAGTCTTCTTCCTTCTTGTTCTTGTTCTCTCTCTCTCTCCTGAGTCTCCTTATCTCTCCTCTCAGCTTCTTTCATTACAAGTGATATTAGAGCTTCAGGCTTTGGTCCTTTTTCTGTTTCCCCTTTCTCCCTTTTCAAATCCCAAAAACCCTAGTTACTCAACTTACAGGTATAGGTATAGTAAGAAGTACTACAGTTAACTCCAGCTTTTTGGAGCAATCAAGGGGGTACTGGAATACCTAGCAGACCAGCTAGCGGGTAACCCGGCTGCCAACTTCAAACTGCTCCAGGATCTCTTAGAGGATCCTAGGTGGCAATGGACCGGAGTGCACGAGCTGAACCTCATGTATAACTGGGCCCTGATTCCAGACCAACAAGACGGGGCATTCAAAGCCCTAGGAGACGATGGGCAGTTGAACGACAAAGATTCCTGGGATGAATACGAAGACTACCAATCCTTCAGTGGTGGTGAGAGTGAGGGTGAAGTGGATACCATAGAGTACGACACGGATGGACGAGAAATTGAGTAGATACGAGTAGACGCCAAGCCACAGAAAAGGCAGGCCCTTAGATTGGAGCAAGAAGTCATGCGCATGGAATGTGATCGTGCGTGGTTGGAATGTATGGGGGCCATAGACCTGGAGCAAGCAGGCCTAGCCCAATCAGGAATGACATCAATACTTAGAACCGAGTCGCCATCTGAATTGCTTCCACCACAAGGGAGACCGCCTCTTCCAGCGAAGATGGAGGGTTTGACTCTGAATCGGAAGTTACTTTGGATAGCGACCTAGAGATCCCTAGGCCGCCCATGACCAGACGCACCAAGGGGGACTTACCTGTCCACCTCAGATGCAGACGGTCACACCAGGATAGGGCAAAGCACCCCAGAGATACACGATCAGAAGGGCAGCGAAAGCCACAGGACCTTCCTAAGCGATTCCCTAAATTCAAAAAAGGGGATAGGGTAGTGGTTCTGCTAGGTGCCAAGCATCAAGGGCAGACACGCGAACCGATCGAAGGACCAGCCAAGGTCAAGGAGGTTAACCTAGCCCTGGAAGGGGAGATACCCCGACCAGTATTCATTGCCGATGACTTAACTGGTAAGGAAGAGTCGAGTCTTGTCACTCTCTTGCGGGAGTACATGGACGTATTTGCCTGGTCCTTAGAAGAGCTACGAGGGGTAGATCTGAGTGTTGTGACTCACAACATACCCATGACATTGGACGCAACGCCAGTCAAGGAGCGACCGTACCCCATGAATCCAAAACACGCCCATGCTGTCAAGGAGGAAATTGACAAGCTAATGAGAGCTGGATTCATTTACGAAATTGAGCACACAGACTGGGTATCACCCATAGTCATTGTGATGAAGAAGAATGGCAAAATCCGAGTGTGCGTCAATTACAAAAAGGTGAACGCTGCTACAAAGAGAGACAACTATCCCTTGCCGTACACCGAGCACATGCTTGAGAGAGTGGCAGGCAAGGAAGCCTATAGTTTTCTGGATGGCTTCTCAGGGTACAACCAGGTGCAAGTGCATCCTGCAGACAGGCACATGACCGCCTTTGCCACTGAGTGGGGTGTCTTTGCGTACGTAGTCATGCCCTTCGGGTTGACCAATGCCCCCCCACCTTTCAACGCCTCATGTGCACCATATTCAAGGACATGCTTCGCAAGGAGTTAGAGGTCTTTGTTGATGACCTGTGTGTCCATTCGACCTGGATTGAACACCTAGACAAACTCTGCACGGTCTTTGAACGGTGTCGCTTATATCGTCTCTCCTTGAACCCCTTGAAATGTCAATTTTGGGTAAAGCACGGATGCATCTTAGGACACGTGGTATCGAAGAACGGCATTGCCACGGACTTCTCGAAGGTTAGGGTTATCGTTGACCTTCCACCCCCAAGTAATTACAAGGGAGTTCAATGCTTCTTAGGTCACACAGGATACTATCGACGGTTTGTACTGAACTACGTGCTAATCGCTAGGCCATTGTACAAGCTACTAATTGTCTTCGAGTGAACCGAAGCATGCCAATCGGCGTACGAAGAATTGAAAAAGGCTCTAACAACGGCACCGATTCTACGAGCCCCCGACTGGACCATTACCTTCCATGTACACATTGACGCCTCTAAGTTTGCCGTGGGGGCAGTGTTGTGCCAACCTGGTGAGCATAACCTAGATTACCCAGTGAGTTTTGCTAGGAGGCAACTCACTAAGACAGAGATGAATTATTCGACAACGGAAAGGGAGGGATTAGCCATGGTGTTCATAGTGAAGAAGTTCCGGCATTACCTGTTGGACACCCCCTTCACCTTCTTCGTGGACCATCAAGCCCTACTCTATTTAGTGAACAAACCTTGCGCTACAGGACGTATAACTCAATGGCTCCTCCTACTCCTAGAATTCGATTTCTACGTGGTGGTACGGAAGGGAAAACAGCATTACATGGCTGATCATATATCCCATATACCCACAAGAGAAGCCGATGGACAAGGCATCATGGACGAGTTACCTGACAGCCACTTATTCCACCTATCCAACGAAGGAGACCTATTCAGGGCCGATCTGACACCATACTGGGCAGATGACATAGTCCAAGTGCTTGAGCATGGACTCCCCGAACGACCAATAGAACGCGCACGGCTTAGGTGCTTGATCCTGAAAATCCAGCCCTACCAGCTAATTGCAGGCCAACTCTATAGGCTGGGGCAAGACGGATTGCTGCATAGATGCGTGTGTGAGCATGAGATGCACGATGTGCTCTCAGAGGCGCACAGCAGCATTGCAGGAGGACACTTTAGTGGAGACACGACAGCACGGAAGGTGCTGCAGTCCCAGCTATGGTGGCCCACACTTTTTCGTGATGCTAAGCAATTCGTCAAGCATTGTGATGAGTGCCAACGGACAAAAGTCTCGATTCATAAGGATCAGATGGAGTTAACCCCTGTTATTGCTCGCCAACCCTTCGAAAAATGGGCGATTGACTTCATAGGACCCATCACCCCCCGGCGCAATACTCACAAGCCAAGTACATCGTGGTGGCTACGGATTACCTCACGAAATGGGCAGAGGCGAGAGCCACACGAAAAAATGATGCTAGGACGACTGCCAAGTTCTTATGGGAGCAAGTAATCTCGCGCTTCGGTTGCCCCATCAAACTGGTTAGCGACCAAGGAACACACTTCATCAACGAAGTGATAGCCCATCTCCTATCCGCCTTTCTTATCATCCATCGGAAATCCTCACCATACTACCCTCAGGCTAACGGGTAGGCGGAATCAACCAACAAAATTCTCATCAACGTCCTGACTAAAGTGGTCCCAGCCTCACGAAGCGACTGGGATAACAAGCTGATGGCAGCCTTGTGGGCCTACCGAACAGCTTATAAAATGGCCGTCGGTCAAACACCTTTTAGGCTGACCTATGGGACTGAAGCCATTCTCCCATTAGAATTCTTCGTCCCTAGCCTGAGAATAGTGCTCCAAGAATGATGGGAAGGGAAGGAAGCATGGACGCAACGCTTGGTCAAGCTGGAACGCCTATCAGAGACTCGTCTTCTAGCCACCCATGCACTTATCTGCGAGAAAGCCCGACGCAAGAGCTGGTTTGACAAACATGTCAAGCAACAGGAGTTTGAGCAGGGTAACTTAGTGCTCCTCTATTGAGTAAAAGGACATAAGCAAAAGATGAAATTCAGAGGTCTCAGACCCTTCAAGGTTCAGGCAATCAACCGAACTGGTAATGTCGAGCTTGAGACACTGGACGGCGAAGGAATAGGCTTCTTCAATGGCAACCGTATCAAGAAGTACTACCCTCCCACTCATCCTTTGCATGAGCCACCAATGTTAGAATCGCCTGTCAAAATACGAGTAGCCACAATTACTGAAATCTACGATAATGAGGAGGAGGCTGTAGAACCTGCCTACCTCTGTGTCATGGTCATGTTGAGATATCGAGCTCCACTCGTGATATGCCAGGATGACCGTTGTGCATTTATGTCACCGACTTGTCAGTTGTTGATGCGTTTGGTATACCACCCATGAATAATAGCTAGATGATAGCTATCCTTATCTACTCTAGTTCGTGGCTCAGTTAGTATGCCATCTTAGCTAGTTGAGTTTGGTTTGAGACCCATATGTAGGGTTCTTCTATTTCTTTGTATGAGAGTTCTTTTTGGCTTACACAACTAAGAATAGGAAAACTGTTTTCAGCCTCCATCCTTGTGTGTATTCCCCCATTGTGCAAGCAAGAAAGCTACAAGTGAGACTCCTTCCTTCTCTCCCACAATCTTGACATGGTATCAGAGCCTTGTTCGTGGTAAGGAGCTCAAGAAAGCAAGCCAAGTTCGCGGTGTTCTGGTAAGAGGACCAGTGTTGCTTTGATTCTTCTATTTTGGGAGCAGATCTCTGTAGGTAGCACAACCGGAAATTGCAAGAGTGCATTGTCTCAGGTTGAGACGCCCTTCGCGGTGAAGTAACAGGGCAATATATACTGCGGGAGAGGGCTTTAGCCCATGGTGACCCTGTTTTTTTGATTTGAGGCCATTTTGGGGCCTGTTTTGGAGGCGGAAGTTTTCTGCACGCACTCAGGAAAAGGCCCTGTTTTATGCTGTGCGACCACTGTTCTACAGGTCGGTGAAAAGTTACCACAGAAATTGCATCGTATGCTTGTGTGCAGAGACATTGGGAGTTACAGAATCATCCTTGTTTCCTGTTTATGCAAAATCGTCACTAGGAAGTGACTGTGTGGTCAAATACCACTTTCGCCAGTTTTGGAGATTTGCTCTTGTGAGGGTGAAGCTGTGTTTTTTGCAGTGACAGAATTTTTTGCAGTATTCTGTAATGGCGTCTGATTCTCTTTCACAGATTGTAACTGAAAAGCTTGACAAGAACAACTTCCAAGCATGGAAGTTTAGAATGACAAATTTCCTTATGGGAAAAGGATATTGGGAATTTGTTGCAGGAAATGAAGAAGAACCAGTTCTTCCTGATGTTCCCAATCAACAGTAAATGCAGGCATTCAAAGCATGGCATGAGAGAGCCAGGAAAGTTATGTACTGGCTGTCTATCAGCATTTCAGACTCTATGATTGTGCATATTCAAGATGCAAGTACGCCAAAGGAGGCATGGGATACTTTGTCAAAAATGTATAGCACAAATACGCAAGCTAGGAAAATGCAGCTCAAGCAAGAGTTGCACAATGTGCAAAGAGAAAGTATGAGCATCAATGACTACCACATGAAGGTGAAGAAGATTGCAGATGCACTTGCTTCCATTGGGTCGCCAGTGGAAGATGATGATTTAGTTTCTGTGACCTTGAATGGTCTAGGAAAGGATTATGCACAGTTTCGGACATCTATTTAAGTTCGTGAAAGATTTCCTGATTTTGAGGAGTTGATTTCTCTTCTAATTTATGAGGAGCAAAGAAATGGTGGTGCATCTTCTTCAGGAGGAACTTCAAAAGAAACTGTTTTCTACTCAAATGCTGGAAGAGGTAGAGGCAGAGGTAGAGGAGGCCGATTTGGAGGCCGTGGTAGAAATCAAAATATGCAGCAGACTCAAGAAAACCAATCCTATGGAGGAGGACGTGGTAACTCTAGAGGCAGGGGGAGCCAAAGAGGTCGTGGTGGATGGCAAAGAGGCCAAAATGCAAACAACAATGTTGAATGCTACTACTGTGGAAAAATGGGTCATATGGCTAAAGACTGCTATAAAAAGCAGAATGACATCATGAATGGAAAATTGCAACAAGGGAATTATGCATCTTCTAGTAGACAGGGTGATGACAGAAATGAGCATTTGTTTATGGTGCAGCACATGAACAATTCTGTGACAAGTGCAGAAGAAAGCAACGATGTATGGTATGTTGACTCAGGTGCATCAAACCACATGACAGGTCATGCAGAATGGATGGAGGATGCAAGGAAAATGGAAAAACCAGGATTTGTGGAGATTGGTGATGATACTGCACATCCTATTGTGCAGATTGGAAAAATTCCTTTGTCTATGCAGGATGGGAAAAAGAAATACTTGTGCGATGTATTTCATGTCCCGAATATCACCAAGAATCTAGTTTCTGTTGGTCAAATGGTTGAGCAGGGCTTGCAGGTCAGATTTAATCCTCATGGATGCTTTGTTGAGGATATGAAAAATAAAGGTCGCTTGATAGCAAAAGGAAAGAAGAATGGCAGAATGTTTACATTGGATGCAGACATGTCTGAATTGAGTGCAGCAATGTTTGCACATGGGACCGGTGTAGTTGCAGATATTGATATCTGGCATATCTCTGATTTCTTGAAGCAAATGAAGGGACTATTGGTGGCAAAGCACTCTTGGAGCTTGCTTATGCACATGGCTTCAATCCATTGTCAACACTGCAGCAACATTGAAGCATCCATGGGCTTATTCTGATCTATGGAAGCTTTGGACAGCTTGTATCTTCAATGTCAATAAAATTCTTAGTTCTCTTGCCATGTATTGGAGTTATTCTCTACTACCTTCCAAGTTATTCATCAAATAGAAGAAGATTATTCCTTCATAATGGAGTCCATATGAAGCTGGGAGCTTATGCTACATTGAAGCTTGCTGAAATTTGAATTTTTGTGGATCTTTATAGCTGAAGACAATTTATTTTTGTGTGAGGACTCTATTTTCTTAATCTAGCATGGACCTGCCATGTATCTACCCACGAGGAAAAGTGGATGCCGGGCGAGTTGGTAGGACAAAAGAGAGGTGACCCTCCCCTACTGACAAGGACCCTGAAGGGGAGCACAAACCAGCTTGAGAGGGAAATTTGCACACCTCTCAAGTCTCGGATCCCACGCATTTAAAGTTCACATGCAGGTACCACTCAAGGAGACAAGAATTTAGCTTTCAGCATGGTATATTTGGCATGGGTCACATGATGCAAAGGCAAATGTATGGCAGCATAATGCAATGCAAGTGGAAAATAGGGACAGAGTTATGCTAAGCATTATGAATGCTATTGGTGGCATTTGTTAATTTGGTCAGTAATAAAGGAGTTGGAACAAGGTTTTCCAACAAAGTTCCATTGATTGGACCCTTCTTTTGCAGCATACGGTGGGATTGTTCAATCCTTGGTTTATTGCAAATGTTATTTTCAGTATTGGCAAATGTATAGAGTTCATTTGTAGGTCTACATGTTGGTACATGCATGAAAATTGATGGCACAAGTCATTAAATGATTAGAACAGAGCATTCACACGTTGTAGGAAATTTCAGACAACTACAGTAAATTTCTTACATAATTTTTTTACTCAACCATTTTCAACACTTGATAGCTCATTGGAAAGGAGACATCTTAAGCTTTATACAGGGCCAAGAAGCTAGTCATTTGGACCATTTGAGCTCAACGTATTTGAGTTTTTCTTCTGATGTACACTCAGGACAGGACGTCACCTATGGCCAAAAATAAAAGAAAGGAACCCATTATGGATACCATTAGTGAAGGATTAACAGACTATCAGCTGGATAAAGAGTGTGAAGATTCACAAGAGGCTATTTACCTTGAGAACCATGGTAATGAGGAGCTAGAGATAAGTTCAACACATGTTGCAGTAAACAAACAAGTGAATGGGGTTGGCACTACTCATGTCTCTACTGATTCTAACAGTTTTCAACAACTCTCCAATGACATTAAGGATATGAAATCGGGCATTGAAAAGCTTGTAGCTCTCTTGAGTGAGAAGATATTACCTACAACTAATCCAAATGCTCCAAATCTTCCCATTTTCCAAGAGCAGTCAAAGTCCTCAAACCCCAAGGTTGTTGGGCACTTTGAAGTTGGAGAGCCATCAAGAGCCCAGCCCTCTCATGTTTAGCTTCAATTTCAGCCCCTAAATCAACCCAAGTCCTACACTAGCCTTCATGTATAGGATTTGGAAGATAAGGCGCAAGCTAACTCAAGGCTTGATGATGACACACATGAATGCGATCCTTTTTACAAGTCCTTTTATGGAAAGCCTTCTAATATACCTAAATCAACACATAAAGAGAAAGCTAAAGAACAAAGGTCTTTTCATGGTCAAGCAAGTGGAGGCAACAATTCTCATGGACAGCACCCATACAATGGACATGGTCATGTGAATTCAAGTCCAAATTCTTATGGACAACAATATCATGTCAATAATAATCATGTATATAATCAGCCCTCTAAACAAGGCCCTCATTCCAATCAGTTTTGGTCTCATCCAATGAATGGACAACAACCAGCAATGAATGTTACACCAAATATACACTCTCGAATGTATGGACATCAAGTCTATGGACAGCCTCATGTTGTTGGCAACTCTTTCTCTCTACCACAAGGACAATTTAATCAGCCAAATGGGTTTGCAAATATTCATGGACAACAACAACCATTTATTCATGGAACATGGAACAATGATGCTCAAGGACAAAATTATTTTGGTCCAAGCTTTTATGGACACCAACAAAATAATGGCCAAACTCATCAATATGAGCCGGAATACAAAGAGAAAATAACCATTTCTAATTTCAAGGGTGAAAATCCATCCGCTACCGAATTTGAAGAATGGTTTGACAAGCTTGAGATGTATTTTTCCTTGTATCTTGGACCAGAGAATGCCAAGGTAAAATTTGCAACCCTACATTTGGAAGGATATGCACACACTTGGTGGCGGTACATGACAAGGATTGGTAATGAATTTTTAACATGGGATACATTAAAGCAGGCAATGATTGAAGTTTTTGTGTCATCTATTGAAAAAGAGAAGTTAGAGAAGAAGTGGTATGCTCTTGAGCAAAGGGCATTATTGGTTAGAGATTATTCTAACCAATTCCTTAACCTCTCCATGTATGTGGATGGAGTATCCAACAATGCCAAGCTGAATAAGTACATATTGAGTCTTCTCTATCGTCGAAAGTGGGAGCTATGAAACCAACCTCTTTACAAGCTGCCACACAATTGGCTAAAAGATATGGTAAAAATTACAAGAGTTTTCAGCAAAGAACAGGGCAACATTTTTAGCCAACCCAATCCACTAGAATAGCTGCAAATTATGGGCGGTCAAAGACTGAGTTTCAGCAAGGAAGGAAGCCAACAAATACCTATAACAAGATCCATACATTCCCTACTGTTTATGGACCAAAACTGTTGAGATATCGAGCTCCACTCGTGATACGCCAGGGTGACCGTTGTATATTTATGTCAACGACTTGTCAGTTGCAGACGCGGTTGGTACACCGCCCATGAATAATAGCTACATGATAGCTATCCTTATCTACTCTAGTTCGTGGCTCAGTTAGTATGCCACCTTAGTTAGTTAAGTTTGGTTTGAGACCCATATATAGGGTTCTTCTATTTCTTTGTACTAGAGTTCTTTTGGCTTACACAACTAAGAAGAGGAAAAACTGTTTTCAGCCTCCACCCTTGTGTGTCTTCCCCCATTGTGCAAGCAAGAAAGCTTCAAGCGAGACTCCTTCCTTCTCTCCCACAATCTTGACATGGTATCAGAGCCTTGTTCGTGGTAAGGAGCTCAAGAAAGCAAGCCAAGCTCGCGGTGGTCTGGTAAGAGGAGCAGTGTTGCTTTCATTTCCTGTTTTGGGAGCAGATCTCTGCAGGTAGCACAGCCGGAAATTGCAGGAGTGCATTGTCTCAGGTTGAGACGCCCTTCGCGGTGAAGCAAGAGGGCAGTATATGCTGCGGGAAAGGGCTTTAGCCCTTTGCGACCTTGTTTTTTTGATTTGAGGCCATTTCGGGGCCTGTTTTGCAGACGGAAGTTTTCTGCACGCACTCAAGAAAAGGCTCAGTTTTATGCTGTGCAACCACTGTTCTACAGGTCGGTGAAAAGTTACTGTAGAAATTGCATCGTATGCTTGTGCGCAGAGACATTGGGAGTTTCAGAATCATCCTTGGTTCCTGTTTATGCAAAATCGTCACTAGGAAGTGACTGTGTGGTCAAATACCACTTTTGCCAGTTCTGCATATTTGCCCTTGTGAGGGTGAAGCTGTGCTTTTTGCAGTGACAGAATTTCTTGCAGTATTCTGTAATGGCGTCTGATTCTCTTTCACAGATTGTCACTGAAAAGCTTGACAAGAACAACTTCCAGGCATGGAAGTTTAGAATGACGAATTTCCTTATGGGAAAAGGATATTGGGAATTTGTTGCAGGAAATGAAGAAGAACCAGTTCTTCCTGATGTTCCCAATCAACAACAAATGCAGGCATTTAAAACATGGCATGAGAGAGCCAGGAAAGTTATGTATTGGCTGTCTATCAGTATTTCAGACTCTATGATTGTGCATATTCAGGATGCAAGTACGCCAAAGGAGGCATGGGATACTTTGTCAAAAATGTATAGCACAAATACGCAAGCCAGGAAAATGCAGCTCAAGCAAGAGTTGCATAATGTGCAAAGAGAAAGTATGAGCATCAACGACTACCACATGAAGGTGAAGAAGATTGCAGATGCACTTGCTTCCATTGGGTCGCCAGTGGAAGATGATGATTTAGTTTCCGTGACCTTGAATGGTCTAGGAAAGGATTATGCACAGTTTCGGACATCCATTTCAGTTCGTGAAAGATTTCCTGATTTTGAGGAGTTGATTGCTCTTCTAATTTCTGAGGAACAGAGAAATGGTGGTGCATCTTCTTCAGGAGGAACTTCAAAAGAAGCTGTCTTCTACTCAAATGCTGGAAGAGGTAGAGGCAGAGGTAGAGGAGGCCGATTTGGAGGCCGTGGCAGAAATCAGAATATGCAGCAAACTCAAGAAAACCAGTCCTATGGAGGAGGACGTGGTAACTCTAGAGGCAGGGGGAGCCAAAGAGGTCGTGGTGGATGGCAAAGAGGCCAAAATGCAAACAGTAATGTTGAATGCTACTACTGTGGTAAAATGGGTCATATGGCTAAAGACTGCTACAAAAAGCAGAATGACATCATGAATGGAAAACTGCAACAAGGGAATTATGCATCTTCTAGTAGACAGGGTGATGACAGAAATGAGCATTTGTTCATGGTGCAGCACATGAACAATTCTATGACAAGTGCAGAAGAAAGCAATGATGTATGGTATGTTGACTCAGGTGCATCAAACCACATGACAGGTCATGCAGAATGGATGGAGGATGCAAGGAAAATGGAAAAACCAGGATTTGTGGAGACTGGTGATGATACTGCACATCCTATTGTGCAGATTGGAAAAATTCCCTTGTCTATGCAGGGTGGGAAAAAGAAATACCTGTCCGATGTATTTCATGTCCCGAATATCACCAAGAATCTGGTTTCAGTTGGTCAAATGGTTGAACAGGGCTTGCAGGTCAGATTTAATCCTCATGGATGCTTTGTTGAGGATATGAAAAATAAAGGTCGCTTGATAGCAAAAGGAAAGAAGAAGGGCAGAATGTTTACATTGGATGCAGACATGTCTGAATTGAGTGCAGCAATGTTTGCACATGGGACCGGTGTAGTTGCAGATATTGATATCTGGCATAAACGCATTGGTCATGTTAATGTACAGCGACTTAAATCAATGCAGGCCCAAAATATTGTTGCAGGATTGCCCAAATTCAAGGTTGCAGAAATGCATAAGGTATGTGAAGCCTGTCAGTTTGGAAAACAGGCAAGGAAACCATTTCCTAGACATGTTCAAGAGAGTGAGAAGCCATTGGAATTAATTCACTCTGATGTGTGGACAACTAAAGCTGCATCTCTTGGAGGCTGTCATTATTTTGTCAGTTTTATTGATGACTATAGCAGAAAAGTTTGGGTGTATTTTATGAAAAAGAAAAGTGAAGTTTTTGGGCATTTCAAAACTCTTAAAGCTATGGTTGAAAAAGAAACAGGCTTGCAGATAAAATGCCTAAGGTCAGATGGAGGGGGAGAGTACCTCTTAAATGAGTTTGCAAAGTTCTTGCAGGAGCATGGCATAAAGCAGCAATATTCATGCAGTTATACCCCACAACAAAATGGAATTGCAGAAAGGAAAAACAGGCATATTGGAGAGGTATCTCGTGCCATGCTCAATGAAAAAGACTTGCCAGATTTTTATTGGGCTGAAGCAGTTGCTACAGCAGTCTACATAATGAACAGGACTCCCACTGCAGCAATACATGGAATGACTCCAGAGGAGAGGTATACTGGTAGGAAACCAGATATTTCTCATTTGAAAATTTTTGGTTGCATTGCCTATGTACATGTGCCAGATGAGCTGAGATCCAAGTTGGATCCAAAAGCTGAGAAGTGCATCTTTATTGGTTACTCTCTGCAGCAAAAAGGGTATAGATGCTATAACCCTTCTACTCGTAAGTTTACAATGAGCAGAGATGTTGTTTTTGATGAGATGAGTAGCTGGTATAAACCAGTAAATGTGATTGATGATATAGATGCACAAAATGGTAATGCTGCACAGAATTCACAGCAGCAGTCACAAAATATTAGTGGACCTGGAGCATCCTCTAGCAGTGGTTCACATTCTTCGCCATGGACAGGCAGATTGAGATCAGGAGAATCTTCTCAAAGCAATGCAGATAGTGGTATGCAGGTATCACGAAAAGGAAAAGAGAAGGTTGATCAGCCCATGTTTGATGTGAATGCAGGTCACTCTTATGTGGATGGTGAATCCAGTGGCTCAGAACAGAGCATTGATGATGAGTTGGGTATTCCTTCTATTGTTACACCTGGAGTAAGGAAGACCAGGGATGTTTTGAGAGCACCTGGGAGTGAACCTACTTTGCGCAGGTCTACCAGAGCTAGGTATCCTGTGGATAGGCTGAAATATGATGGATTTACAGCCATTCATTATGCATATATGGTTAAAGTGATACAGGAACCAGAACCCACTTCTTTTGAGGAAGCCATGGGAAAAGAAAAATGGGAGAAAGCCATGGATGAAGAAATGGATGCCTTGGAAGCAAATGCTACATGGGAGTTAGTACCTTTGCCTAAAGGTAAGAATGCAATTGGCTGTAAGTGGGTTTATAAGGTGAAGCACAATGCAGATGGTTCTGTAAACAGATACAAGGCAAGATTAGTAGTCAAGGGGTATGCACAAACATATGGCATTGACTATGAAGAAACATTCAGTCCGGTTGCAAGGATGGCAACCGTAAGAGCAGTCATTGCTATGGCTGCATCAAAGGGATGGTCTTTACATCAGATGGATGTAAAGAATGCCTTCTTGCATGGTGATTTGCAAGAAGAGGTCTATATGGAGCAGCCACCAGGTTATGTGCATGCTGTTCATCCTGAGTTTGTTTGCAGGTTGAAGAAAGCCTTGTATGGCTTGAAGCAAGCACCTAGAGCATGGTCTGACAAGATAGGACAGTATCTTGTCACTATTGGCTTTCAGATTTCCAAGGCAGATTTCTCACTTTATGTGAGAAAAACAGAGAAAGGTATTATGCTGCTTGTCATTTATGTTGATGATTTGATTATGACAGGTGACAGTGATGAAGATATCCTTCATGTGAAAATGCTATTGAAGCAGAAGTTTGAGATGAAGGATTTGGGAGAGCTGCGTTATTTCTTGGGCATTGAGGTGATTAGATCACCAAGTGGGATACAGCTCTTGCAGAGGCAGTATGGATTGGACATGCTATCCAAATATGGGATGACAGGCTGTAAGCCTATTTCAGTTCCTTTGGAGCAAAATGTGAAGCTCAGCACAGATGCAGGTGAGCTTCTAGAAGACCCTACTATGTACAGACGCATAGTAGGAAGTTTGATTTATATGACTATTACCAGGCCAGATTTGAGCTATGCTGTTGGATTGGTAAGTCAGTTTATGCAGGCTCCAAGGAAACCACATTTGGATGCGGCTAGACGCATACTTAGGTATGTGAAGTCCACATTGCAGTATGGACTATTTTATGAGACTGGGGTTCAGATACAGTTGCATGGATACACTGATGCTGATTGGGCTGGTAGTATTTCTGATAGACGATCTACCAGTGGATATGTATTCTCTTTTGGGAGTGCTGCAGTCACTTGGAGCAGCAAGAAACAGCCTACAGTTGCCTTGTCGAGCACAGAGGCTGAGTACAGGGGTGCAGCAATGGCTGCATGTGAGGTAGCTTGGTTGCATAAGCTACTTTATGATATGCATCAGTCTACAGATGGGCCAGTTGTCATTTATTGTGACAACATGAGTAGTATACACTTGGCAAATAACCCAGTCTATCATGCTAGAACAAAGCACATTGAGGTGCATTATCACTATGTGCGAGAGAGGGTTTTACTAGGTCTTATTGATCTAGTTTATGTCAGCACAGAGGATCAGGTAGCTGACATATTCACGAAGGCATTGGGCGTAGAGAAGCTGCGCAAGTTCAGAGACCTGCTTGGTGTGCAGGAATTGGGATTGAGCTCGAGGGGGAGTGTTGAGATATCGAGCTCCACTCGTGATACGCCAGGGTGACCGTTGTATATTTATGTCAACGACTTGTCAGTTGCAGACGCGGTTGGTACACCGCCCATGAATAATAGCTACATGATAGCTATCCTTATCTACTCTAGTTCGTGGCTCAGTTAGTATGCCACCTTAGTTAGTTAAGTTTGGTTTGAGACCCATATATAGGGTTCTTCTATTTCTTTGTACTAGAGTTCTTTTGGCTTACACAACTAAGAAGAGGAAAAACTGTTTTCAGCCTCCACCCTTGTGTGTCTTCCCCCATTGTGCAAGCAAGAAAGCTTCAAGCGAGACTCCTTCCTTCTCTCCCACAATCTTGACAAAAACACGGCAGTAATTTCAGGTTTAATGCTGAAAATAGATCAGATGGAAAGAGGATTAAAATTAGTGGCAAAAATTTAGTTCCCATGCAAGGAAAGCATGTGTCTAATGACAAGTTGAAGGACATGTATGCCAAAGGTCTATGCTTTAAATGTGGGGAGAAATGGTCTCCCGATCACAAGTCAAAATGCAAAGCCAAGAATGTTAAAGTTAGCATGATCTTTGAAGAGGAATCAGATGTCGAGGCAAATGAAGGCAATCTATCTCAGCTTGATTACTTACCCACACTTGAGAGGACGCATGACCATGATGATGATTTCCATGAAGAATTCTATGACTCTATGGATGGTTTTCCATTCGACTCGGGTGGTTACTTCATGATGATGCTTTTAAAAATTTGGATTCATTGAAGCTTTGTTCCATCTCCCCTGATGCTTGGAATGGTTCCAAAGGGGACTATATGTTACGTCTTAAAGAATACATTAATGGAAAAATTATTTATATTCTTATTGATACCGAGAGTACACATAGTTTCATTAATACAAGGTCTCTTGATGGGCTGAAGTTCTATACACAAGAAATGTCTTCTTCACTAAGAATCCAAGTGGCAAATGGAGCTTATGGGAGTAGTAATCAGATTTGTTCCAATGTTCCCATCACTTTATCATCATCTTGTACCCCATTGATGTCATACTTGGCTGCAATTGGCTGAAAAGTATTGACAGGTTTACCATGGATTTGAATAGGCTGCAAATGGAATTTCAATGGCATGGACAGCAAGTTACTCTTCAAGAGATTGAGAAGAAGAAGCTAGAGGTGATTAGCACCAAGAAAATTAAGAGAGAGATTAATGCAAAGGCATGTGTGTTTACCCTTCTCTTATCAAAAGTCGATGAGGATCAACCCTCTTCTAATCAACCCTCTACTCCTTCAAAAGATATGGATCCTTGTCTTTGTAAATTGTTGGAAGAGTATGATGATCTATTTCAGCCACCTACCTCTCTTCCTCCAAAGCGTGAAGTGGATCACCCCATCGACTTACTTCCAAATACCGAGCCTATCAATAAACCTCCATATCGCCTTTCAAAGGTGGAAAGAGAAGAAGTTGAGCACCATGTAAAGGAGCTACTTGAAATGGGTTTTATACAACCAAGTCAATCTCCCTTTGCTTCTCCCATTCTTCTAGTCAAGAAGAAAGATGGTTCATTCTGCATGTGCATAGATTATCGGGATTTGAACAAGGCCTCTATCAAAAATAGGTATCCAATACCAAGGATTGATGATGTTTTGGATGAATTGAAGGATGCCAAGGCATTTTCAAAGATTGATTTACGATTGAGATACCATCAAATACGCATGAAAGAGGGGGATGAATACAAGACTGCATTTAGGACGAGAGGAGATTGTATCATTTCATAGTTATGCCCTTTGGTCTTTCAAATGCTCGAACCACATTCCAAGTTTTAATGAACAAGATACTTCAGCCACTTTTGTTCAAGACAGTTTTGGTATTCTTTGATGCCATATTGATATATAGTAAAGACAAAGGGGAGCATTTACAGCATGTTAAAGAAGTTTTTGACATATTGAGGAGTGACAAGTTGTTTGCTTAAGCAACCAAATGTACATTTATGACCAAATAAGTAAAATATTTGGGACATGTTGTTGGAGAAAATGTCATCAAGGTTGACCCAAAAAAGGTCCAATGTGTGTAAGATTGGCCTACTCCAAGAAATACCACTTCATTGAGGGGTTTCCTTGGTTTATCTTCTTTCTACCAAAGATTTATAAGAATTATGCTCATCTGGCTATACCATTAACGGATAGGTTAAAAAAAGAAGCCTTCTTTTGGGATGAAATAGCCAACAAAAGTTTCAATGAGCTGAAGCAACTCCTCATTTCAGCACCCATATTGGTTTGTCGCATCTTTTCTAAGGTCTTTGTGATCTATGCGGATGCTAGTGGGAGAGGATTAGGGGTTGTTTTAGCCCAAGAACATGGTGTCATTGCATATGAGGGCAGCAAATTTGATGAAAAAGAGAGACGAATGCATGTTTATGAGCAAGAGATGCTAGCTATACTACATGCAGTCAAAAAATGGCATCATTACCTCTATGGAAGTCACTTTAAAGTGAAAAGTGACCATAGGGTGTTGAAGTACTTCCTCTCGCAGCCTAACTTGTCTCCTAATCAAAGAAGATGGTTAGCAACTCTTCAATCATATGATTTTGAGATAGCATACATGGTTGGAAAAGACAATGTAGTGGCGGATGCACTTTCTAGGATGTGGGCATGTAATGTATCTATCCTCTCCACTATATATAAAGATTTGATAAATGATATACAAGAGGAATATATGATGGATGAGCATGCTACCACAATAATGCAAAAATTACAGCAAGGGGTAAATAAATGAAGAATATCCAAACTTCAAATGGCATAATGGAGTTTTATGGTACAAAGGAAAGGTCTATTTGATCCCTCAAAGAAGTTTTAAGCTGAAAGTCCTTCAAGAGATGCAATCTTTGCCCTTGGCTAGCCATCTTGGTCTCTTTAAGACTTTTGACAAAGTGCACAAGAGTTTCTATTGGAAAGGCTTATGGCCGAATGTGAAGGAGTATGTTTCTCATTGCTTGGAATGTCAACAAAATAAAGATTCTTCTTTATTACTAGCCGGTCTCCTTCAATCTTTACCTATTCCACAAGGAAAATGGACCGACATTTCAATGGACTTCATTATGGGACTTCCTGCCACAACGCATGGTTGGAATAGTATTTTGGTTGTGGTGGATAGACTTACCAAATCAGCCCATTTTATTCCAACCAAGACACAATTTTCAGCAAAGCAAGTAGCGGGTCAATTCATGGAAGGAGTGTTCAAGTTACATAGTATGCCTTTGAGGATAGTGCCCGATAGAGACACTAGATTCATGGGAAATTTTTGGAAGGGTTTATTTACTTCCATGGCACTACTCTTACCCCTAGTACGGCTTACCACCCTCAAACCGATGGTCAAACTGAAAGGGTTAATCAATGGGTGGAAGTGTACTTAAGGCATTTTTTTCAAGACATGCAATCATCTTGGGATGATTGGTTGCACCTTGCTGAATTTTGCTACAATAACATATATCATATGAGCATTGGGATGGCTCCTTTTGAAGCACTTTATGGGTACAAGGTTCAAATTCCTTTAGCCATGTTTCATGAATACGTGAATCCACAAGCGAAGGATGAGTTAGAGAAAATGGAGATGCTTATCAAGCAATGTAAAGAAAACATATGAAAGGCACAAGATGTCATGAAGTCCTATGCTCATGATAGGCGAAGGCACATGGAGTTTGATGTTGGAGATTGGGTCTTCTTGAAGATGCCCAAGACTCATTATGCATCCCTTAAGGGTGGAAATAACAAGTTAGCTCTCCCAAATTTTATGGCACATATTTGGTTTTGGAAAATATTGGAGAGCTTGCATATAAGCTCCAATTACCCTCATCTACTTGCATACATGATGTTTTTCATGTATCACCATTGAAGAAGTATATTGGGCAGGATGTACAAGTTCTTGAAGAGCTTCCACCACTTGATGAAGATGGACTGATTGTCTATGATCCTAAAAAGATTATTGGGAAGTGTGAAAAGGTTCTTAGGAACTGAACTCCCACTAAATTCCTAATCAAATGGAAGGGGCTACCTAAAGAGTCAACTTGGCAATCCTCTTTCTGTTTGGACGCTTTTTCATGGCTTTTGCAAGATGAATGATCATAATCTGTGCAGGGACAACTTGTTGTTTTAAAATAATGTTATTGATTAAATTGCCTTAACGACATAAAAAAGTGATCTTGATGGTATGGGATGATGCCTCAGGGTGTGTACTTCATGTCTACTCTTCAAACACTGAATTTGGACACTCAGGTCAATTCACTGTTTCAGGTTCATTATATTGTTTCTTCACACAAAGTGCTTCCATATGCTTGTGGATCTTTATCAAAATAATTTGCTTCATTATAAACTTGCCTACTACTCAATATCTTCAGTTTTGAGGACAAAACATCTCTAGGAGGGGATGATTTGTAATGAAGAAAATTAATATGAGAGTTTCAGCCTATTCCAAGAATAAAACATTGTAAATACTTGAGCCTAGAAGAGAGGACTTAGGTTTTAGTATAAAAGGGCAAGAAGTGCTAATGTAGCATTATTCATTGGCATTATAAAAAATTTCATCCTTCTTGTCTAACATATTTTTCTTGTACTTGGATGACAGTCCATGGCTACATTGTGCTATGGTAATGGAAGTTGTTCCATGACATAGCCATGCTGGAATCTTAGTTTAGTTCATTTCTTGTCATTTGTAGCTTAGAGTATTTTTTATTTCATGTTCATTTTCATTGTTAGATTAGTCCTTCTTTACAAGGAATCCAACACAAGCATCCGTTCCTCAATTAGAGTCAGTTTGACCCCCCATTTAATGGCTATAGGGTTTAGCGTTATGAAGCAGCTACCAGATTCTGAAGCTGCAAAGCATATGATGGAGACCAAATGTATAGTTTTCAATGCCATGAAGCCGGCCCTCTAGTACATTCACAAATTAGAGGTTGTTTATCCCTCCGTTTGACCAAAATTTGCTTGTGGTCAAGTGTGAACTCTCAAAATGGAACTAGTTTTTTTTAAGGATTAAGCTTAATGAATCTTAAGAGGATCTAATGAAAGATAACAATATACGGGGGGAGGGGGGCATCTGTTTTTTGGTACCTCAAAATTTCCATTAAAAAATGACTTCTGCACTTGTTCAAAACAAGGGGCAACCTCTAGGGGATGAGATCTTCATATTCTTCATCCTCAATTACAAGAAATTGTGTAGAGAATGATGCATTCAGCAAAAATTTCAAAAATCAATCTTTCTTTATCGTCCCTCTCTCTCCTTCAATGGGTTGTTCATGTGCGAATGAATGGGAAGAGATCATTATGAGAACCGGTTGATTGCCTTGAATCGGATTGACATGAGATTATATCAACATTGATGAACAATTATCATGGTGCGCAGATTGGACGCTGTATGCTCACGTAGTGAATGCCGAAAGGTCCCCAAGAACAATAGAACTCTACTTTTTGCACAAATTACAAGGTAAAAAGCATGAACGACAAGAGCAAGAGACCAATTGGGTGCAATCTCCCCCCATACCCTGTGTGAGCGCTCCACAAAGCATGTATTTTATGTATTATTCATCTTCATGCTCAGATAATAGCCCAAATTACAAAATAGCAAGCTTTTAGCTTTTGAGTTTGCTTTTACACAAAAATAGGAATAAAGCTAATGGACGGCGCCCAAAGAGTCTGGCACGCCCAATACAATGTCCAAATAGAAATAACATAACCGTGCGCCCATGCGCATACAAAATAATAATAAATAATCGATGCCTCAATAAATAGGCATGACAAAATATAGGTGTGGCGCCTATCAAAATATAATCCATAAATCGAATACTCGCTATCCTCCAATGCTTTCCTCTGCCAACTGCTGCTATCTCTACACATCAACTGAAGCATTCACAATCGTTAGTAAAATAATACAATTAAACCGACAAAAGTGAATACCTAGCAGTCTTCAGCTACATAAATAAATCAACTGGTTAGAAATAAATCCTAACCTTAATTTATTATGAGTGCGCACTCTAAGCTCATAAACGTTTATTAATTTAATATGCATTTTGCGGAATCACCCGCTATGGAATCACCCATGTACACACTAAATTAATGAAACGCCCGAAAAGGACAGGTGTCCCCATCAACTTCTCACAAAAAGAATCCACTTTGTGTATGAGCCCCGGTCATCAAAGTTTACGGAATCCACCATGGCACAGAATCCACCGTGAAATATGCCTCCTGGCATCATACCCCCGGGGTGGGATAGCAATTGACCTCAATTGCTATTAGCTCAATGTGGAGCTAACAGAGCGGGGAAAGCATTTAAGTCTCTAGCGTGCATCCATTGTGCTTCCTCTACAAGATGGTTCTTAAATTTAACTAGATATCTAGAATATCTTCGGCCAGTTCTAGTGGTCATAAAGTCAGTGTCTATGATAGCTTCTGGTTCAAGTATTTCAGTCTCTTCCTCTAATAAAGGTGGGTTTTCATAAACAAGGTGTACAGGTAATTGGCCTCTAAATGGTCTCAACAAACTAATGTGAAATGTGTTGTGAATTTTCCAATGAGGTGGTAATTCTAACTTGAATGCATTGTCATTAATTTTATGAATGATCCTAAATGGTCCATAGAATCTAGGGGCTAATTTGACAACTGGATGTCTATCTACACTTTGTAGTCTACGTTTTTCTATTCTCAACCAAACATAGTCATCAACTTTGAAATTCATTGCTTGTCTTTTCTTATTGGCTTGTTTGGTATATGATTGCTGGGCTTTGGCAATCATATCTTTAACCTCATCAAAAATAGTATTATGCATACTAGCAATATCATCAGCACTTTGAATTCTATTTGACAAAGATGCAACAGGTGTAGATAATCTATATCCATAAATCACTTCAAACGGTGCTTTCTTTGTAGATGTGTGTGGTGTATTGTTATATGCAAACTGTAATAAATGCAAATGTGTGTCCCATGTCTGTGGTTTAGAGATAGTATATGCACGTAAAAGATCTAGAATTGTGTTGTTAGTGGCTTCTGTTTGTCCATTAGTTTCTAGATGAAATGCAGATGAAAAATCAATCTTGGTGCCTAGGTTAGCAAACAGAGTAATCCAAAAGTTGTTACAAAATCTAGAATCACGATCTGAAATAATAACTTTTGGCAATCCATGGTTAGTGAAAACAGTTTTCAAAAAGAGTTGTGCTACTTGTGATGCTGTTAAAGTTTTCTTACACGGAATGAAATATGCTTGTTTACTAATTCTATCTACGACTGTCCAAATCATATCATGGTTAGATTTAGTATTAGGTAAACCAGTAATGAAATCCATAGAAATTTGTTCCCAAGGTTTAGATGGAATAGACAAAGGCATAAGTAATCCATACTGTTTACCATGATGTCTCTTAACTCTTTGACAAATCAAACATTCAGAAACAAAGTTAGATACATCAGTGTCCATATGCGGCCAATAAAAATCTTCAGTTAATGTACGTAAGGTAGATATGATACCTCTATGACCTTGGTATGGGGGACAATGAATCTCATTCAAAACAAAAGATCAGAATGGAATTGTAACACACAATCTCTTTTCATAAAACATAAATCCATCATTATATGACAATGAATCAATAGGAATCAAGTTATTTTGAACTAATTTATTCCAATCAGCATGAAAAGTAATATCCTGATGATAAGTATCTTTCATAGCAATCAAAGAATCAAAAGATATAACAGAAATATTATGAATGGCAGGTCTTCTACTCAATGCATCAGCCACTACATTTTCTTTTCCAGGTTGGTATTGAATGATAGGATGAAAACTTTGAATAAAGGAGGCCCATTTGATATGACGGTCAGAGATTTGGGGTTGGCTAAGTAAATGTCTAATACTTTGCTGATCAGTCTTAATCATAAATTCTGAACCCATTAAGTAGTGTTTCCACTGTCTTAATGCTTGTACAACTACTAATAGTTCTTTGTCATATGTGGAATATTTCAGTTCAGAAGGTTTCAGCTTACAACTAGAATAGGCTATAGGATGATTGTCTTGCATAAGTACAGCTCTTATTCCTGATCCGCTAGCATCGGTCACTACTAGAAAGAATGGTCTATTAAAATCAGGCAACTGTAGGACAGGGGCATGTGTTAATGCATGTTTCAATAAGTCAAAGGATTTCTGTTGATTTTCGGACCAATGATAGACAATACCTTTCTTCAGAAGTTTGGTTAATGGTAATGCAAGTAATGAAAAATTACGTACAAACTTCCTATAGAAACTAGCAAGACCAAGGAATGAGCGTAACTCATGCACGTTTTTAGGTACATGCCAATTCAATATTGTATCTATTTTCTTAAGATCAACTTTAATTCCATCAGATGATACAATATGACCTAAATACTCAATTTCTGTTTTAAAAAATTCACTCTTTTCAGGATTTGCATACAATTGATTTTCTTTTAATAACTGAAAAACCAATGACAAATGCTCATAATGTTCTTTCTCATTTTGACTAAACACCAAAATATCATCAAAGAAGACAATTACACAATATTGATATTTCAAAAATATACGGTTCATCATTCTACTAAACGTAGCAGGTGCATTAGTCAATCCAAATGGCATCACTAAAAATTCGTAATGACCAAACTGTGTCCTAAATGTAGTCTTGAATATGTTAGACTTATCTAGTCTCACCTGATGATAACCAGACTTAAGGTCTATTTTACTAAATATAGCAGATCCTTGTAGTTTGTCCATAAGGTCATCAACTCTAGGAATGGGATACCTATTCTTTACAGTGATCTTATTTAAAGCTCGATAGTCAATGCACATACGATAGGTATTATTCTTTTTCTTGACTAACAGAACAGGTGCACCGAATGGAGAACTACTAGGTCTAATCAATCCTCTATTTAGTAATTCCTCAACTTGGCTCTGAATTTCTTTTTGCTCTATCTGATTATGCCTATATGATGCTTTGCAAGGTGGTTGTGTGCCAGGGATCAAATCTATCTTATGGTCTTCTAGACGTGAAGGAGGTAAACCAGGTGGTAGGTCTTCTGCAAAACAGTCCTTAAAATGTGCAAGAAATTCCTTATGCCTAGGGTGCATATGATTATCTTTTACTTGCAATTCATTCACCCAAATGAGATAAGATTTACTACTCTTGCGTAATGCACGTTTAGCTTGAGTATGCAAAAGCAGTGGAAAAACATTAGATGCATGCATACTATATAATGTAATAGGTTTTCCTTGAAAATTAATATTCATTGAATGTGTGGAATAATCTATATTTGGGTTATGCTGGTGACGCCAAGGCATACGTAAAATAATGTCACTTGACTGTAATGGAACAACTAGGAAATTTCTTCTTTCTGTGTATTGACCAATTTGAATCTCTAAGTCATGCACTTCCTCTGTACCATTATACCTAGTGCCTAAGAATGCAGCTTTCATGCGGTAATGTGTACGTACAGTCTGTAACTTCAATTCCTTTACTAATTTTGCTGAAATAAAATCATGAGTGCTACCGTCATCATGAAAAATAATCTTTTCCTTTCCATGCACCATACATTTCATAGTCAATAAAGAATTTGGAGTTGGCATACCTGGTAAAGTATCCAAAGGAGTAGTAGTGTCGTCCTCATCTTCAATGAAATCAGGCATATCTTCATGTTCGTCTTCGTCCATTGCTCCAAGATAGTTGATATGGGCAGGTGGATTCTTTGAATGACAATTTGCTGCTAGATGTCCAGGCTGGTGGCATTTATAGCATACTATTGGCTTGGCTTTGGTTACATTGTTTGCAATGGCGGGAAGTCTAGGGACATTAGGATTTGACTGTGGAATAGGCTTGGAATTTTGATTGACATTGGATGGTAATGCAGGTGGTTTTGCCCAATTTTTGCGGAAAGATGATAAAGAGAAACGACCTGGATTAAATCTTCTAAAGTTGGAATTGAATTGCTTAGATCCATAGTTACCATTGGCTTGGAATTGCTGTGGACGTCTGTCTCTACCTCGTAGCTTGTCTTCAGTGTCGTGAGCTAGTGAAATGGCATCTTCAAGAGTAGCAGGCTTGAACATGTTAACTTCAGTGTAGTAATGCCCAAGGAGTCCAGACATATACTTGTGCTTATGTGTCGCTTCAGGTACGTCTTCAAGCATGCGTAGCTGGAGTAATGCATTCCAAAAACGCTCTGTATACTGAGGAACAGGCTCACGATCCCGTTGCTGAAGAAGATCCCATTGCTTAATAGCTTTCTCATGAAATTGTGGAGGAAGGAAATTCTGCATGAACTTCTTCTTGAAATTCTCCCAAGTACCAGGACAATCTATACTCTTGCATACTACAGTCCACCAAAGAGATGCTCTGTCCACTAAATGATTAGTGACACACTTGATTTTATCTTTTTCTGCATTGATACTAGTCCTAGCGGTGTTGGATGGGCTTTTGGCCAAGATGATGCAGATGGGAATAAGTATGCTATTCGGTTTGGGGTGAAAGTCCTAAATGAGTGACAGCAAAGATATCCACAAGTTAAAAGAGAGGCTCTTGGGAGTTGTCACGGCTCTCAAGAATGATTCAGAGTACTTCATTGGTGCTGTTGTGGTGGTCAAGATGATTGTTTTCCTCTTCTAGGTATGATCATGAGTTTTTCTACTCTAGATATTGCCATGCTTAGGTGGATTGGGTACATAAAATTCATGAATCCTGAGTTCAAGCACATAGTAGGTAAAGAAAACCTAGTAGAGCTAATATGCTTTCATGAGCAAGGTATGATGATATGGATTTTTCTTGCATTGATGGGGCTAATCTTTCAGCCATGCATGCTGATCATATTTGTCATGTGTCTGCTTTGGAAAGCTTTTATGAGACTTTTTATACATGAGAGTATTACAGATTGGTTGTTATTTGAGTACTATGTCTAGACAGGATGGATGGATTGATGCAGACTTCAAGAAGATTAGAAGAAAATCTTATGGTTTCTTCTTGCGAAGTGGGATACTTTGGAAGCATCCACAAAAGTGAGGAGGATAGCCATTGAGGGTTGTTTGTGATAGAGCTTCATAGGTGCGTATCATGAAAGAATTCCATGAAAGTCTTTGGGCTGGACATTAGCTATATGGGCAACCTATGAGAAGATCAAATAGCCTTATAGGTGGAGAGGCATGTATAGAGATATCTCATAGTTTGTTGAGACATACCTTGATTGTCAGTTGTTCTCCTCAGTGAGGCATAGAGATGAGCTTCATCCTACCTATCCAATATGTATTCATTATAAGTGGGTTCTTGATTTGATTACTATGCCTGTTGATTTATGGCAGATGCCCTACATTGTTTTGGAATGAGAAGACCTCACAAATCAAGTGGAAGGAAGAGCATTATAGAAGAAATCTACTTCAATGGTTTGTAAGTTTCTATTAGAGGATGTTATTTGCAGGTATGGATGTATTGGAAAATTCACTACAGATAGAGGTGAGTTGGATGCTGATGAGGCTAGGGAGTTTTTCTCTTGCCTTGGCATTAAAATTTCTTTGACTTCAGCATATAATCCAGAAGGAAATGGGAAGAGTGAAAGAGGCCATCCGCCGTTGATTGTGAAAGCCTTGGCCAAAACATGTGGTGGACGGGTTTGGGAGTGCCCTAGGTTGTTGCCTTATGCCTTATGGGCTGATCACACTACTCATAGTGTGACTACACAATATATGATAGCTGAGTTGATGTATGGGCAGAAGCCAGTCATGTCTACAGAGACTTACACACATACTTGCACTGCTTTACTGTGGCAACAAGAAGAGATGTCTAGAGGAGATCTTTTGGCTCTTCGTATTCGTCAGTTAGAGAGAAGACCTGAAGATATTGAGAGAGTAATTCAAAAGCTCAAAGCGGCCAAAATTTGCAACAAAGAGTACTTTGATAGCAGACATAGACTGAGGCCTAAAGAGATTAAAGAGGAAGATTGGGTGTTGGTCTATGACATCAGTCTAGAAAACCAGTATAGTGCTATCCGCAAGGTTTCCAGACAATGGTTTAGACCCTACTTACTGTAGCATGTCCATGACAATGCTACATATTCCTTATCATCAGAGCTTGATGGTACGGCCTTGTGGATTTTGATTGCAAGGAAGACAATCAAACTTTTCAAGAGAAGAGATGCTACGGCCTATGTAGTCGAGGAGTTGGATGATGCGAGTTATGATGGTCTTGAGCCAAAAGATGATAAAGTTGAAGATATGGACATTGCAGATAATTTTGCAGAAGATGAAGAGATTGCATTGAACTTCAAGCTTGGCAATGATGAGGATGGGTAGTTGTGGCCCATCCAAAGGATGGGCAGGTTTGGAGCGGGTGGATGTCATGATGCTGTGCATCTACCACTGAAAACCTGAGGGCCGAATTTTCCTGCCAAGATTTTGGACTCTTAAGTCAACATCATTATAAGTTTATTTTCCGTTGCGTGTTTTTTTTGTGTTTGCATTTGCATGACACACGAACACATGTAGTTAGGTGAGGCACAAATTCCTTCATTATTTTTTATATGAAACATCACTTGATTAATTGCAAACCATGGACACAAATTTCCAAACTGCATGAGTGATTGGACATGAAGTTCTTTTAGACTAAAGCATATTCTTGATAGGGCACAATTCATGGAAAAATGGATCACATGAACAAGACTCGAGGACTTGATGAAATTTGGATGTTGCGAGTGCAGATGATATGACTCTTCATAAGCAAAATTGGAACAATATTTAGCAGTCCATGAAAGCTAAAGGATATCTATTCATATTATGGACATTTAAGTGGAGTAATGCTACAACTAATACTTGCGCTCTTTGTGGAGATGGAGGAGACTTGCTGTGCAAAGACCAATATCCCTCTACCACTACAACAAAAAGGCCTCATAGACGCACATTTAGATGCGATTTTTGAATATAGAGAAATTCTTACGGGCGCGTCTATCCGCCCGTCTATTTGCGCATCTACCATTTCGCATCTATAATCGCATGTATCAACAAATTTACATGCACAAATAGACATGCAATAGACGCACATATACACATGCATGTATCAACGAATTTACATGCACAAATAAACGCGCAATAGACACACATATACACACGCAGATAGACACGCTGGTAGATGCGCTTTTATAATAAGCACTAGTAGACGTGAACGAAAAAAAAAATGTCATTTAAAAAAAAGATATTTAAATTCTTTTTTAAATTTGAATTATGAAGCGCGTGTAGTCTGCATTATAGACACGCGTATAAACGCGAATTATCTGCAATTTAGACGCGCAGATAGATGCACAAAACAGAACTGGAAAAAAAAAACCAGAGAGCTTTGCAACCACATGCTCTCTGGTTTTTTTTTTCCCCTCCCATACATCAGATTGTGCATTTGGGAAAAAGACAATGTATCTTACGGGCACGAGAATTGAAAATAAAAGTCCATGTATTCATTATATATCAAAAGCATTTACAAGGGAAGTTTAAGTGCTTGCGACCTAAAGCGTGGCCGCAAGCAGTAGGCTCAAAGAGATATCATACATATACAAAAAAAGAAGGCCTCATGAGGAGGTATGGTGCTTCTCTACGAATTTGAAGAGGAAACATCTTCGCTAGTACCAGCATGGCTACTAGCGTCGCTATCCCCCTCCTCGCTATGCTCCACATCCGGGTTCGCCTACACACACAAAAGATCAGGGTTGCTTACATAGACAAGGTGGAGAAAAAGTTATAATTAGCTACACTTTTAATAGGAAAGTAAGAAAAACATACCTCCTCTGGCTGTCGAATCCTCATGGCCCGGTTGTATTGGTCCTCAGTGATGAGACCCTCCTCATAGAAGTGAAGCCATGTCGCTGCGCGGTTATGGCCTCGATGGTAACCTACCTCTCTAGGAGTAGGTGTCCTACCAACGATGGTAGTTTGCAAAACATTTAGATATATACAAACAATTATGAGTCACAATATATTAGAATAAAATATATAAACAATTGAAAGAAATATAAATTCAAAAAAACTAGAAATCAAAATATACTTACAAACTCTGCCTCCCACGACTCTCTGCCGCCCGATCTGTAATGCGACGATCCCATTGTTTCCATTTGGATCTGTCGCGCCTCTGCGTGCTGGTGACTCTTCACTTTCTTTGCTTCTTTCTTCTTGGCTTTCTTCCACTCTATGTGGTGGCACATAGGTGGTTGGCTATAGGCTCCACGCCCCTCCTCCAGCCTCCGCAGTGAGTCCATGGCCCGTGTCATGAGGTGGGATCTTTTGTTGTGAAGCATATCCCTCACTTTTGTATGTCCCCAATCATCCGAGAATCACTGACCCTCAGGATTTGGGTACCTCCTATGGACTGCCCTCAAACCTCCTACCACAAGCCGCTTTTCTGATTTTTGAAGGCAATGTAAAAATCTTTATACGTCGCATGCATGACGCTCCTCATGTACGCCATTACATCCCTTCCCTCATCATCATGAAAGATGCCACCAGCATCTGTAACTCTATAGTACTGGCATACAACCTCCTCTACGTGATCTACTGGTGAGGGTGATCGCTCGCCACCTCCTAGGCAACCCCCACACAAGCCTCGTCCTCCCCCTCGACTCTCCCTCCTCCCTCTCTGCGGACTACCCTCTGCCTCGCTGGACGCATGAGCTTCTGCAGATGCTTGTGCTTCAGGCGATGCATGTGGAGCACGTGGAGTACCTACATATGGAGTACCTGCATGTGGAGTACCTGCATGTGGAGTCTAGGAAGTAGTGCCAGGCAAAGACGTCAGAGGCATCCCAGACATGACACTGAACACCTCATCCGCTATGGGAGAGTGGCGAAGGTGTCTATTCATCTCTCCCATGAAGTCTTCCCTACTAGGAAAACCTCCAAAAAATGCATTGACCCCCCTGCCAAAGGAGGCCAATGTATCATTCATGCAATCCACATCCGAGTCATTGCTAGATGAATCAGGATATGACATTTGCAAAAAAAACACAGGAAAAAGACAAATTTATTTGCATACAAAAAATCATATATTACCTACATTTTCAAAGAGCTTTCTTTAGACATTAAGCATAAAACTTAAGTGCTAATGCTTCTCATAAACAAAAAAACTGATAAACACAAACATGGAATTGGTCACATTCATCATTGCAAAAATATATTGTTTACTATTAGAATTGGGAGACCTGGCGCGCGTGTATCCCCGCGTCTAAATTGCAGGTTAGACGCGCCCTCAAACGCTCTCCAGAGTGAACCTTCTGTCCACCGCATCTATCTGCGCATCTAAGATGCAGCACAGACGCACTGTCAGACGCACATTCCAGGTCAATAAGTGTGTATAATCGCGTGTAGACTGCAGGTCAACCTTCTATGCAGCGCCTGTATCATCGCATGTACACTGCAGAGCACGCGCGCCAGCACACGCGCACTAAGACGCACCCTCAGACGCTCTGAGAGGAAACATTTTTCGCGTCTATATCTGCGTCTACACTGAGATGTAGACGTGCTATCAGACACGCTCAGTCGGCTGATTTTAGGCCGACGACCGCCATTGATGATTTACAAACTGCAATACATAATGGAATCACAAATGCTAAATACACAGACAGAGCAGAGAGAGGAAGAGAGAAACAAGAGAGAGAGAGAGAGAGAGAGAGAGAGAGAGAGAGAGAGAGAGAGAGAGACTCACCTTGGGTGTTTGGTGTGGCGGGTGGTGGCGCTTCTTCCTTCTCCTTCTTCCTCTCCTTAGTAAGTTACCCTCCCTTGATGCTTGCTTGCTTGCTTGCTGCTTCTTCTTCTTCTCTCTTTCTTCCTCTCCTTGGCTTTCCTTTTTCCCTTCTTGTGTGTTTGAAATGAAAAAAGAGGTGAGTCATGAGGAGGTGAGGCATGAAGAGACTAGGTGAGGCATGAAGAGACTGCATGTCGGCTAAACTCAAGCTTCAGAATCGCAAAAAACGCAGGAAAGGAAAGGCACAGTTTGAAAAGAAATGGTTTAAGTATGGTTTGAATTTTGGCGTGTGCATCTATTTTTGCGTGTATATGCGCGTCTATTGTTCAGATAGACGCGAGTATAGACGCAAACATAGACACGGGAATAGACACAATATAGATGCGTAGGTAAACGCGAATATAGACGCGCATTTAGGCTTTGTCATAATTTTTTGTTTTTAAGATAAGTTTTGATAGTGAATTCTTATCATAAGTTTTAATGTATTTATGATGATTTTTGTGTATTTAAAATTGAGATCTTATGTAAACATATGAATGACAAATATTTTGATGTTGTCATGAATTAGGTTTAATCATGTCGACGTCGTCATCACCTAGTGTGGTGCAAGCTGATGAGTCAATGAGCACATCCTCAAGTGAGGATGAAACATGACGTCTTCATAATCGAGATGCATGGCTACGACGAAAAATTAAATGCATGTGTGATCGTTGTCGAGGGTGTATTTTTCGAGCACGTTGAATTGCAATGTCACACCTCAGCTTGTATGGAGAATGGGACCGAGAAAAATCACTGGTATTCATTGTTTTTTTTTACCACTAAGATTGCATGTCTATGTTACGGGAATTATATATCAACGTACATGAAACTCCCTTTTATGGTTGAGCAGGATGCGGTGCCACATCCTCAGATGCTCCCTCTCGGGCATCGAGAGGCGGCAAAATGTCGACGCGAGGAGGCAGAGTCTTCAAGAAGAGTAGAGACTGACGAGCATGATAGTAGCCCTCATGAAATGCCCCATCAAGTCGTAGAGGATGAGATTTTGGACAACATGGTACACCATCTATTTTCGCAACCGGTTCAAGGAGAAGGTCACTCTACGAAGCTAGATAATCCACTATATGTAGCATCATCTACTCCATTGTATGAAGGTTGTACGTACTCCGTTCTTCGTGTGTCCCTCGAGATACTTAACTTGCAAACAATTTATGGATGGAGTAATGTCAGTTTGGATGCGTTATTGAAGTAGGTATCAATTCAGTTTGGCTTATGAATCATAATATTAATTGTTCTATTTTGAAATCAGACAGAAATATTTGTTGGTGGTTTTTTAATTCACTTTTAAAAATATATGTAGGTTATTATCACAAATGCTTCCAAAAGGAAACAAATTTCCAACTAAGAGAGAGCAAGCAAGACATTAGTTGACATCTCTGGGAAGCCTCGATTATGTCAAGATCCATGCATGTGTCAATGATTGTGTCTTATTTCGTGGGATTCATGAGTTCGCACGAGAGTGTCCTGTTTGTGGCGAATCAAGATACGAAGTGGAGATGAAGTCAATGGATGTGCCTCGTTAGGTTTTGTGCTTTCGAACACCCATAGGATGCATGAGATGTCTCAAGGGAGCCTTCATAAAGAAAAAGAAAAGAGGTGTGGAGCAACTATCTGGTTTGAAGTCCAATGATTGGCACAAAATGATTCAAGTAAGGGTATCTCTAACCATGAATATAGTAATTAGTGGAGTAACTATGTGTAAACTTTGGGGTACGATGACTTTTTCCTCAACTAATCATTTGATCTATGAATATTGTTTACATTCAGTTCGTACTTCCTACTAGCATATCCCATTGTGTATCCAAAGATGTACGTGATATCATTTACAAGATGGGAGAGATTGTGAGGTGTGTATACATTGTATTTTTTCATTATATATCTTTGAATTTCTATACAAAAATAAACAAGCACATCATACATCTTGACAGATACATGAGCTCGAAGGAAATTGATCCAAACACATTGCAAGATGCTCGAGTATTATCTATTGAGGTGGTTTGTTTGGTGGAGGAAATTTTTCCTCGATCCATTTTAACTACTCAATTACATTTACTCGTACATTTGATTGATGAGATCACACTTTGTGGGGCAGTTAATGTAAGGTGGATGTTTTTTCTTGAGCGCTTCATGAAAACCTTGAAAGATTTTATGAGGCAAAAAGCATGGCCTGAGGGAAGCATGGCTGAGGGTTGGTTAGTGCAATCATCCCTTGTTTATATCTCTGAATATCTTGTTGAAGTGGATCCCTCTCAACCACGACTATGGAAAGATGATGAAGACTTGAGGATGACCTCTATAGTACCTCAAGGAAAAGGAATGAGTAAAGTGCTAACAAAAGAAGAACTTCGTAAGTTAAATAGTTTTTGTGTGCTCAATAGTGATGTAATGAGCAAATGGGTGACACTATATAATGAAGTAAGTGCAAGAAGAAAAAGCGAAAGACAAGAATTTCGCACTAGATATGGACGTAAAGTCTCATTTCCAGATCATCTAATTGCGCTCCCACGTCATATTGATATAGATTGGTTACATGAGGAAATGGAGAGAATGGAAAAAGAGGAGGAAATTAATATATCTCAAGAAGAGTGGGAATACGCACGAGGTTGCTTATCAAAGGTGAGACATACTATCAATTAATTTGTTTCTATAAGTTTTATTTTATATAAATAATTGACATGTTTAATCTTTTATCTTTTACTACTAGTGCACATTATTCAATGCACTTTGATGTGAGGGTAAACATCTTCAAACTCAACGTATAGATGAAAAGAGAAATACCCAAGATTGTGGTGTCCTTGCTCACTTCGAGGATGCCAATGGTACCATGGAAGGTTATTGTGGCTTGATCCAAGATATTTTGAAGCTTGACTTCAGATGATTCTTTATATATGTACTGGATGTGAAGTGGTTTAAAGAAGTGGTAACAAATGGTGAGCATTGCACAATCAGACGTCATCCAAGTGGTTTTGTAATCATTGACTCTACAAAATTTCACCAAAACAAGAATGACACATTAGTACTACCTCAACAATGCGAGCAGGTATATATGCAAAGGCTAATTTTTTTAATATGTATACATGTGATACATATACACAATATAATAAGTACTTAAGTTTTTTGCTTTTTTTTTTCAAATACAGGTTGTGTATCATCCAATGGTAAACAATAACCGTTGGTGGTATGTCATCCCTATATCTAATCGTTCAAAACCAATATATGGTAATATTACCGACATGGAGATAGCAGATGACAATCCAACAATTAATGATGATGTGCATGATGACACCATAATGGATGATATGCATGATATAGTATAAGATGAACCTCGCGATGATGTTTAAGGAAATGCAGAAGAAGACAATAATGTGATTGTCGATGATATTGATGAAGTTATTGAGCAATATAGCAACACATCTGATAGTGGGATAGACTTATTTGTTTCGTTACCTCTTGGTAACATAGACCTAGAAGTAGATAGTTTAGCAAGGGCTGATCTCATTGAAGATGAGATGGATCATTCACTGTAACATACTTAATTTGCTTATTGATTCAATGTGTATTCCTAATTCTATGGTTTTTATCATGCGCACACGTGCATACTCAAGAATCAATAGTCAATTTGAAAGCTAAATTAAATTTTCCATAATAAAAAGGAAGTATCTTTTATCATCTCCAAGTACGTAGAGAAATTACGAGATACATATTGCAATGCTTGCTACTAATTGTAAGGTTTCTGTCGCTTGCCGCTAATTACTTATATCAGGCTTGTCAACTGGAGGAACTGCCATTCATTAGAGAATGACAAGTTCTTGCAACTTGACATTGAGTCTCTTTATTTTTTCACTCATGACTAACTAGCTTGTATAGCGTTTGTGATCAAGGATAGCATGATCAAAGAACTCATGTACGTATCCTAAGCTTACATGGGTGTTTGAAACCATGACTTATGATCACCATTAGCAAGGATTTGTGTGCTAATAGGCCTAATAACCATATGGAGATGTCCTAGTGAGGCACTCTCAAGATGGAAATGCATCCTAATGTTTCAATGGAAAACCAATTAGGGATGGAAGATTAAGAGCTCGTTGAATGGGATGACAGGTCATGATAGAATGTAGGTGTTTTGGAGGAAAAAAAATCACATGATCTTTTGGCCTACAAGGATGAGAAAATGGAGGACTATTGAGATAAGAACCATTGAGATGGGAAAACCACATTTTTACTTTCAAAGGGGTTGTAGTCATGATAGCTACAAGGACTAAAGTAGTGCATACCACAAGTATGTGAGTGATGCACACTATGAGCCAATTTTTCTAACTCTACATATGAATTGGACTGTGACAAGGACTCTTACAACATTGCAACAATGAATCAGTTTATGAAAGAGAACGCATATAAGATATGAAGTGCTCTATCTTCTCATTTGTGTTGAAGCTTGGCAAAATTCAAGGCCTTGGTCATTTTATTGGAAGCTTAAATAATCAAATAGTTGCAATTTACCCTAGCAGGTTGTCAAGCTCTCCAAGCTTGCCAATGATAGCCTTGAAAGCTATCTCCAAGGTGATTGGATCCCAAGTTTTCAATAGAGGATCGAATAACATAATTATGGTAAAGAAGAAAGAATCTATAAGAGTTTTTGGGTTCATGCCTATATATAATGGATCCAAAGCAATATACTTTTGAGTTCTTGGCTCTTATTTTCTCTCCCATGTAAGAGATTCCAAGAATTGGAACCTCCTTCTGAGCTATAGGAAACAAGAGCTCCTGAAATGTAGAGTTCTCATTGAGTGGGATGAAACAAAAGATTCCTCTAGAGGACCTAGTGCTTGAAATTAGAGACTCTTCTATAATAACAAAGTCAGACTAAAAGATGTAAAGGGTTTCTTGAAACCTATCTTTTTCCATCTCTTTATCTAGTTTGTAACCATTCTAAAAATCTTTGCTTTGCATAAGAGTTTAAATATCCCTCTTTTCTTCTTTGGGTGATAATTTGTATAGTCCTTGCCAAAGATGATGTATTACATGATGCGGTTGTGTCCTTGAGCTTGAATTTGTGCCAAATTTATTCGTAGAACCACTGGAAGAGCTCTAATAAAATATTTTCTTTGTGTCTTCCACCTCCATGTCTTGTGTGTCTAAAGTATTTTGTTCTTGCTTGATAATGTGAATTTTCCATATGTTGGGTTGACCAGATGGATAGAGATCCATATTTCTTGATAAAATATGGAGCATGGTTGTATGGAATATAATACTAGCTTCTTCATGAGTTCAACTTCAAATCCTTAGTAGACCTCTCAAGATGAGATTTTTTGAGTCTACTTTGTTTATCTTTGAGAGAAATAATCAAGATTTATGTGGTCTAGATATCCAGATGTCTTTTCCAATTCAAAAGGAATCTCACTTTGTTGCAATTTTAGTGACTTCTTTCATCTTGTTTTTCTCCAGATCCTCTATAGATTTATGGTGTGATAGAATTGCCCTTTAACATCGCTAGTGAATAGGATGTAAAACCACGTCATGATTGATGGTAAGATTGAAGAATCACCCTTTTCTACATAAATATCTAAGTCTAAAGAAATATATAGTGTGTTTTTTTCATACCTTGGGTTCAGCAGATAGATAGAGATCCATATTTCTTGATAAATATGGAGCATGGATGAGTTAGACAATGAAGAGACATACATATCCAAACTTTTCACCATATAGTGAGTAAAGTGTTGATAATCCAAAGCTTTTGTAATTGCCTTTTTTAAAAGTTCAAGTGTTTTTTGAAGCCTTTGAGATCATCATCATTCCATTCAATTTTATCACAAGAAAATAATACTTTGTCTAGTTCTTCCCAAACATTGGCCTTTCTATTCTGAGCTTATCCATTAGCAGCATGATCCTAAACTACATTATGCACGGACTTCCATTGGGCCCTTACTCCACCAATAGATGGATTTTTGGAGACACAATTGCCATCCTTAGACTTTTGAAGATTTGGTTCAACAATAATATTACCACCATGCAAAAAATTTGCAAATGATACTTTTTCAATCTTTGTTATAACATCTATTCTAGCTGATAATGGCTTCAGCTTCCATGCAAACCCTATATAAAGATGAACAAGTTTTTCAATTATCATGCAAATCACATGAAGTATATAGGTATGGGCATTCACTAAATCAATATCTAGAAGTGGCTTAAACTGTGGATCCTTGAGGGAGCTCCAACTGCTTGAGTTCAACTCTATGGCTGGGGACATGCAATAAAGGCAAGGAGATCTGTAGTTGGCTCTCTTTGACACATTGTACATACATTTGAGTGCCTTTAAGTCACTAGTTATGTGCTACTCAATCTTGTAGTTTCCAAATCCTTCAATAAATACTCTTCTTCTTCATGTTGTCTCTTAACAACATCAAGTATTGATGTTTGATGAAAAATCCAATACAATATATGAAAATTCTCTATATCTACTTCGAAAGCTCCTAGCCACCAGATGTTGTGCTCCAACTGAAGATTAAATGACATTGAATGATTGCATAATCTAATGAAAGTTCTCTATTCATCACGGTAATAGGGACCCTCTCTAGTTTTGTGCATTTCAGAATCCCACTTTCATCGAGTGCAACCACAAATCGAGCCACTCCTTGTGCCTCTTATAGTGACAAGTCATGGAATCTAATCATTAAACATTGTAGGGTGGGAAAGACAATGAAAATATTGTTAAATTCATTGATTACAATTTCCTTTTTCTTTTCCTTGAAGCTAGCTTTGATATGGAAGGGCTCACCTAGAACCTCCATCACTTTGTTATTCACTCAAGCTTAAAAAGTTGCATATAAACATCTTGATTAATACCAATACTATCTAGTGTCTTCTGCACTAACTCAATATCCAAATAATGATTCTTTATAAATAACTCTAAGCATTTTTTCTTTTTCTTTTTAAATTTCTTGTTCTTCAAAATATCTTTTGAAACTAATGAAGGAAGAAGATGATAATAAAACTGTGATGCTTTTAAAGAGTCACTTTCATTTGCATTTGATGGAAGAAGATACCCAGACAAAAATAGCATCACAAATCAATAGAATTAATTATAAAAAAATTTATATTTAATATTTTTAAAGTGAAAAAATATACCTTGATGCTTGGATTCTCTTACTGCAACCACCTCCTCCTTATTTGAGACTCAAAAATTTTAAGAGCCCTTTGTCTATTTTGAAGGTTTAAAATAGTTTACTTTTGTTGACAAGATTTGACGTGTTTCTCCAACAAACCACATATTTAGGAATTTGGGAATTTTTATAATTTTGGAAATTTCTAATGTGATTAATATTTGCACACATGGTCAAATCTTATCCCCTTACTTGAAGGTGAAATTTTTCCTAAATACTATATAAGCAATCCCCCCAACTCCCACTCTCAAATATGGTGTTAAGATCTCAAATATGGTGTTAAGATTTAGCCACTTGGTCAATTCTTTACTCCTTATTTGAAAGTGGAACTTGGGAGATTCCCAAATTCTCTAATATGGTATTAGTTACAAATGAATCCTCTGTTTGAAAGCCCTCTAGCTTCTGAAATAAATCATTGTTATGTTTTGATAAAAGATAGTTCTCCAATCTTAGGATATCCATTCCTACAATCAAGTTAAGTGTATAATTTAAAAATCTATTATAATCATTACCAATGCACCTTATGAATGAAAAGCTATTATAAAAAGGTGGAGTGCCATTTTTGCTTAGGATCTTTGGAATATAGCCTGCCATCTAACCAAAGATCAAGATTCACCTTTCCTTCAAATCTGAGTATATGTTTCATAGAATTTTGTAATAGTAATGGGTTTTGTTCTCTTCCTTATTGGTTCATACTCACTATCCAACTCAATATGAAGATGATAGAGAAGTCTTTTATTGGAGCTACCAGAGATCACTGGATGACTGATCCATAGCTAAGGATGTGATTAAAATATTGGATTGAAAACCTATGTGAATTAGAAATAAGAAGGAAAATGAAGAAGAAACTAGTAAGGAGGTGAAAGAAATAAGAGAGTGAGAATATAGAGCGGTAATCAAACATCCAACAAAAATCAAATTGAATATTATCTTTCACTTTGATTGGGATGAGTAAGATCTTCATGTGAAAACCTTTGTCACCTTATGGCGGCCTAGATTTCTACGTTTCATCATGTGACCATGACAATGACTTATTACCAATTTTTTATATATTTATTTATCAAAATAGAAAATTTTAAAAAAAAATTAAAAAGAATTTTATTTTCTAAAATATTCTCTCTCTCTAAGATTGACTACAGGGCATTTTTGAGACCTCAAATCTCCCCTAATCTAAGAAGCAAGATGCAATACGTCCTAAAAAATAATCTAGCTATAAATTCTTTTCAAAACATTGAGAATGCTATGGACCTCACAAGGGTTCTTGAGGAAATTTGGATTCTAAATAGTTAAGTGGATTTCATTCTTTTCAAGGTCAAGGGAATTGCTAGGAGGAAATTTTGTGAAGAGATCATCAATATCATAAAGTGGAAGAGACGGATTGTGCAGACTTTAGAGGTACATGGAATTCATACTGATGATGAGATTGAGGATGAGTCTCATGAGGAGGATTTTTTTCTATGCTTAGATTTTGATTAGCATACATAGCCAATGCATTATAAGGAGGATGACACACCTATCCTTGTATCTTGTAGTCACTTTTATAGGCCTCATTGGGTTCATGCCAGTACGGAGATAGTGGCCAAAATTGGTGAGAGGGATACTCCATGTATTGCTTTGATTGACCATGGGTCTAAGATTAATGTGATTGTGCACATAGGTTATGAGAGTGAGAGCTGAGTAGTTGATGTGGATCATGGTTGACACATGAGAGTGGTCAACAACACAACATGGGACTTGTATGCTGCTTGTAAGAATTTGAACGTATCCATATTCGATGTGCATGAGAATTTTCATTTATTTGTGTAGGACACTTGCTTACATTATGTCATATTGGGGTAGCCATTCATTATAGAGATTCATATGGAGATCAAGATGATGGATGATGGCTCCACTTATGTGAAAGTGTTTAGTAGAGATGGGATCATGGTAGTTCAATTCATGGAAGTGTGTGTAAACTATCATAGGAACAAGGATTCCTTATGGGATAGTCCTCGACTTGTGGCAGATATGGATTTTAGTTGGGTATCGTTGTGTTCTAGGAAAATGGTGGTACGAAGTGGGATCAATTCTCGCTTCTTGTGAGTGGAGTGTTTATTTTTAGTTTTTTTGGTTTTTGTTCAAATATTTCAATTTCTTATCAAAGGGTTTTGGATATGTCGACAACTATCACGTAGTACCACATGCAGAAGAAAAAGAAACTATTTAGGGAGACAAGTGTTTTCCATTATGATAAGGGTATACATTAAATGTTTTATGTCTTGACTTGTACCAATATATTGGAAAAACTAGAGACCATATTGAAAACCAAGGACTTGGATTATTTCAATGTTTTCTTAGTGCATACTTGGGAAATGTACTATGTGAGTGCCTCATTTATGTAGTTAGAGGCTGAAGTATCTCAACAACTAAAGTTGAGTTGTGCTAAAAACTTTTTGCAAAAAGGAGAGATGGCTAAGGCACCTCAACCAATAGAGCATAGGCTTGATTGTTTTCAATCTCTGTAGAGTAGTGTGTGATGCATATGTAGCATGATTTGAGATCAAGAGAGAAGAAAGAGGCTAGGGTATACACTAAGTATAAGAATGTGGATGTCAAGAAAGTTAAACCAAGTATAAGATTGCTTCCCTCCATTAGCGATGAGAAGATCAAAGATTCACATTTCCTTCAAACTTGAGTATATGCTTTGTAGGCTCTATAATAGTAATGGATTTAGTTAGATATGGATTATTGGTAAAAAAAGGATGAGTTTCATGAAGAGAATGTTTCTGTTAGCTTATATTTTTTTTAGCATGCATAGTCCATGCATTATAAGGAGGATGACACACTGATCCTGATATCTCGTAGCCACTTTTCTAGGCCTCATTGGGTTCATGCCAGTATGGAGACAATGATCAAAGTTGGTGAGAGGGATACTCCATGTATTGGTTTGATTGACCGTGCATCTAAGATTAATGTGATTGTGCACATAGCTTATGAGAATGAGAGGTAACCAGTTGATGGGGATCACGGTTGACACATGAGAGTGGTCAACAACATAGTAGGGGACTTGTATGCTACTTCTCCGAATATGAACGTATCCATATCCAATGTGCATGAGAATTTTTATTTATTTGTGTAGGACACTGGCTTATATTATGTCATACCGGGGTAGCCATTCATTATAAAGATTCATATGGAGATCAAGATGATGGATGATGACTCCACTTATGTGAAAGTGTGTAGTAGAGATGGGATGGTGGTAGTACATGTCATGGCATTGTGTGTCAACTATCCTAGGAATAAGGATTATTTATGGGATAGTCCTCGACTTGTGGCAAATATGGATTTAAGCTAGGTATCATTGTCTTATGGGACAATGGTGGTGCAGGGTGGGATCAATTCTCATCTATTGGTAGTGGAGTGTTTGTTTCTAGTTTTGTTGGTTTTTGTAAAGATATTTCAATTTCTTATCAAAGGGTTACGGATACGTGGGATATTATTATTCAATTCATTAACTCATTGGCTAAACGTTTGTTACCCTTCACGAATCTTTTATCTCACATCATGTTTTTGGATGGACAGAAGCATGGAAAGTTGCATTTGAAGATTCAGAGTTGCAATCTTAAAAGCTCTAAAAAGGGGTGAGATTTTCTATATATTCACGGCTATGACAAGGTGTAGTATCGGTTATTACCTATCCCAAAATTTGGAAGCAAAGCTTTATCATCCTAAGAATTTTAGAGCCTTTTTTAATCTATTTGGAGAATATTTTCTTGGCTATGGTATTTGCCACCAAGAAGTTTAGACAGTACATTCTTTATGATCCTCTGTGCTGACATAAACTAGATCAATAAGACCTAGTAAAACCCTCTCCCGCACATAGTGATAATGCACCTCAATGTGCTTTGTTCTAGCATGATAGATTGGGTTATTTGCCAAGTGTATACTACTCATATTGTCACAATAAATGACAACTGGCCCATCTGTAGGCTGATGCATATCATAAAGTAGCTTATGCAACCAAGCTACCTCACATGCAGCCATTGCTACGCCCCTGTACTCAGCCTCTGTGCTCGACAAGGAAACTATAGGCTGTTTCTTGCTGCTCCAAGTGACTGCAGCACTCCCAAAAGAGAACACATATCCACTGGTAGATCGTCTATCAGAAATACTACCAACCCAATCAGCATCAGTGTATCCATGTAACTGTATTTGAACCCCAGTCTCATAAAGTAGTCCATACTGCAATGTGGACTTCACATACCTGAATATGCGTCTAGCCGCATCCAAATGCGGTTTCCTTGGAGCCTGCATAAACTGACTTACCAATCCAACAGCATAGCTCAAATCTGGCCTGGTAATAGTCATATAAATTAAACTTCCTACTATGCGCCTGTACATAGTAGGGTCTTCCAGAAGCTCACCTGCATCTGTGCCCAGCTTCACATTCTGCTCCAAAGGAACTGAAATAGGCTTACAGCCTGTCATCCCATATTTGGACAGCATGTCCAATCCATACTGCCTTTGCAAGAGCCATATCCCACTTGGTGATCTTATCACCTCAATGCCCAAGAAATAACGCAGCTCTCCCAAATCCTTCATCTCAAACTTCTACTTCAATAGCATTTTCACATGAAGGATATCTTCATCACTATCACCTATGATAATCAAATCATCAACATAAATGACAAGCAGCATAATACCTTTCTCTGTTTTTCTCACATAAAGTGAGAAATCTGCCTTGGAAATTTGAAAGCCAATAGTGACAAGATACGGTCCTATCTTGTCAGACCATGCTCTAGGTGCTTGCTTCAAGCCATACCAGACTTTCTTCAACCTGCAAACAAACTCAGGATGAACAACATGCACATAACCTGGTGGCTGCTCCATATAGACCTCTTCTTGCAAATCACCATGCAAGAATGCATTCTTTACATCCATCTGATGTAAAGACCATTCCTTTGATGCAGCCATAGCAATGACTGCTCTTACGGTTGCCATCCTTGCAACCAGACTGAATGTTTCTTCATAATCAATGAAATATGTTTGTGCATACCCCTTGACTACTAATCTTGCCTTGTATCTGTTCACAGAACCATCTACATTGTGCTTTACCTTATAAACCCACTTACAACCAATTGCATTCTTATCTTTAGGCAAAGGTACCAATTCCCATGTAGCATTTGCTTCCAAAGCATCCATTTCTTCATCCATGGCTTTCTCCCATTTTTCTTTTCCCATGGCTTGCTCAAAAGAAGTGGGTTTTGGTTCTTGTATCACTTTGGCCATATAGGCATAGTGAATGGCTGTAAATCCATCATATTTCAGCCTATTCACAGGATCCCTAGCTCTGGTAGACCTGTGCAAAGTAGGTTCACTCCCAGGTGCTCTCAAAACATCCCTGGTCTTCCTTACTCCAGGTGTAACAATAGAAGGAATACCCAACTCATCATCAATGCTCTGTTCTGAGCCACTGGATTCACGGCATACGATGCAATTTCTAAGAGAAAAAATATTAAACATAATAGGGAAAGAGAGAAAGAGAGGGTGAGGGTGAGGGAGGGAGAGGAATTCAGAGAGAGAGAGGAAGAGAGAAAAGGAAATGAGAGAGGGAGAGGAGAGAGAAAAAACATTAAACATAATAGGGAAAGAGAGAAAGAGAGGGAGAGGAAATGAGAGAGGGAAAGGAAGAGAGAAAAGGAAATGAGAGAGGGAGAGGAGAGAGAAAAAACATTAAACATAATAGGAAAAGAGAGAAAGAGAGGGTGAGGGTGAGGGAGGGAGAGGAAATGAGAGAGGGAGAGGAGAGAGAAAAAATGAGAGAGGGAGAGGAGAGAGAAAAAGAGAGAAAAAATATTAAACCTAATAGGGAAAGAAAGAAAGAGAGGGAGAGGGTGAGGAAGGGAGAGGAAATGAGAGAGGGAGAGGAAGAGAGAAAAGGAAATTGTTGTTGTTTGTTGTAGTAGTAGTAGTAGTAGTTTTTTTCTTTATAGTAGTAGTAGTAGTAGTAGTTTTTTTCTTCTTTTCTTGTTTATTGTTATTGTTGTAGTAGTAGTAGTAGTAGTAGTTCTTGTTGTGTTTTTTTTTATTATTTTCTTGTTTATTATAGTGGTAGTGGTAGTGGTAGTCGTGGTCGTGGTCGTGGTCATAGTCGTAGTCGTGGTCGTGGTCGTGGTCGTCATCATAATCGTAGTTGTAGTCATAGTCATGGTCGTGGTAGTAGTCATAGTCATAGTCGTGGTCATAGTCGTAGTCATCGTGGTCATGGTTGTAGTCATGGTCATGGTCGTGGTCGTGATTATTAAAGAAAATGAGAGAGGGGAAGGAAGAGAAAAAAGAAGAAGGAACAAGAGAGAGGGAATAAACATACAGCATAATAAAAAAAGAGAAAAAGAGAGAGAGATGGAAGGAGAGGAGATAATGAATGGATAAAAAGCAAAGAGAGAGTAGTGGCGAGGTCTGATGCAACACCACGAGATGGGAAACACTCTAACATATATACGTTAATTTTTGGGTGGGTGGGTGGAGACTTTACATACGTTAATTTTTGCTGAGTTACAAGAGAAGAAATCCATTCTCAAACAATACAAGAAAGAAAAAAATAATAATAACAAAAACAAATTATTTGTCGTAACGTAGACAAAATGGAAAACAATGAAGGTCTTGATGTTCAACAATCGCGAGGTGTATCTTAATCAGCGTGTCCCATATCCTTACTCTAAATGGAAGCTAGCAATTAGACAAAAATGTCAATTGTCTATAGAACACATACGACGCTTCGGCGAGTTTCAAATCTGAGATCATTGATCAGGCGATCTTGGATTTTGAGCAAACGGTAAGAAAAGTTAATATCAATCATGCATTGTACTCACAAGCTAATTGAATACCATATACAAAAAGATTGGGTGTGGCTGGTAAATTTTCTATCTAGGGAGGTGACGTCTCGTCCCAAGGAGGAGGGCACCCTTTGCTACCAATTAGAAGAGTTCGTGGGCGTGCGATGGATGGAGTGCTTGAGCCAATCCACCACTTGGAAGGTACTACCCAATCTATACCATCAATACCAGAGGAGACAAACAGCCTTCGAGACTTACCTACAATCTTGGAGCTTGCGATGGAGGCAATGATCGATGCATTGATTCCCATGGATGTCGAGACTTTTGATCGACTTAGAGAGGAAGCATCCATACCATTATATGATGGGTGCTGAGTATCTCGCCTGAAGACACTGCTTGCACTCCTAAGTGTGCAAGCAAAATACAGGTGGAGCGATGCGGGTGTGACCGAGTTGATCAGGTATCTTGTATCTATGCTTCGTTGATTTCTTTTCGGCACTATCATTAAAAATATTTGTGCTTTTTCAAGGTATTTTATGATTTTTTTCAGGTTACTAAAGTATCATATATTACCACTTGAAAATACCATGCCTGAGTCTCGTGATGATACACGACATGTTTTACGAAAGCTTGGCATGGATTACAACAGCATCCATACATGTATCAACGATTGCATACTGTTTCGACGAGAATATGAGACTATGGAGACATGTCCAAACTGTGATTCTCATAGGTATCGATAGGATTTGCAAGGACAAACCATTCCTCAAAAAGTTCTTAGACACTTTCCGCTTATCCCCCGCATAAACCACATGTTTCGTACGTCTGGCATGGCGAACTTGTGGAGGGGAGCTTCAAGCTCTACCCCGAGACCTACAGACCACCTATTGCTCAAGTGTTTCAAACCGAGCGGCCATGGCTACCTCTCACATAGCCGACGCGCAATGCCTACCTTACGGGTGTAGTGAGCTTACATTGATGCTCAATCGAGTACCCTCCTCCTTCTTGCACACTAGTAGCTCCACGATCCTTGAGGCAAGCTCAAGCAACCTCAATCCCTCTCCCATGAGCTTTATCCTCCATAGCCACGTGCGAGACAAGAGAAGAGAAGAGAGGAGGAGAAGATGAAGAGAGAAGATGGAGAGCTTCTTCTCCAAGATCCCTCACTCTCACGCAATCACTCCCTCACTCCCTCACACTCTCTCAATCCCTCTCTCAAGCACAAGCAAGAAGGCAAGAAACAAGAGAAGAAGAAGAAGAAGCTTTGGCCACACACAAGAATGAGCTTCCCATTCACTTTTCAACTTTATATACATGCCCTATTTTTCATGGGCGGTCATCCCCCTTTTTTACATGGCCGGCCATTAGCCTAGGCCCATTTTCTCATTTCCCACCGTTCTAGTCTATTCTATCCTCAACTAATGCATATAATTTGCATAGGAGTGAGCCTGGCACTCTTTTACAAGGTTTTGGAAGTGTTTTCGCACTTAATGGTGCGCTTTTTATTCTTTTACTCTCCTTGGGCGACTCTAAGACTTCTTGAGGATCGTGCCCATGCATTTAATTTTTCCCTGGGTCTAGTTGCCAGTTAAAGTGCCTTTTCCTTCTTTTCTCTTCTTTCCATTACCCGCTCCCTTGTGCTGCGGTGTAAACATTTACCCCCCTCCTAGCCAAGTGCCAGTCCCATGGCACTATGGTGGGAAGTAGTGGGATAGATGATGCTATTGCTAGGTGGAACTGGTGGGTAGATGACATTAATACTTGTGAATGAGAGGTGATGGAGTTTGATGATGATGACCAGGAGAGATTCCGGCATGCTTTGGGCATCATGATGATACTCGGCATCCTTCACACTGTTATGGTGCCCCTTATGTAGCCGGTCATCTTTTGAGTATCCGAAACGCTTGAAGCAATAAGAAATCCCTTAAGAGGATGGTATTGGAGGGATTTATTCTGGAGAAACCCCCCGAATGTTGTTTGCCTTGAAAAGTCGTGGCCTTGGCTGAAAATCCTTGTCTTTGAGTAGAGGGTCTGCAGTTTTGAGTTGAAGGTCTTCAGGCTTGTGGAATCAATAAGCGATCCGTAGATCTTGAGGTGTTGGGCATGGATCATTGGGCGATGAGGGTCCAAGATCTATGCCAATGGCAGATCCATCACTGGGTTTTCCTTCTGCTTGATTTGGCTCAGTCATGGCAGCCATCAGTAGGCGGATGATTGGCAACATGAAATCTGTTGAGCCATTTAAACCTTCGCAGCGAAGCTCCTGAAGTTGTAGTAATGGGGTCATGTCTGAGTCATGGAAAAAATCCTTGTCATTGGAGGATGTAGTAGATGATCTCCTTCAACCAAGCAGCCCGTTCTTGAAACATGAACATAACCTGCAAGAAAAGTGGTGCACTTCCTAGGGGGTGTGTCTGTCTCATTGTGTAGTGCATGGTGCCCATGCCAGTGGAACTGGGAGATGGGTCTAACCTTGGGCAAGTCCTTGGTAATGTCCCACACTTGAGGACCCAGTTCGTGCGGCATTGGAGGTGCAGTGCAAAACTTAGGGTGACAGGTCTGAAAGTCCTGCCCTTGATGTGCCCTAAGTGTGAAGTGGGGGAGGGGCTAGAGAGGACTCTAGATGCAGTGAGTGTGGTGCACAATAAGAGTGAAGGAAGACTGCAACCACATGTGAAGTGTCTTCCCTATCAACCTGCTTAGTAGTGAATTCGTTTTGTTTTGTTTTGTTTTTTTTTGGGAAGAGAGTACATTTGGCAAGGTATATGGAACCGATTTAGTCACAGGGCGGTCACAAGCATTGTGATAAAAATGCGCGACTTTGTAGGTATTCTTTAATATCGGCTTTAGCTCTCAGAGGAGTGGTGGATAGGAAGGGGTGATTACACCTTGCAAAGTGGGTGTCACTCATATTTTCTAAGAGATCTAGGCAAAAGGCAGGGAGGAGAGTAGCCCGCATCATCAACCTAGTCATGGCTCTACTATCTATTCCTAAGTTAATATCAAAAAAGAGTGGGGGAGATGGGCTTTCTCTGCTGCAGGTTTCTGGAGTAGCAGGAATTTGATGAGTCGGAGGTAATTAAAAGTGGTCAAAAATGCTGAATCGGGGCAAGAAGAAAAGTCTACAAGAAAATGATTTATGGAGGGAATTATATCTTCAACCCTAAATACTAAGCACTCCTCAGGGCTCCTAGCATTTACATTATATATTCTCGGAAAGTCATAATCCCCAATTAAAATTTTGATCATAGTCCACTCCATGCCTATGGGGGTAGGGCATGTAGATGGGATCGTTACGCTCTTCGGGGAGGGAACTACAAAATGTGGTCCAGGCATCAAAATTGGTGTCCCAAATCCTCCTCCGCCATTTTGGCTGTGCCTTATAGCCTTGGACGGTTTTGGGAACCAGATTGACCTTGTTTTCCCAGTACTCCCGTGGATCTTGTCTCCACCTAGTCCTTATCATGCTTCTTTCTTCCATCCATCTATTTGCAAGTTCGTTAGCCAGATCTTTGATCTTGGCTATGACTCCCAGAGGCAGGGCCCTGTCCAGAGAGCGTGGGAAAGCAAATGATAGCTCGAACGGCCTCTTATGTAACTCTCACTGGCGCCAGATGACCAACTCCTGGGGCCAGTCTACAGGATGTGTATCATTCCTCAGTGACATGGGCTCCTCAGGGAGTTGTCGTGGAAGTGTGTGTGCTCGGCGTTGGGCCTCCTCAGCTAACTCTTGTCTCCTTCTCCTTGCTGCAACTATGTGTTTGGGTAGATCGGCATCTGCAGGTTCCTCCTGTGGGATCTCGGGTTGAGGCGGACTCGGCATCCTTTCTGGCTGTTCATCATCATCTTGCTCAAAATCTGGACCCTCTTCAACATTTCGCTCAACCACAGGAGGAATGACTGGTGGTGGTGGCAGTGGCTGCTCCTGCTCCTGAAAACCTAACTTCTCGAGCTCAGCAGTGGAAAGGCCCGTACAACGCAGGTAGTAGAATTGTTGCTCTTTAGTTATTCATGTACTTGTTGGAAGCTCCCGCTCTTGAAGACCGTATCTTAGAGCCGGGGTGGTTAGCTCCAACTTTCTTTTTACCTTTTCCACTGTATCATCGCCCTCAGCTTGCATCACGTGGAGCACCGTGTTGAGGAAGGCCTGTCGTTGGGTCTTAGTGGTTATTTCTGCAGCCTCAACCCTAGCTTCGGCAAGCATTCTTTCACATTCTACCACCGCCAGGCATTCGGTTAAGTCCCTTACCATGTCAAAGTTTTTCCTTTCCCACTCCATGGCTCTCTCCTCCATCTCTTTCCTTTGTTCCTCCAGCTGGCTTGCCAAGGTGGTTACTACCTATTGCTGCTCATTTGATAAAAACCATAACTGGTTTCTTTCTCTTAATTTTTGAGCGAGCTGTTCTTCAGTAATCCCTCTTGCTTGATCGATAATGCTGAGCCTGTGGTGCGCCTTGGCCAGGATTTCTGATTTCTCCTGCACCAACTGCTCTTGGCTTTGGATTTCAGCAAGGAATAGCCTTTTTTGATTGAAGGTCATGGCCATGAGGGCTTCTACGTCTTCCTGGGAGGTCTCCAACGCATCTTGCAATCTTTGCACTTCATCCTGTAGCCGTTTTGCTTTAGCTGCTGAGACTCTTGGCCCTTCATTTTTCAGGAATTCGATTTCCCTTATTAACCTGTTCTGTTCTTCTAGCTCCTGCCACGACTGGGGCTCCATGGCATGTTCTTGTGGAACAGTGGCTTCGCCTTTCTGAACCTCCCGGTAGAGCGTTTCCACTTGGGCAACCCTTTGTTGTAGATCACTGTATTGCTGCATCAGTAGCTTTAGGTTTCTTTGTTCCGCCACCAGGCTCTGCTCCTCGTCCTCCAGCCTTTGCTAAGGCAGCTTTCATTGTTTTGGGCTTCCTTCATTTTTTCTGCTAGCTGGTCCTGGAGGGCCTTTATTTCTCTCCGTCTGTCGGCTTCTTGCCTTCAGACTTCTAGCCTAAGGGCCGCTGACGTCTCCTTTTCTTTCTCTAGCTCCAACAAGGCCACCTTCTTCTCTTCTTTTTCCTTGTCTAGTTGTGTCAGTAACTCAGCCACATATGCGTCATAGTCAGTGTCGGCAGGCATGGGAGTATTGGGTGTGGTGGTCGATGCCTCCAGCCTTTGTCGTTTAGGGTCTTGCCATGACTCTGCATCTTTGGTGGTGGGCCTTTTCAATCTAGTTTCAGGCACGATTTCGGCCACCTTGCTCACTAGCATCTGCACCATGGTCATGATCTGTGCCATGTCTAGGGGAGGCGTGGGTTGTGCAGTGGTTGCAGTCGTAGTTTCAGCCGTTGTCGGCACAAAGGAGGGAGGAAGTGGATGTAGGAGGGACTTGCCCTTGCCTACGACCACTGGAGCTGCTTCCACACTTGCACTAGCTTCGGCTTTATGGCTAGGGCTTACGGGTTCGAGTTCTCCCCCCCATGGGTCTCTTCCACCGATCTTTGTGTAGCTTCCGCTAGTTCGGCCAGTTCCTTTAGTCGCTGCTCCTCGGCTTCTTCTCCCGCCCTTCTTTTCCTGTCCTCTTCTGCCTTCTTCAACTCCTCTCTTATCCTGGCAAGCTCCTCCTCCTCTTTCCTCCTCCTTTCTTCCTCAGCCCTTCGAGAATCTCTTTGAGCCCTTTTGATGTCAGCCCGTTCTTCCTTACTTAATTTCTCTTTCTTCTCCTTCTGTCTCCTATCACTTTTGCTTTGTTCTTCGGGTTTGCTCGCTCGTGGAGGCGGCACCTCCTGCTCTCCCTTGTCACTTATTGTTCTTTTGCTTGATTCCCCTCCTTTGTGGTGAGGTGGGCTTTGATGCGTAGCTTCCTCATCCATGACGCCCTCATCCTTTATTGCTTCGTCTATGATGGCTGTCAGGATACCCCCATATCTGATCGTAGCTGCCTTTGATGCACGTTTCTTCCTTGCGGAGCGCACGGTTGAGGCAGGGGATTCTACTCCTGCTAGTGCTTCCGCCGGAGTGAGGAGAGCAGCTGAACTTTGAATGGTTTTTTGCACGAATCCATTCCAATTTATCTCTTCAGGGACTCTTGCTGCTATGCTTTCCAACAGTGGGACCCCGATCCTGTTCATCAATGCATTGTACCGTTGGCGCGAGAAGAGGGTATGGATCATCTTCGCTTGTAATTTCACTGCTGGGTCCGGGATGTCAGCCAAGTTGATTCCATCCACGGTGTGCACCGCTTCTTTCTTGACCCCCAGCATGGTGTAAACATCTCGTCTCGACTGTCTCTCTTTCTTGGGCACAAGCCCCAGGGCCTTTTCTATGATTGTTGCATTGAGGGGCACTTCGATTCTTCTTTCCTGCTCCCCTATCCTTACTGTGACAGTGCCACAGTTCGTGCTCTTGTCGAAGTTCCTCAGGAAATCTGCACACATGCTCTAATCCATAGCCTGCCCCACCTTTTCCATGTACTTGTGGAGGTGGCGTCTGTCCACCAAGTCTTTGATCGCGGGTTCCTCTAGGATGGCCTTGTCCAGATTCAGTGTATTCTTGAAAGTGAATTGACTGAATCCTCGTGTCTCGATGCTGATGCCGAATTTAGTCATCTCTTCTTCAGAGAATGGGAGTTTGCCCCCTTTGTCTTGTCCTGCCATGGTGGTGACTTGTCAACACACCATGCCAACATTAATGCCTAACAATCGGCTTATTTCTAATCAAAACTCAGTTTGAGAGAAAAATATATGTGCCCAAAATGGATACACTTGCTTAGAGGCTTGACCATTGCTACTGTTTTACTTCACAGTATTCTTCCATAGAAACTGTTTTACTTTGCAGTATTCTTCCATAGAAACTTACTTAATTATAACAATCTACTAGCATAACTTTTCATTTTTGCTCTGCTCTTGCTCACATTGCTCCCCCCTCCATCGCGGATCTTTCAAGGAATCCTTCCTATGATTAGCACAGGAAGGACGAGGTAAGCACTGTTTCGCATGGGTTGACATACCTAGCCAATAGCCAATCATAGAAGCTTGGACTGTATTCGAGTTGGGCATGACAATCAAGAGTATATGGTTGGATGGAGACTTGGGAAATGTAGGTCAAAACATCGTGGAAGAGATCTCCATTATTGAGGCGACTGGCAACATGTAATTCCTCTTTGGTGAGGAATTGGTCAATGTAGGGGTGGGCGAGCACATGGTCGTCCAAATGCTGATTACGGGTGATGGATAGGACCCTAAATGAGATAGGTGCCACATAAGTGGGGTCATATTCGATAGTTTTAACTGCCCTGCGTTGCTCAGCATTGGTCATTATTCGATAACCTTTTTTCTCCCATTGGATCCTTAGCGTAAGCCACTGTTGCAAGAATGTGGAAGGTGAGCTTGCCATCTGCGTGAGGTCATGCAACTCCTGTTCAGGAGCAGAACAAGGAGGCTTATGATACGAAGTGATAAGTCTTGTGAGGGCAGCTTGATCCTTCGAGATTTCGTCATTTGCTATCAGTTCGGCAGCAATTTTGGGGACTTTAGTGGTCATAAGTTCGTATTCCTCCCAAGTGCATGGTAATGCACGAACATCCGAAGCAAGTGTTTCGTCAAGAAGGCCTAGGTCTAGCCTCTCATAGCTTCTAGCAGACGTAGTGAAAGTTTTGTCTAACATTTTAATGCAGGTTATTAAGTCATCCCCAGAAGTTGCGGCAAGGTCCTTAGCCAAAGAGAGGAAAGGTCGTATCGCGTATGAAGGTTTAAGACCTACTGGCGGGGGTGGTGCAACTGGACTGGATAGTTGTGACTCCCTCATCAGTGTCACGGGTTGGGCCTTGCACTCTGAAGCACTTTGAGGTGCTGTAGGAAGCTCCAGAGGCATGGGGGTTGTGCTAGGTTCTGAGTGATGGGTCTTAGAATATCTCAGGTGTCAATCCAACGTGCCTATTAAGATTTGCATGCCATGTGGCTACTATCCTTGTAACAAAACACATCATCACCTTTGGACTAGATCCCCTTGACAATTCCCACTCCTCGGTTGAGACCTCCGCCCCTTCGCAAGACACTGCAGTCAAAGCTCCATGCAACCATCACGTTGACATAAACCGCAGCATCTCCTCCATGCCCTCGGGATATCAAATCAGTTGATGGGACATACTATGTTGAAATTTAGATTGTGCTTCCTCTCGATCTTGCCTAGCTTGTTAGTATCTCACGAGCCACATCTCCATAGAGGCACGGTGCAACATACAAAAGGGATTCACTTTCTCCTCCATTGCAGCATCCATTATTTTTTCTACCCCATTTCCAACCACCACATCTCCGATCAGTCTATCATCGTCCTTTAGCGACCATAGCATATTATTGTCTGGATCCATCGTTGGTAGCCATTGTGAAATATGCACTAACGCCTCAGATACCAACCAATCTTCAGCCAGGCTACCTTCTAGCCAACCTCATTGTCGCACAGAGCCTTTCAGGGTTTTCATGAAGCGCTCCAAGAAGAACATCCATCGTGTATAGACAGGTCCAGCAATCTCTACTTCATGTACAAGATGCACAAGAAGGTGGATTTATATCGTGAGCATACTGGTAGGCAGGTATTTCTCAAAGAGACAGACCGTCTCCACTGCTCCCCGCCTCGTGGATTCAATAGAGGACCTCTTAATCTCCTTTTGTGAGATCCATTGCACTAAAGTCAACTTGTAAATTTCCCCACATATTTTTGGAGTAAGGCATCCTGCAATGGCGATTGATAGTACAAACTACTACAAATGAGAAAGCACTATGAACAATGACTACACTCTAAATAGCAAAATGCGCAGGCCATTTACAATCCATTCATAGTACAAACCTAACATATCTTATGCCAATCATGGGATTTTAGCCTTGATAATTGGTCGTCTTTAGAAAATTCAGACTTGAGAGAACGCATCATACCCGTCGGAGTGCAGATAGACTTGACTATTTACTTCACAATGCGCTCTTCTTTAGTGGACAAAACCCAAGGAGCGTGAGGTAGCTGCAAGCGACCATCAGTACTCAACTGTGGCCAAAGCACCTCCATCTTGCCTACCTCCTTTAAATCCATTCGTGCCCCTATAGTGTCTCTCTTTCCTATGATGTGGTCCCATAGTAAGCTACCCACGTTCATGAAAATATTCATGGGATCCAACAAGTGGTTGATCTGTACGTGGGTCCAATATGGCAACTCGTAGAAAATTGAGAATCGTCGCATTTTGTTTGCATGTGACTCTGCGTGGACCGTTTTCAGCTCGTACCAGCTTTGAGCATTAATAAGTGTTGGAGATCGTCCAAGAAAACCTTCCCTGAGTTCATGACCCTCTAGCAAGAAAGCGGCGTGTCCTTGATATACCATCTTCTTCATGGTTCGTGACCTTCGAGAGTCTAACTATGGCCCGCACAATGGACATGCATGATAACTTGAGGTAACCAGACCTGTCCCAACACCTCTATCCAGTGAATACAAACGTGAACGAGCTATGATAGATATTCCCAACGAGAATGGAAGCCTATTTACCTGAGCACTCTCCAAATCCCAAAAAGTCATGCATCGTCCACATGAGAATGGCTTGAATATTGGTGGACTGTCGACCATCACACTTGCTCATATCTTGCATGATGACCCCCTCGTCCCACAAAATCTTAAGCTCATCGATAAATGGACGAAGATACACGTTCATATTTTTTACTTTATAGTGACCGGGGACGATTAAGCTAAGGATGAGATGTCCTTTCTTCATAGAAAGCCATGGAGGGATATTGTACTTGACAAGGACTATAGGCCACACACTATAAGAAGTTTAGCACAGACCGAATGGGTTCACGCCATCCATTGTAAGACCGAGCCAAAGATTCCTTGGCTCTCAAGAAACGCCTGGGATGGTAGAGTCAATGAGGATCCATACGCATGAATCTGCTGATATTCATTGAACTCCATTTGTGGACCTATTCTATGCATGCCACGTTGTCAAGTTGTTTACCGCAGCACAGAGGAGCGGGAAATGGAAAGAAGAGAAAAAAGTAAAAGGCGCTTTAACTGGCAACTAGACCCGAGGAAAAATTAAATGCACGGGCACAATCCTCAAGAAGTATTAGAGTCGCCCAAGGAGAGTAAAAGAATAAAAAGCGCACCATTAAGTGCAAAAACACTTCCAAAACCTTGTAAAAGAGCGCGAGGCTCACTCCTGTGCAAATTGTATGCATTAGTTGAGGATAGGATAGACTAGAATGGTGGGAAATGAGAAAATGGGCCTAGGCTAATGGCCGGCCATGTAAAAAAGGGGGATGACCGCCCATGAAAAATAGGGCATGTATATAAAGTTGAAATATGAGAGATAGCCATGGCCGCTCGGTTCAAAGCACTTGTGCAATAGGTGGTCCGTAGGTCTCCGGGTAGAGCTTGAAGCTCCCCTCCATTTTGGTTCTATTTTTGGGACCGACCGCGCATCAGATCGAGCATGGAAGTAAGGTTTGCAGCCTGAACCAGTGCTCGAGATAACTAGGAGATTTAGGAGGGTTTAATCCTTCGAACAAGTAAGTATTTGGGTTTGTTGGAAGCATTAGATTAGGACTACTGTTCTGCATTTCTATTTTTCATATTGGTTGCACTAGATTAAGGTTAGATTAGGGTAAGAAAAGAGAAAACAGAGGTTCTGGCTGCTGCTGGAAATAGGAAAACAGGGGACCAGATTCAAGTTTCTAGGTGAAACAGGGACAGGGAACTGGCTGGGAAAGGACCTTAAGAGGCTTGGGAGGCCAGGACAAACCTCATTTCTTTAGTTAGCCTTGTGAGAGAGAGAGAGAGAGAGAGAGAGAGAGAGCTTCTCATTCACAGGACAAGGAAACGCGACCCCGATTCTAGGCGCCATCGATTCGCGCTGCTCCAGGTGAGTCCAGTGTTTTCCAATAGTGCTCTAATCAGATATGGGAAGTCTGTGGTGATTGAGTGCAGCAGGCATTAGGAAGGATTCAGACGCGGTGTAGTAGAGTTCGTGCAAGAGCTGCAGAACACGGGGTTCAAGATACAGCAAGGAAAGAGGCTAACAAGAAGATCTCAAGTTTTAATGCCAAAGATCACTATAGTGCTTGTCAAAAATAAAAAAATTAAATTAAAAAAAAATTACAAGAGATCCATGAGTGCTCATTCTGAACATCCAGCTTGTGCAGGAATGCTTTCCTTTAAGGATGCAACAGTTGTTGCAGGTACATATCTATTTGGTTCAATATCTGTACCAACATCAGTAAGGCAAAATCTCAGCTCCAGTAGTTCATCTGCTACCATGCCTTGCCATAGGATGACTCTTTGTAGTGTAAAATCAACAATAGTGTGGGATGAAGAAGCTCAATGCCACCCCTTTGACTAATAAGGCTTAGCTGACAAATACTTCAATGGACCTGGCTTGAGGATTTGTCATATTATGTCTTTCTTTGATCATTCTAACATGCCCCTGCTATGCAAATACATCAATGCCTCTATGATTAGAACAAATTCCATTGCAGTAGTTGTGCTTCAGTTTCATTACATCCAACACTAGCAAGCATTTGCATATTCGCACCTGCCTTTTTCAAAGGCCAATGCAAGCCAAACACTGCACGTTATGTAAATGCCACAACTTCCCAACTGTATTCTCCCATGGCAGGCGTGAATCCGAGGTGTGTTTTGATGAGAAGTAATGTGTGCTGCTGTTTCAGATTGGCAGGGGGTCTCGTGAGAAGAGTCAGAATTGACTAACGCTGCTGCTTGTCCTGGCGGTTTTTTCCAACTCCTGTCAAGACTATTTACCAGGTTCTCAGCAAAGGCATCTACGGTTCCAAATGAACCTAGACTAGTATAATCTGGACCCAGGCCTATAATTATAACATTCACATTCGCAGATGTGTCTTCTGCAGGAAAGAAAAATGCTGTTGTGGAACACAAGCTCATATCAGGACAAACTACATAGACAGAAAAACATGTGCCAAGATAGGCCACAGCAGGTAATACATTTCTTGCAGAAATAGTGGAGTTTGGACAAACTGGCTAGCACCATTTTCATTTTGCCATCTCTTTTGAATGAATGTACACATGCCCAACGTACAATTTATTGAGACTATTTTGAGACTCTCTAACGCTTGTAGGGTATGGCTTTTCACCAGCATGCTTGCGATTCGCACTTTGTGGAAAAAATGCTCCCGAATGTGAACCGCACTGATTGCGGAAGGTTAAAACCAGAAACGCATCATGTGCTCAAAAACGCTCAGAAAAACGTGAAAGAATCAACCACCTTTTGTACAATTGGACCATACTTATCTTTATCATCTTCCCAATACTGTCCTGTTACTGTATACAGACGATTATACCACCCATTAAAACGCATGCCAACTACAGAGAGCAGGCATCGTTTCTTCTCACCCGGCTGCTGTACTGTATATTCGAGATAATAGAAACAATCGATTGAAGGACCAAGGAGCAAGTTCTACTGTGTCAGCATCTCATATCGGAACCCGTGAAGACAAGTCTTTGCCCCAATTCATCATGGAGAAGTTTTATCCCCAAATCATTAATCGATAAGCTTTTAACCCAACTCGGGCTGAAATTGCAGGGCCAGCAGATCCAATAACACCATCAGAACTACTAATTTCTGCTTTCCCCCCTTTGGTTCGTTTTCCTCTATATAATGTCCATCAAAAAGCACAATCTACAGATTCCTTCCCCTCAGCAATCAGCTTTCGCATTCCTTTGATATCTATTACCTTGACGAGAGACTGTGGATCTTTCATATCCAATAGGATGCCATTGTGATCAACTGCCACTGATGCAATCACTGGGATTGCGCCAGATTCCAAGATGTCATCCAGAATGCCTGTCTCAATGGATGCTACCTCCAACAACAAAACCCAGAGATCCCCGTACCTTTCGCTTTCTTTCCTCTGGCGTCAGTTCTTCCCTCTATTCCCCATTCGAATTTTCTCCCGAATTAGTCTCTTCTCCCCTTCCTTTTCTCCTCTATTTTTAGTTTTTCTTTTTCTTGTTCACATGTCAAAATTAGGCAAGCGACCTTCCTCATTCCAGCACTTTTATAAAAGTCTGACATGAGCATAATTTTTGTCAAAGCATTGCTGTGCTAGTAATATGTCACCATGCCTTTTGCATTAATTCAACATTGACATCCAAGCAACCAAGATTATTTGCAAGAGGCATGGTTGTCTTTCTCCTATCTGCTCTTCTTCTGTCAATGCTTCAAGTGCATATTCTTCATCTTCTCTTCTCTTGAAAATCTTGACTCGTTTTCCAGCAATAGGCACCCTCAATGTTGTTCCATCTAACTCAGCCAGCTCATAAGTACCATTGTCAAAAACCTTTTTCACTTCATACGGTCCAAACCATCTTTGAACCATTTTTCTCATGCTACTATGCTGATTTTCTAGACTACTGTCATAGACTAGTACCCAATCTCCTTCTTTTATGGCTCTAGGCCTCAAGCGATGCCTTAAATCAAACCTGTCCTTATTTTTGAGACGGGCTGCCTTCAAACGGTCAACGGCTAGCTGCACATCTTCTGTCCTTCTCTCTAGTTGACGAATCCGAAGGGCTAACAGCTCTTCCCTTGATAAATTCTCATGCCACGGAAGAACACTCCAAGTGAGAGCACAAATTTCAGTAGGCATGACAGGTTTTTGCCCATACATCAACTCCGCAGGCATGTATCCAGTAGTCACACTATGTGTAGAGCGATCAGCCCACAATGCAAAAGGTAGTAACCTCGGCCAATCTCCAATCCGACCTCTACAAGCTTTTGCCAATGCTTTAACTATTGGCAGATGTCCTCTTTCACTTTTGCCATTTCCCTCTGGATTATAGGCAGTAGTAAGAGCCAATTTAATCCCAAGCCGTGAGAAGAATTCTCTAGCTTCATCAGCATCTAGCTCTCCACGATCAGCTGTAATCTTGCCTATACATCCATATCTGCAAAATATTTCTTCCAACAAGAATTTACATACTGTAGTGGTGGTCTTCGTCCTCAACGGTCTACCTTCAACATAGTTTGTAAGATCCTCCCTAGCCAAGACAAGATATCTCATCTGCCAAAGTCCCACTGGCAAAGTAACCAAGTCTACCACCCACTTGTAATGCATACATAATGGATAAGTCGGATGCAACTCATCACGATGTCGCACTAAAGAGTAAAGCTGGCAGTCCCTGCAAGTCTCCACAAAGTGAGAAACATCTTTATACATCCCTTTCCACCAGTATCTTTCTTTGATTTTCTCATAGGTAGCCCACACACCTCTATGTCCAGCCCATGAGCTCTCATGAAACTCTCGCATAATCTGTATTTGCATCGCTACATCACAAACTACTCTCAAGGGCAAGCCTCCTCTCTTTCTTGGATGCTTCCAAAGAAAACCATCCTTCAAGAAATACCCATAAGCCTTCCTTCTGATTTTCTTGAATTCATCATCTGTCCAATCAGCTCTTCGAGTCAATGAGCTTAGATATTGTCCAATTTGCAGCCATTCATCAACATAAAGTTCTTCAATAAAGGCTTCAACAGTAGATACATGACAATCATGAATAAGGACAGAAGCAGCAAACTCTGTCTCATCATCTTCTGCAAGCATTGACTCCTCATCCTCATATCTCGCTCTAGAAAGCATGTCAGCAACTGGATTATCTTTCCCTGCTATGTGTCGAAATTCTGGATTCAATGATTTGATATAGGCAATCCACCGAAGCATCGCTATATCTGGAGTCGAGCAACTAGTAATCATGCCAAGCAAAGGCAAACAATCTGTTTCCACAATAACTGAAGCTCCAATAAAATATCCTTTGTCACATTTCAGTGCAGTGACTACTCCCCACAATTCTTTTTTAATTTACGGATATCTCATTTGTCGCTCATTAAGAACTTTAGCTCCAAAGCGGATTGCATACCTATTTCCATCAGCATCATCCTGTCCCACAGCCCAACCTATGCCAATAGGGCTAGTATCAACTGTCAACATGATCGGCCGTCCACACTGATAATCCACCTTGCGTAAAGTAGGAGCTGATTGCAACAGCTTCTTGAGCTTTCGCATGGCTTTTGAATGCTTCTCATCCCAATGAAATTTCTGCCCCTTTCGAAGCAGCTGATAGAGAACATCTGCAATATGAGCAAAATGAGGAATCCAAATCATGTAAAATACACAAGCTCCCACAAATCTCCGCACCTCTGAAGTAGTCGAGCAACACTCTGCAATCCTGTTTATGGCATCCACCTTTGCAGGAGAAGGCTTTCTGCCATAATATCCAACCATATGCCCAACTATGATGACTTCATTAACAGCAAAGACAGATTTCAGCCCTGAAAGTGTCAAATTTACCTCCTCCAATCGTGTCAATATTTGCTCACAAGCAATCAAGTGGTCAGCCACAAACTGTCTACATCCACGCAAATCAAGACTTTCATTCTTTTCTTCTTCTGCACAACCCTTAATAGGCACATCATCTAGAAAAGGCATGGTAAACTGCGGAATATAGTCTCGAAGAACTCTATGCATAGCATTCATCATATGAGCAACTGAGTTTGTAGCACCTTGAGGCAAGGTACACATCCTCACAAGACCAATAGGTGTCCGCATAGTAGTAATATCCCTGCTTTCCAAGGCAAGCTGAAACTGATCATAACCTGAATACAAGTCACCTAGTGAATAGATGGCTCGTCCTGCAAAAGCCTCAGCAAATTCATCCACAACTGGACCTGTTCCCACATTCCTGATTGTCACTTTGTTCATGGGCTGCATATCCTGAATAAATCTCAAAGTACCATTCTTCTTTGGTACAGTAAACCACCTGTTAGAATAAGGTGCAGAAGAGGGTTCCAAAATCCCCATTTTAATCTTCTCATTCAGCAACTCTATCAACTTTGGCAAGCGTGCTTTAGGCACAGGTATAGGACGTATATTCCATGGTACATGAGGAACAGTGAAGATGACCATAGGTGCAACCAATTCGGGACTAATGCAGCCAATTTCATGTGGAAAGAAAGCAAATGCCTTACCATGACGTCCAAGCATCTCTCTAAAACATTCTTTTTCCACTGGAAGCAAAAAATCCTCATTTCCAATCTTCAATTCTGCAAGAGTTTCAGCTGTAAACTTATGTCCAATATTTGCAGGATCCCTCAACATAGGCTGCTTCATAGCTTTTTCAATCTGTTCATCACTATCAGAAGGAAGCGGGCCTGCAACCGGCTTAACCTTCTTATCAACTGTTTTATATTTTGTGTCAACCTTGGCATCATTCAAGCACTCTTTCCTTTGCTGCAATTTCTGCAAATTTTCAGCATCTTTCAACTCTGTTGGCTGAAAAATTTCAGCCTTTAGCTCTATGGACTGCATGGGTGCAGTCTGAAACTCTGTATGCAGAAATTTTTCTGCATTCAACTCTGTTGGCTGAATGAATTCAGCCCTCAGCTCTATGGACTGCATAGATGCATCCTGAAACTCTGTATGCAGAAATTTTTCTGCATTCAACTCTGTTGGCTGAATGAATTCAGCCCTCTGCAATTCTATTAGCTGATCAAGATCAGCCATAAATTCAGTTTGCTGAGTTTTCTCAGCCTCTAACTCTATTTGCAGCATAAAACCAGAAATTTCCTGAAACATATCCAAGGTTTGCACAGGTATGATCTTTGAACCCTTGCATACATCAGTTTTCAGCATTGCTCTTATCTCAAACAATGTATCTGCATAAGACATCCCTTCATACAATCCATCCACATGCTCTTCTGCTTGCAAGATACCTGCATTCTTTAACTCTTTCTCCTTACGACCAATGTACTGCCTGGCAGCTCTAGGCAAATCTGAAATTTTCTGATAACTTACTGAACTATCTGAAGTAATCCCAACAAAGTTATTGGAGAAAGACTGGCTGCCAGGAGGCGAGATCTCCTCTTTTCTCCGCTCCGTACCACTGGCGTCTCGCAAGACAGCGGTACCTAATGAAAATCCAACTCCTTCCCAGGTAGTGGTGCCTCACGCAAGGAGTCCCTGTTTCTCGGATGATTTACCCCAACAGTCATAAACTGAACAGCTCGCATACCATCTTTACTGCGTATCCGCGCATAAGCTGATCCGTCATCCATCACTTTTGTTTCCATTCTTGCTTCTGTAATGAAAGGCTGTCCAAGAATAATCAGATAAGAGCATGAATCCTGAACAAAGCAATGATAATCCTCTTCAACATTACCAATAGAAAATCTGATACTCGGACAAGTAGCATACATATCACCAGAAGTATTATTGGCGGCTCTCATGCGCCAGCCATGCTCTGCATCCATAGGCCACTTACCACTCTCATAAACACCTCGAGCAATAAGATTAATCTCAGAACCATGATCAACTAAAGCGATCAAGGGAATTTGTTTCTCTCCAATCCTTACCACTGTCTCAGTGGTTGCTCTAGCCCAATGACTTCGTGAAAAATGGCTGCGAGGAATGAGAATAGGGGTCTCATCATCTTCATACTGCATAGGCTGCACTATTTTCTCCAATTGCGGACTAACAGAAGCATTCTCAACCATCACTGCATCATCATGCTCTTCCCCAAGAGCTCCATGCCACAATCCCTGTAAAGCAGGTCCTTCCATCGCATGTCGTTTCCTCCGCAAAAGATCCTGCATCTGATCCTGTATTTCTCTTCTAGCAATCCCAAGAGCCTCTCCAACAGTAAAAGTGACTTCACTATTCAAAATTCTTTCATGAAAAATCTTATTCATATCCGTTTGCATATCAAGGTTTGACAAAAGCTTGAATCCTGGCTCTTTTCTTGGTTGCTTCTTTTCCTTCTGCTTGTCTCCCATTGGTTGATCGGAACCTGTTTGAGTTGGAGAATTTGACATAGGTGGAGCTGTAACAGGTGGTGAAACAAAGTCACCCCCTCTAGTCTCTTTGGAGGAGCTAGGACCCTCCTCATCTCTTCTTCTCTTTTCCTCAACCATGGCATCTAAACCCTGCGTTTTAGCCATATAAGCAAAAATAGAATACCTGTCAACAGGAGAATCCCATCCTGTTTCTCCTCGGATGCTAGAGCCCACACAAGTCATAGTAGAAGTTTGAACTTTCCCTCTTCTCGCTATCTCCAAGGCTGAAGACCATAAAGCAGAGTCTCCATCAGATTTCTGCTCAAGCTGGACTCCAAAAGCTGAAGCATCTCCTCTAACACTCACATAAGCTGATCGCGCAGCCATATCATCAACAAGCTTCTTCATACCTCCCTTACCAAAGTTCGTGTCAAGAGGAGCGCCAGTCTCTGTCAGCCATATCTTCCCATCTTGTCCCCAGAACACTACATTCTTCTTACGTGCTTCTTGAAAAGCATCACAATCTCTGCAATGTTGGTGCTCTGTACTATCACACCAAATACATCGACGCCCTTTTCTTTGACCAGCTGGAAAAGCAGTCACTGGAACAGGTGCTACAGCAGGTACTGACATAAGTTGCTCCTTTAACTTACCAACTTCAGCTTTGACTGCTTCAATTGTCAAATCCGCCAAGCCTTTAATAACATCATCTACAGATAAGGGCACTGGAGCAGCAGGTACTGGTGGATTCACAACAGGAGGAGTAGGCTTAGGCAAAGAAGTTGCAGCAGGGGTAGAAGAAGAAGTCTCCAAGGATTTTTCAGGAACTGATCCTGTATTTCGATGCAATCTTACTCTCCTGCGCTGCTTCTTAACAAGAGCATTCACATCATCAATGACATGTCTCCACTCAGTCTTTAAACCTGAATTAGTAGCTTGATCTTCCAAAATATCATCCAACGTTTCCTGTAAATCAGCATCTGCAGCTTGCAAAAATAACTCCACTTTCTGCATCTCCAAAGCTTGCTGTTCAGTCCCATCCAACTGATCATAACGGCTTTCAAACTCTCGCAGAAGAGCGGTAACAGAAAGTCCCTTATTAGGCATAGAGACCCATGCTAAAAAATTCCTGCGATTCATAAGACCTGTATCTTCCAGGAAATATTCATCTTTTAATGCCTTTTTAAATTCAGCCCAACCTGCATGTGCTTCTTGAATTTCTGCAATTCGACCTTCAAGAGCGCGCACCACGATCCGCAAGAAGTAGCGGCTCCAAACATCTTGAGAAACCCCAAAAAACTTCATCTTTTCTTCATACAAATGCAGGTAAGTTGACACTTGCTGGCCATTAAACTGCTTCATCTCCTGTTGGACAGCTTTCAAGGCATCCATAGCATCACTGTCACGTTTAGCATGAGCTTGTTGCTGCATATACATGGTAAATGACTGAAACAGGTTCTTCATGACATTATCATCTGTCATCTCTTCTTGCGAGTCTCCCATCTTGCTGATGACGCAGCACTTTCACGTCGGGTTCACTAGAAATGTAGTAGAGTTCGTGCAAGAGCTGCAGAACACGGGGTTCAAGATACAGCAAGGAAAGAGGCTAACAAGAAGATCTCAAGTTTTAATGCCAAAGATCACTATAGTGCTTGTCAAAAAAAAATAAAAAAAAAAAAAATACAAGAGATCCATGAGTGCTCATTCTGAACATCCAGCTTGTGCAGGAATGCTTTCCTTTAAGGATGCAACAGTTGTTGCAGGTACATATCTATTTGGTCCAATATCTGTACCAACATCAGTAAGGCAAAATCTCAGCTCCAGTAGTTCATCTGCTACCATGCCTTGCCACAGGATGACTCTTTGTAGTGTACAAATCAACAGTAGTGTGGGATGAAGAAGCTCAATGCCACCCCTTTGACTAATAAGGCTTAGCTGACAAATACTTCAATGGACCTGGCTTGAGGATTTGTCATATTATGTCTTTCTTTGATCATTCTAACATGCCCCTGCTATGCAAATACATCAATGCCTCTATGATTAGAACAAATTCCATTGCAGCAGTTGTGCTTCAGTTTCATTACATCCAACACTAGCAAGCATTTGCATATTCGCACCTGCCTTTTTCAAAGGCCAATGCAAGCCAAACACTGCACGTTATGTAAATGCCACAACTTCCCAACTGTATTCTCCCATGGTAGGCATGAATCCGAGGTGTGTTTTGATGAGAAGTAATGTGTGCTGCTGTTTCAGATTGGCAGGGGGTCTCGTGAGAAGAGTTAGAATTGACTAACGCTGCTGCTTGTCCTGGCGGTTTTTTCCAACTCCTGTCAAGACTATTTACCAGGTTCTCAGCAAAGGCATCTACGGTTCCAAATGAACCTAGACTAGTATAATCTGGACCCAGGCCTGTAATTATAACATTCACATTCGCAGATGTGTCTTCTGCAGGAAAGAAAAATGCTGTTGTGGAACACAAGCTCATATCAGGACAAACTACATAGACAGAAAAACATGTGCCAAGATAGGCCACAGCAGGTAAGACATTTCTTGCAGAAATAGTGGAGTTTGGACAAACTGGCTAGCACCATTTTCATTTTTCCATCTCTTTTGAATGAATGTACACATGCCCAACGTACAATTTATTGAGACTATTTTGAGACTCTCTAACGCTTGTAGGGTATGGCTTTTCACCAGCATGCTTGCGATTCGCACTTTGTGGAAAAAATGCTGTCGAATGTGAACCGCACTGATTGCGGAAGGTTAAAACCAGAAACGCATCATGTGCTCAAAAACACTCAGAAAAACGTGAAAGAATCAACCACCTTTTGTACAATTGGACCATACTTATCTTTATCATCTTCCCAATACTGTCCTGTTACTGTATACAGACGATTATACCACCCATTAAAACGCATGCCAACTACAGAGAGCAGGCATCGTTTCTTCTCACCCGGCTGCTGTACTGTATATTCGAGATAATAGAAACAATCGATTGAAGGACCAAGGAGCAAGTTCTACTGTGTCAGCATCTCATATCGGAACCCGTGAAGACAAGTCTTTGCCCCAATTCATCATGGAGAAGTTTTATCCCCAAATCATCAATCGATAAGCTTTTAACCCAACTCGGGCTGAAATTGCAGGGCCAGCAGATCCAATAACACCATCAGAACTACTAATTTCTGCTTTCCCCCCTTTGGTTCGTTTTCCTCTGTATAATGTCCATCAAAAAGCACAATCTACAGATTCCTTCCCCTCAGCAATCAGCTTTCGCATTCCTTTGATATCTATTACCTTGACGAGAGACTGTGGATCTTTCATATCCAATAGGATGCCATTGTGATCAGCTGCCATTGATGCAATCACTGGGATTGCGCCAGATTCCAAGATGTCATCCAGAATGCCTGTCTCAATGGATGCTACCTCCAACAACAAAACCCAGAGATCCCCGTACCTTTCGCTTTCTTTCCTCTGGCGTCAGTTCTTCCCTCTATTCCCCATTCGAATTTTCTCCCGAATTAGTCTCTTCTCCCCTTCCTTTTCTCCTCTGTTTTTAGTTTTTCTTTTTCTTGTTCACATGTCAAAATTAGGCAAGCGACCTTCCTCATTCCAGCACTTTTATAAAAGTCTGACATGAGCATAATTTTTGTCAAAGCATTGCTATGCTAGTAATATGTCACCATGCCTTTTGCATTAATTCAACATTGACATCCAAGCAACCAAGATTATTTGCAAGAGGCATATCTTGCAGCAACTCTGCTTTCTCCTTTAAATGTCCTTCTTGTAGCATATCTCCAAAACACTTGCACCAAGGCTGTCATTGCACATAGAGCTAGATCAAATAGCAGCAGGACAAAGATCCTTTGGCATCAGTTTTTCATATTTTTCTAATACACGCACATCATGCATCCAAACAAAATCATGCGCATGCACTAAGGGAATATATACATTGGATGCGGATTATTAAAATGCATCACACAAACAATGAATCACACGCGGAAATTAACACAAATGCACAACAAAAGAAATGGAGGTGTATACGACTCGGATGCGCAGCAACACGACAGCGGCGGAATCGCGCCCGCCGACATAGTCGGACCAACTCGTAGTGGTCCGATCCCCAGAATCGGACCACCCGAGTCCTGGGGTCGGACTGTCTGATTCCCAGAATTGGACCGTCCGACTGAGAGAGTCGGACCAGACCGGTCCGATTGCAAGAATCGGACCCGTCCGACTCCCAGAGTCGGACCAGCTCTGTCCGATTCCCAGAATTGGACCATCTTGCCGGAAGAAAAAGATAAGGATCTTTTGCTAGCCCTGCCATAGACCTGACCACAGGATGCAACCCTGAACACCCCCAAGACCTAGTTTGACCATTAGAACCTCAGAGACTAATCAAACTTAGGGTACGGGAAGACCGTAGAATAGCCAGGAACCGAGTTGAGAACTCAAATTAGGCTGGGAACGTAGGTAGAAACAAGGTGGAGTTTGCATTAAAACGCTTTCTACATCGGCACTTCACTCTTGTGCTCCACTAAATCTGCATAGCAAGAAAAGAGAAAAGCCTGTTTTCGCACCAAGCACCACAAAAGCACTAAGCACAACGTGCGAGTAAGGACCGCCACTGCTTTCAAATAACAAGGAACACACCAGGATATCTAATAACATTAAGGAACCCACTAGTAGGAGAAGACCCCAAGACTTAGATAGGTGCCTAAGCGCCCTACTAGTACCTGGAGAAAACACGAAGACATGGGAAGCAACAAGATAGAGGAGTAGAAGCTGCCGGAGCTGATTGGATTCATTGACAACCTTGTGGAGCTGGAAGCAGGAACAATGTCTGGATCAAGTGGCCACCAAGGGGAAGACCAATTAGACTTAGGAGGATTTCCAACTTCGGTCCAGGAACTGGTCCACGACTACGATCTACTCACCAGGACCGTGATCCAAGGTAGATCTGTAGAGGAAGTGGTGGCTAACCTGGAAGAAGAGAGAAGAGCTATCAAGAGAGCGCTGGAAGGCATAATTGCCTACAACCATGAGCAAAGGGGTAGAAGGCTGCAGCAAGATGTGGATATGTACGAGGCTAGACGAGTACTAGACCTAGCTGGAGCAGCCAAGTCCGAGCCGAACGTAGAGAGGGAACGGGCAGCAGAGGCTGGCATGATGTTGAGTGAACTGGTGGCAAAGCGACTCATGGACAATACATCCGTGGAACAGAGTGCTACTGCCCTAGCCACCGGGCTACTGTCAGGATTGGGAGTCACGGCAGTGTCTACAGTGTTCATGAATGGGATTCGGAGTGAGGAGCTCTACATGGCTTTGGCCAGTAACTCCACCTTACAACGAGACATGCTAGCTCGAGTCTTCGAGGAGGCAATACGTGTAGATGATCAACTCAGGGAATGTAGCATGAGGATCACCAACCGAGATAGTGCAAGCCAGAGGGACCCTGAGAGATTAACCACCTTGGGGGAAAAAGCAACTGCTAGCACACAGGACAAGGGAAAGAGTGTAGACCACGACCAAGGGATGGCAGAGATGAGAATGGAGATTGCACGGTTGCAAGAGCTTGTTAAAAAGCCTGTGAGATCGCATGTACAATGTGTGTACTGCGGCAGCAATCACCTCCCAGTTGAATGCCAAGATCCTAGATCTCGACCGTGCTCAAATTGCGATAGATTCGGGATTCCCATACACGCAGTAGTACAACCCACCATACTTAGGTAATAGGCCACCTAATTTCTTCGGCAGTGGAGCCCAGTTAGCTCTTCCAGTACCAACTAACTCAAGACCTGCCGTGCCTAGGCTAGAGATGAACCCAACTGGTATACCCAGGCCACCAGGGCCTTTTGTGACTCACCCACCTAGCGATGCTCCTGTTCACTTTGTGGAGGAGCCTAATGAGGAAAAGACATATGTCAACCCGTACATATCCTACGACGAGGAGGGCAACCCAGTCCTGATGGACTATCGGCCGGTGCCGATGATGGCTTTAGGAAGAGGATGAGGCAAAGGCTTTGGAGGGCCTAGCCAGGATCCAGTCACATGCTGGACTTGCGGCCACCCAGGCCACATTTCATCACACTGCCCAGAGCAAGAACAAGCTAGCAAAGACAAAGCAGATCTCCGATGCGCAAAGTGTGGAATCACACATCTGTTTCCTGACTGTCCTAAGCAGAAGCCATCAATGAGCGCTGCCAACATGCCATCGGTGCCCTTGGGGCTCTTTGGAGTGAAAACTTTTGGTAGTGAGGATACGCCCATCCCACTACATGCTATGACGCGAGCTCAAACGAAACAAGCAGGCATCTCCTTGCCAGGCCCAAGTAACGTTGATGCAACCTCAATGGGGAAGAAAAACCGGAGGAGACAGAAAAAGAGAACCGATGCAAACATAACCCTTAAAACCGAGGAAACGACTACGCTAGCAACTGGAAAGAAGGTCACAGGCATAGAGGCAGAGACCTCGGCTCCTAAGACAACAGCGCTAAGGAGTGCCAAGGTAGGGGAATAGTCCCACCCCAAACGGCAACTCGAGGCTATAGCCAAGGTCAAGGAATGGGTCAAGGATGCCGAAAAGCACCTCGAGGATGCTGAACCCATATTGGAAGACCCTATGGACAACTTCTCCAGTGTTAGCACACCAGTCTCACCCTCAAAACCACAGGCTGGGAGCATACCTACACCACTAGGAGTAACTCAGCAGGAAGGCCGGGGGGAAACTTACTAGGGCAGATAGAATGCATGGCCTAGAACAACTAGCCTCAGAGGAAGACAAGGGTCCAGTAGCCTCCTCACAACCTTGCTGTCCACTCCAGTAACTCTAAGCTTGGAGGATTTGCTTGGGCAAAATCACTCCTTGTGGCAGGAGTTAAAAGACTCGATCGAGGGACACGCAGGACTTGCGGGTGCTGATCCGCAAGATCATGATACAGTTATACGGATCCCAAGTCTAACTCTACACTCATATTCTAAGTCTTTGCACATCAATGCTTTTTGGGAAGGCACTAAAATGCACGCAGTTTTGCTCCTCCTAGCCTTAGGAGACATGACTCGAAAAGGAATTGTAGACACAGTCACCGGTGTTAGTGTGCTATACCATGCGGTCCTAGAGGCATGGGGAAACCCTCCTGTAGAGACTGCTAGATTCAATGTCATGCTAGCAAATGGAATGAGGGTAAGACCATTTGGGGTCTTAAAGATTTGGCCGGTAAAGATTGCCGGTGTGCAATTTTTGGTAAACTTCATTGTCATGAAGGGAGTGGATTACAACATACTATTAGGCCAACCTTGGATGAGGAATGGAAGAGTCATAGAGGACTGGGGCAATGGATTGATTTTCCTAGGGAACAGAACTAGTGCAGTGAGGGTAGAGATGGACACTTGGATGACGACACTTGTTGACCTAGCTGCCATCTCGGCTATTCTAAAAGGCGATACTCAAATGACCAAGCCCTATGGATCACTCGCTAGGATGACGACACTTGTTGACCTAGCTGCCATCTCGGCTATTCTAAAAGGCGATACTCAAATGACCAAGCCCTATGGATCACTCGCTAGATATATTCCTTGCCCTGAGGATGAGAGGGATTGGATGCACGTTTTGGCAACCATTGACCTACCATTCTTGGATGAGGAAGAACCACATCAGCAGGCTGCTAAAGCCGCAACCATGCCAACTGAGGAGCCAGTTGTGCCACTTTGCATGATGGAAGGAAGCTCACTCAACCCAGGCAAACCGGCCTCATCGCGCATCCCCAACAACAAATTAGAGCTTCAAGAAATCGTAGAGTATCTTACCGATAAATTGGATGGCAATTTGGCTGCTAACTTAGAACCTCTACGTGACCTTTTAGCTAAACCAGAATGGAAATGGACCAAGGTCCATGACCTGAACTTGTTATATAACTGGGCTTTAGTTACTGACGACAAGGAGATTGAAGAGGGAAGCTAAGGGGATTATGAGCAGTCAGAAGGACAGGACCCGGATGATGAGGAGTATGAGGACTGTCACTCTATGGGAGAAGAGAGTGAAGAAGAGGTAGACACAATAGAGTACGACACAGAGGGAAAAGTGATAGAACAAATCAAGGCAGACTTGAGGCCTAGGAAAGAAGGGATCAGTCGGAACGAAAAAGGAGTCATGCTAATGGAGTGTAACAGATCCTGGCTAGAACGAATAGGAGCCGTGGATTACGAGCAAGCCGGAGTAGCACAACCATGGGTAATCCCAGTGCTTAAGACAGATGCACCTACGGAACTATGACCCCCTGGAGAAACACCTTCCTCAAGTGAGGGATGCAAGTCCAACTCAGAGTCGGAAGTTAGCACTAAGAGTGATCCCGAGATACCGCAACCCTCTAAGGTCAAACGCACCAAGGGAGACTTGCCAATCCACCTGATAGCCTCCAATTTTGTCATCAAAAAGGCTAAAAGCATATGGCTCTACATCGACAAGTTATTTAATTTATCAAAAATATTTGTGATATTGTATCTAAGTTGTACTTCATTGATATATATTTTTACCGTTGTAAATGCTTGGCTTGGAGCTATAAAAGCCATTGCATATGTTCTTTTATTTTAAAAACCTTAGGAATCTTGCCTAGAATACATGCAACACATAAGGGCTTCAACCTTTGCTTTTGTATGGTCAAAATATTTGATTTAATAAAGGCTCAAAAGGGTGCAATTGGGGTTCTTGGAAAAAAGTGGTTGAGGAGGTTGGAGCACGGCAGATTGTGGTGCCTCTTTAACTTCCCTCTTCCTTCTTTTCCAAACTCTCTTTGTTCATCCTTCTTCTTGCTCTACCTTTGTGCTACAACTATGGATCTTGAGTGTATAGAGGAAGAGGAGGAGCCTCCTGATCTTGTTTCTTGATTGGTAAGGGTGTGTCTTGAGTCTTTTGTGTATGTGTATTCATGGCAAGAGAGGCGTGTTTGCAGGTTTCATGGTGAGGAGCAAAGCTCCAAGCATATACTTTGCTACTCGGTACCCTGGTTTTATGCTTTCTTGTGTGCTGGGTGAGAGCCAGTCATTTTTGGTTCCGTTGCCGTGACCGGGCTAGCCATGGATTCTGCAAAGTGAAGTGTGGGTGTTGAACATCTTGGAAGCCGGACTTGTAGATTGGGCCAAGATGGAGCCTTCTTCATCATGGATTGAAAGATCGTGCATTGGAAGAAGAAGAAGATGATGATGATGATGATGGGGCGAAGATGGGCGTGTCTGGCACGAGTGTTTGGTGACTCACTGAGATATGATGAATCTATGAAATTTTCCATCGAAGAAGGTGAGTTCAGTCCGATTGATCTATGTTGGCCATCTCCTGCTGTTGCTGACTTTCTATCTCCTAAGTCTGCAAAAGGAATGGCTAGTCGGGTGAGCACGTAACTACCAGAGAAGAAGAACAAGAGTAAGACTGAGAAGGAGGAGGAGGAGATTGAGAAGAAGAAGAAGAAGAAGAACGAGACAGGGAAGCTAATGCTGGTATTTTCCTTCGTTTCATTCAAGGTCTCGGCCAGATTGCGCAAGCTACTTTGATTTCGTCTGTAGCTCCGATTAGACATAGAACAAGACGAAAGAAGAAGAAGAAGACAGACAAACAGACACGATGTCCTCCCATCTGTGTAGGATCAATCTAGGCAGTTTTCGATGAGTAGTGTGTTGCTGGTGGGTTTCCCTGCTCCTTCTTCCATGTCAATGTCCACCATTTGGTCTTCTTCATCTGCTTCGTCTTCTTCCTCTAATTCTTTACCCATTTGTCATTGAGTCGCCAGTATGACCCTCCTCCTCCTCCTATCGCTATTCTCTCATATGTCGTCCTTGCCTGCGTCTCTTTTCACCATATCTTCTCGTCTCTTCATACCTCCGCTCGGATCTGCTCTAAAAGTGCTAGAAGAAGAATATGATGATGAAGAAGGAGAAGAGGAAGCAAGCTTCAACATGGCGATCTGTTTTGCTCTCGTTTCCCTCGCTGATTTATAGCAGACCGTGCATCCTTATCCTCATCGACAGGCGACATCAACACGAAACCGCAACCACAAAGAAGGATAAGATAATCTTATACTTTTATCATAACCTTAAAATCCTAAGGTCTTTATAAAGCTAGTTCATATGCAACATATCAATCTTTGCTTTTGAAAAGAAAGCCAAAGCATTAGAATCTTCCAAGTGGGAGAACATTAAAGATTAATCTGATGAAGTGGGAGTGCTACTTTGAAGATATTTTGTGGGTTTTTCACCTTTTTGGTGTCAAATTGGTGGATTTTCAATATTTGTTTTTCATGGAGATAGTGTGTCTCCCAAAATCAAAGTGTTGTGGTATTCATCCTTATCAGTGTAATAGTCAGTGATGGGTGTTTGGAATCAAGCCAAAAAATTGATGTGAAGAGATAGTGGTTGTTGAAGAAGTGGACAAATGATCCATGGAAGTGTGAAGAAATGAGAAGGAGGATATGAAAAGTTTATTGAAGCTTACAATGGAAGTTTATTATGGTTCTTTGGTTTGCGGGAGCTCACCAATTTAAGTGTGGGAGGAATGATAGCCTCCAATTTTGTCATCAAAAAGGCTAAAAGCATGTGGCTCTACATCAACAAGTTCTTCATTTTATCAAAAATATTTGTGATATTGTATCTAAGTTGTACTTCATTGATATATATTTTTACCATTGTAAATGCTTGGCTTGGAGCTATAAAAGCCATTGCATATGTTCTTTTATTTTAAAAACCTTAGGAATCTTGCCTAGAATACATGCAACACATAAGGGCTTCAACCTTTGCTTTTGTATGGTCAAAATATTTGATTTAATAAAGGCTCAAAAGGGTGCAATTGGGGTTCTTGGGAAAAAGTGGTTGAGGAGGTTGGAGCACGGCAGATTGTGGTGCCTCTTTAACTTCCCTCTTCCTTCTTTTTCCAAACTCTCTTTGTTCATCCTTCTTCTTGCTCTACCTTTGTGCTGCAACTATGGATCTTGAGTGTATAGAGGAAGAGGAGGAGCCTCCTGATCTTGTTTCTTGATTGGTGAGGGTGTGTCTTGAGTCTTTTGTGTGTGTGTATTCATGGCAAGAGAGGCGTGTTTGCAGGTTTCATGGTGAGGAGCAAAGCTCCAAGCATATACTTTGCTGCTCGGTACCTTGGTTTTATGCTTTCTTGTGTGCTGGGTGAGAGCCAGTCACCACCTAAGGCGCAGGAGGCTAAAAGAGGAGGCCAAGAAGCAAGCAAGGGACTCAGAAGCGGAAAGGCAGAGGAATCCACAGGATCTACCCAAACGGTTTACAAAATTTATAAAGGGTGATAGAGTGGTGATTCTGTTAGGTGCAAAAAGACAAGGTCAGAGTAGTGAACCAATCGAGGGACCCGCCAAAGTCAAAGAGGTTAACTTGGCTAGGAAAGGTAAAAAACCAAGACCGGTGTTCGTTGCAGATGACTTGGGGGAGGAGGAAGAGACCAAAATTGTTGCGCTCCTACAAGAGTACATTGACGTATTTGCCTGGACGAACTTAAGGGAGTCAACCCTAGGGTCGTGACTCATAACATCCCAATGGTTCCAGATGCAGTGCCAATGAAATAACGACCTTACCCCATGAATCCCAAGCACGCCCATGCAGTGAAGGAGGAGATTGATAAACTCATGAGGGTAGGTTTCATATATGAGATCGAGCACACGAACTGGGTATCACCTATCGTGATTGTCATGAAGAAAAATGGAAAAATCCGAGTGTGAATGAACTACAAAAAAGTGAATGCCGCTACGAAAAGGGATAACTCCTCTTTACCTTACACGAGCACATGCTTGAGAGGGTAGCAGGAAAGGAAGACTACAGTTTTCTGGATGGTTTCTTGGGCTACAATCAAGTGCAAGTGCACCCCGACGACAGGCACAAGACTGCCTTTGCCACGGAATGGGGCGTGTTTGCCTACATTGTCATGCCTTTTGGGCTAATGAACGCACCTGCAACTTTCCAACGCCTAATATGCACTATCTTTAAGGACATGCTTAGGTGCGAACTGGAAGTGTTCATAGACGACCTATGTTTACACTCTAGTTGGGCCGAACACTTGGAGAAAGTGAGAGCTATCTTTGAAAGGTATAGGCTATACCACCTCTCGTTGAACCCCTTGAAGTGCCAGTTCTGGGTAAAACACGGATGTATCTTAGGGCATGTAGTGTCAAGGAACGGCATTGCTACTGACTTTTCCAAAGTTAGAGTCATTGTTGACTTACTGCCACCCGATAACTACAAGGGAGCTCAAAGCTTCTTGGGACACACTGGATATTATCGACGATTTGTGCTAAATTACGCATTAATAGCTAGACTATTGTACAAGCTATTGATAGTGTTTGAGTGGACGGAGAAATGTCAGTGCGCATATGAGGAGTTGAAAAAGGCTCTTACGACTGCACCAGTCTTGCGAGCCCCAGACTGGAACGTAATGTTTCATGTATACATAGATGCCTGTAAGTTCGCTTTAGGAGCCGTGCTATGCCAGCCTGATGAACATAACTTGGATTACCTGGTGAGTTTTGCCAGCAGGTAGCTCACAGAGACCGCGATGAACTATTCCACGACAGAAAGGGAGGGGTTGGCCATGGTATTTGCGGTAAAGAAATTTAGGCATTATGTGTTGGCCACTCCCTTTGTCTTCTTTGTTGACCATCAAGCCTTGCTGTATCTTGTGAACAAGCCTTGCGCCACGGGGCACATATGTAACGTGTCCCCTACTAGTATCATCCAGGACACGTCTTAGCAGTCCATCGGAAAAGATGTCTAGAAAACTCCGCCCGACACTCCCATGGAATATTACGGGTTTTGCGATCTAGGTCTTTCCGCGTCTGCCATGTAGTGGAAGCATCCTGGCCGTTCCCACTTAGGATTGATCGGAATTAGGGTTTTCCTGATTGGTCATTAGCTAACAGCAACTAGCGTCAGACCCGAGCGAACTACTTTATGCAGAAATGCCAGGTCCGAAGCGGATTCACGCTGCACTTGGTTCAAGGAGAATGGGAAACGAGAGGGATGCAAGGCTCAACCTCTCTGCCATAAGGCATAGTCCCATTCCGTTCCCCTAAAACAGTGTAAATCGGGTAAGACGTAACTCTAGGTCATCATTCTCGTTATTTGTTTTGATGATGATGATCATCCCACTGTTCTTCGAGATTTTTGAGAAAAGTTCCCAGCTAATAGGGACCACCCAACCGTAGGACGGACCCATGGCCCATCCTCCGCACTTTCCTCGGTTTGTTTTAGTTAAGTAATTATCTAACACATTAATTTGACATATAACAATCAGCTTCTTTAATTAACCCTGTTAAGCACTGGTTCCTTTACGTAATCTTATCACGTGACATAGAAAAACAATATCAAGCAAGTTCTTTTAACATTTCATCATTTTATCTTTGAAATACAAGGAGTTCCGCCCGTAGGCTTGTCCATAATCCGCCCGAAGGCTATCTAGTGATCCTCAGGGATCACTATTCCAAGCTTCCGCCCGTAAACTAGTATGCGGGCCTCGAGATCCAATCCTGAGTCACATTAGCCTCTTGTGCAGGACCTCAAAGGCGAGGGATTTACAGCCAGAGCCCCCCCTGGCACCCAAGTGTCCTCCTACTCCAAGTAGAGCTCAACGGAGAGACCTCTCGCGGCGGGTTCGGTCCACGTTCTCGGCGCGGTCAACAACCCCCTTGGTTAGGGTCAGGCAGGCAGTCGAGGGTAACTGAAGCTGCCTCTCCCTTCAGGCCTTTAACCTGAAGTATAGGTACTCATTTAATTTGTAATTCATAATTCAAACAGAGCCCTAAAATCTCTAGCAAGCACAAACATTTCCATTAATCAACCCAGTTGTTTGGCAAACTGCTAAGGAAGTGTTCTTTCCTTTTTGAGTGTATCAGCACTCATTCCCAAGGTATCCTGCTAAGGAGGTGTTCTTTCCTTTTCCTTACAGATGAACTCATGCCAAATAACAACATTTGCCTTGCTAAGATGTGCAATTAGCAAAGATAACTTCCTAGTAATTTGAGCATCGAAAGAAACCTTTCATGAATTTAACCATTTACAATGATTCATTGCGAAAGGAATAAGACTAATGGTGCAAGATATAATTTCTACACCTTAGGATTTAACTAAAATATACTACTATAGTAAATGGATAATCTTGCTCGTACTTTATAATGCTTGATGCAAATTGAAGAAAGCTAAGTTCTATACATTGTCATTTATAAGCTAAACTCCTTCGTTACAAATAACTCGAATAATTATATCCTATCAACAATTTTTCTTTGCATGACCGACTTAAAACCGAATTAAAGCCAAGAAGAAAAACCTGGTTTTGAGGTGAGATATCCACATGGATACCGGGAGATGACCCTCCTGCAGCTACACCTTGGGCTTTCTTCGGCGGCATCGTAGTTCGGATGTGAGATAGCCTTTATCTCTTTCTTCTGGAATTCCACCGTCTCTTTGGATCAAAAAAGTTTATGGGTGAGTATGGTTTTGCAACAACAGAACCCTTGGAGGATTTTGACTTGGGGTAGAAGGAATAGAAAGCACTTATTCTCCTTCCTTCCCTTTCTTTTATCTTTTTCCCACTCTTCCTCCTTCACTCCCTTTACATTCCCTCCCTATCTTTTATCTTTTTCCCACTCTTCCTCCTTCACTCCTTCTTTTCACTCCCTTTACTTTCCCTCCCTATCTTTTATCTCACGGCCTACCTTTTACCTTACGGGATATCATCCGAGGCCATGATGATGATTTTGGGTTTTGATAATAATGGGAATATGGGGGATTAAGAAAAAGCATAGGGGTTTGTGGGAATAAAAGAGTTATGAGGGGGTGAAAAAGGGCCTTTAGGGGAATAAACCACGGGGGGGTTGGTTCCCAAAGCCTAGGAAAGGCTTAAGGAGGAAAGGGAATTTAAAACACGGGGGAAGGGGGGTGTGGTTCCAAAAAAACCATGGGAAGGGGGCTAAGGGGATTTTTAAAACCCGAGGGGGGAGTGCGTTGGTTCCCAAGGCCAAGGGAGGGCCTTAAGGGGAAAATGGAATTTAAAACCTCGGGGGGGGGGAATAGTAGGGAGAATTTTGGGGGGGAAAAAGGCTTATAGAGCCCTAAGGGGGAAATTCCAGGGGGGTAATCTTAAAGGCTTATAAGGAAGGGAGCCTAAGGGTTAAACCTTTTATGAGGGGGGGGAAAAAAATCATGGGAAGGGGGTTTAAATGAACTTCGGTGGAACCCCACGGGAAAGGGGGCCTTGGAGGAGGCCTTAGAAGCTTTCAAGAAGCTTCTGGGCCTGAGTTGGCCACGTGGATAAAGGCCAGTCGATTGGCAACTCGGCGGTGCCTGACGTTGGGAGCGGCGGCTTGATCTTCAGACGACGACTTCTCCAATGGGCGGGCAGCTGGTGTAGCCCGGCACTCAACGGCCTTACCACCCTCCTCACGTAGAGATTCTCAGCTTTTCCTCCTCTCTCTCGACGCATTCAGAGCGGTGCAGCTCTATCTCTCACTCACACGACGCCTCAGAGTGAACATTGCTCTCTTCTCTCTTTCTCTTGCCCTGGCGGTGTCTCGATCCTCAGCCCTCCCTCACGAGTTGATCAGAGAGACTTGGTCTCTCCCTCTCTATAGTGTGACGGCGCACAGCGTCTTCTCCTCCGATCTCTGGCGGCCTCCGTGATTTAAATAGGGGAGGAGAGGGGGATCTTCCCTCCCCTGCGTGTCATCACGCATGTTCCCCCCCTCATTCCAAGCTCCACCAAGGAGCTTAATGGCTCCTTCTATTTCCCTCCCCCTGCAGCTCCTCAGTCGGGTGGAGGGATAAGGGGGAAATTTTTTAAAAAAATCATTTATCCAAGTTTCATAATCATTTGAGGCAGTTCACGCGCGTGCTTCTATTTAGCGAATCGGAATATTACATTCTCTCCCCCTTGGAGGAATCGAGATGTCCTCATCTTCGAGATAAACTGGGGATATTGATGGTTGAGAGAGCTTTCATCTATCCAAGTGGCATCCTCTTCGGGATAATCTTTCCACTGGACGAGGCATTCTCCCAGGGTTCTAGATCTTAACTGTCTTTCCCTAACATCTAAGATCCTATCCGGCCTTAGTTCAAGGACTCCTTGACTAGGCATTACAATTTGTTGGTCAACAAGTACATGATTAGGGTTGGGTACATATTTTTTCAATAGGTTGATATGGAATACATTGTGAACCTTTAGGTTGTCAGGGAGTTGCAATCTATAAGCATTGGGTCCTAGGCATTTGAGGATTTTGTACGGCCCACAATACCTTGGACTTAGCTTCTTGCATTCTCCTAGTGATAGAGAACTCTTTTTAGGGCGTACACGAATGAAGACCATGTCTCCTTCTTTGAAGACTCTATCTTGACGTTTCAAATCTGCGTATGCCTTTTGTCTATCCTTGGCCACTTGTATGTCTTGTCTTATTGACCTTATTTGATCATCCATGTCCTCCAACATTTGTCTTGAAGCTTCAACTCTTAGGGTTGGATCAGAAAAGTTTAGGGGACTCCGACAATCATGACCATACAATGCCTGGAAAGGGGTAATTTGAATGCTCTGCTGGTAAGAAGCATTGTAGGAAAATTCAACCAAAGGCAAGAATTGAATCCACCTCTTCGGCTCTCGACAGCAGTATGCCCTAAGCATATCCTCGATGACTTGATTTACTCGCTCTGTTTGGCCATCCGTTTGGGGATGGTAAGCGGTGCTAAAACAGAGTTGAGTCCCAATAGCTTCAAAGATAGCTCTCCAGAAGTGTGATGTGAAGAGAGAATCTCGATCACTAATGATTCTTCTAGGTAACCCATGTAGCTTGAATATCTCCTTGATAAACAATCTTGCAATGTCGGAGGCTTTATAGTTTTTCTTTACTGGAATAAGGTGTGCAACCTTGGTAAGCATGTCAACCACAACCATAATGGAATTGTATCCTCCTTGGACTTGGGGTAAGCCCACAACAAAATCCATACTGATGAATTCCCATTTCATTTGGGGAATGTCAAGCGGTTGCAGTTTCCTTGGCATCATGACATCTTCGGCTTTGATACGTTGGCAAGACAAACACTCAGTGACATACTTGAGAATGTCACCTTTAAGCCTCTCCCAATGATAGCTCTTCCTAACTGCATTAAGAGTCTTAGCATAGCCAGGATGTCCTGAAAAAGGAGAATATGAGCTTCCCATAATATCTTCTGCTTAAGTGACTGGCTTGCTGGTATACACAGCCTTGTTCTGTAGTAGACAAGTCCATTATCAATGGAAAACTCCTGATATTTAGCTTGCAACTTCTGATTCTGCTCCTTGGTAGATATTTCCTTTATCATTGTTTGGTAGGCCAAATCATGGCATGCTTCCTCTCTAGCTAGTTCAAGTATAGCGTTGTTTGGCATAGATACTTTTGTAGCCAGAGATCTGGCCGTTGATGGATTCTGCAAGATTAGGGAATTTAGGAATGCCTTGCGACTGAGTGCATCGGCAACTACATTCTCCTTCCCTGGTCGATACTTGATTTCAAAATCATATTCCTCCAATACTTCAATCCACCGACGTTGCCTCATGTTGAGCTCGTTCTGGGTAAAAATCCATTTGAGACTCTTATGATCGGTTACTAGAGTAAACTTGTTACCCACAATAGGTAGTGTCTCCAAAGCTTTAGAGAATGGATGACAGCTAGTAATTCCAGATCATGCGTGGCATAATTCTTTTCATGACTCTTCAATTTCCTTGAAGAGTATGCTACTGGATGACCTTCCTGCATAAGTACACATCCCAAGGCAAGAATGCTAGCATCAGTTACTACCTCGAACTCCTTATTGAGGTCAGGAAGTTTTAGAATAGGTGCTGATACCAAACTTTGCTTCAATTTTTCGAAGCTATTTTGTTCTGAAGTTGACCATGTAATGGAAGTCTGCTTCTTTAGTAAATCTGTAAGAGGTGCTGCAATCAAAGCATAGTTTTTTATGAAGATCCTATACCATCCTGTCAATCCAAGAAAGCTACGTATCTCTTTGACGGATACTGGTATTGGCCATTCAAGCACATCTTTGACCTTGGCTGGGTCTACTGATATTCCTTCTGATGATACTATGAATCCCAGATATTCAATCTGACGCTTGAAGAATGCACACTTCTTCATTTTTGCATACCATTTATGAGACCTCATTGTCTCAAGGACAATCCGAAGTTGAGGTTCATGATCTTCTTCCTGTTTAGAATAGACTAAAGTGTCATCGAAGAAGACAAGCACGAAATCATCAAGATATGGTCTAAAAATATCTTGCATTAGTCTGTTGAAGGTGGCAGGTGCGTTTGTAAGCCCGAATGACATAACCAGGAACTCAAAGTGCCCATATCTTGTATTGAAGGCCGTCTTTGGAATATCTTCTTTCTTGATCCTTATCTGATAGTAACCTGTCCTGAGATCAATCTTGGAGAAGATCTTTGCACCTTGAAGACGATCAAGAAGCTCATCTATTCTAGGAATAGGATACTTGTTCTTGACTATTGATTGATTCAACCCTCGGTAATCAATACATAGTCGAAGTGTCCCTTCTTTCTTTCTCTGGAATAGTACTGGAGCTCCCCACGGTGAATTGCTAGGCCGGATGTAACCCTGATCTAACAGTTGCTTGAGTTGTTTCTTCAACTCAATTGCTTCTGGTATGGACATTCTATAAGGTCTCTTTGCAATTGGTGCAGCTCCAGATACTAGCCTAATCTCATGATCTACTTCTCTTTGAGGTGGAAGTTCAGTTAATTCCTCAGGGAATACATCAGCGTATTCCTTTAGCCAAGAAGGTCCCTCATGAGACTCTTGCTTTTGATCCAACTTGTTGAGTTTGATCAGGTAAATGGGTAATCCTTTTCTGACTCCTTTTATGATTCGAGATACTTTGGCCAATTGGATTCTTGGCACTCCTGCCTCACCTTGAGTTGTGACAAATTCCCTTTCAGATTTTCGAAAGGAAACTTGACCCTTTCCACAATGAATGTGGGCGTCATTAGGCTTAAGCCAATCCATCCCGAGTAGACACTCATGGATACCTAAATTCATGACTCTGAATTTGATTAAAGTCTTCTTTCCCCCCAGAAAGAATTCCACCTTAGTAGTTTGCCTGGTACAAGTTACCTCACGACCGTTTGCCAATTCCACAAGCAGGGTAGGTGCTTCTACTGTGGCTATTCCTAATCTTTTTGCACATGATGGTGAGATAAAGGAATGTGTACTGCCACAATCAATCAAGGTTTTGAAACCTTTACCTTGATAGTCCGACGGTGTCTGAATCACCGAGAACTGGCGGTTCGGCCCTTTCTTGTGTAAAGCGGCATGGACTGTCGCTCTTTCAAATTCTGCTTCCATAGTCGGAACTTCCTCTTCTTCTTCTTCGCATCTTTGCCTATTGGCAATGCAAGCAGTTCTTCCTCTTCCACGGGTGGCGGCTCCTTGACCGCGGCCTGCACCTTGGAAAGGCGTTTGACGATGTCCTCCGCTAAGCTTGGGACATTGCCTCTTGAAGTGACCGGGTTCGTTGCAGTGGAAACAACGGAGGTTTCGGCCCTTACTTTGAGTAGGAACAAAGTTGTTGACGTTATTTGTCCTTGCTTTCTTCCTTTGTCCCTGATTATGACCTTGAACTCTCTTTATTTGAGGTCTGAATGCTTCTCCGTTCGGGTCACTATAGGACCAAGTTTTGTTACCCCTTGGTCTAGCTTGCACCTCCTGAATTATAGGCGCCGCTCGAATGAGTGCATCCTGAAGATCTGATGGACGTATAGATTCGAGACGGGTATTTACGGGTGGATTTAAGCCCGCACAAAATTTGGACACCTGCTGCGTCATGTCCATTTGTGGCGCATACTTTAAAAGTGAGACGAATTTAGAGTAGTATGCGTCAAGAGTGAGTCCTAGCTGTTTTAGCTTGTAGAACTCATTCATTTTTTGCGTACGATATGCAGGTGGCAAATATCTTCCCTGCACGGCTTTCTTCAACTTCTCCCAGGTAACGGACCCCTCTGAAGTCCCTTGATCCCTGCACCATTGCTTCCACCAAAGTCTGGCTTCGCCGGTGAGTTTTAACTTGGCGAGCATGGCCTGATTGGTAGGTGCAGTACCAGCTGCTTCAAAGTAATCCTCCATGGATTCAATCCAAATTTCAGCATCAGACTGGACGAATCTGCCTCTCCCGTCAAACTCGGGTGGCTTTATCTGCTTGAGGAGGAACTTCTTCTCCTGGGTCACAACAGTACTTGATGTAGGAGGCGAATTTGGAACCTGTACCTGGGGTTGTGCCTGGATAAAAGTTTTCTTAACGTTATTATATGATAATCGATGTTAGCTTATCTTTCATTTTTAGTTCAGCTATCTCGTAAACAATGCAGCTACTTAACTTTTTAACATCCCTTATGCACAGCCAGATATTGATAAAAGAAGTCTTTATTTGTATTTACATGGGCGTAGCCTTATACAACGTCTCGTGTGATGATAATCCAATCATTACATTCAGTTTGGGGAGAATAACGTTGTATTGCATTTGTCTACAGGAACTGTGTAATAGTAGGGTTTTGGGTCATGGATCTTTAGGAATCGATAATTCATTGGAAGTTCAGGATACCCTTTCCGTTGGAATCTATACTTCTCATGGCGGCCCAACACTTTAATCCTGTCGGCTGGGATTACACGAGTTACTTCCTCATATACATATGAGTTCATTTCAACCCTTCGACCTTGAACATGTAAAGTCGAATTTACGTGAGCTTCCACAAAAATGAATAGCTTCACGACTTTCAAGTCTTCCAACCACTTGATCCTTTTTAGGTTGGTCTGTAGATAAGCAAACCGATGGGCGGCTACATAGTAGATTCCTGAAGACCCCATCCATCTTCGTTCTATGTATAGAGTTGATGGATTATAAATCTGCTCCAGGATGTTCATCATCCCAATTCTTTGTCTATAAAGGGGAGAATGCATTGCAGTCATAAACATGACCCGAAATACCAAAAACTTGTTCCACGCTTCATAGTTCTGCAAGACAGCATAAAAACAATTCATTTTATTGAGATCCCATAAAAACAATTCCGTTGTTGGTCGGCTCTGATACCAACTTGTAACGTGTCCCCTACTAGTATCATCTATGACACGTCTTAGCAGTCCATCGGAAAAGATGTCTAGAAAACTCCGCCCGACACTCCCATGGAATGTTACGGGTTTTGCGATCTAGGTCTTTCCGCGTCTGCCACGTAGCGGAAGTATCCTGGCCGTTCCCACTTAGGATCGACCGGAATTAGGGTTTTCCTGATTGGTCATTAGCTAACAACAACTAGCGTCAGACCCGAGCGAACTACTTTACGCAGAAACGCCAGGTCCGAAGCGGATTCACGCTGCACTTGGTTCAAGGAGAATGGGAAACGAGAGGGATGCAAGGCTCAACCTCTCTGCCATAAGGCATAGTCCCATTCCGTTCCTCTAAAACAGCGTAAATCGGGTAAGACGTAACTCTAGGTCATCGTTCTCGTTATTCGTTTTGATGATGATGATCATCCCGCTGTTCTTCGAGATTTTTGAGAAAAGTTCACAGCTAACCGGGACCACCCAACGGTAGGATGGACCCATGGCCCATCCTCCGTACTTTCCTCGGTTTGTTTTAGTTATGTAATTATCTAACACATTAATTTGACATATAACAATCAGCTTCTTTAATTAACCCTGTTAAGCACTGGTTCCTTTACGTAATCTTATCACGTGACATAGAAAAACAATATCAAGCAAGTTCTTTTAACATTTCATCATTTTATCTTTGAAATACAAGGAGTTCCGCCCGTAGGCTTGTCCATAATCCACCCGAAGGCTATCCAGTGATCCTCGGGGATCACTATTCCAAGCTTCCGCCCGTAAACTAGTATGCGGGCCTCGAGATCCAATCCCGAGTCACATTAGCCTCTTGTGCAGGACTCGAAAGGCGAGGGATTTACGGCCAGAGCCCCCGGGCACCCAAGCGTCCTCCTGCTCCAAGTAGAGCTCAACGGAGAGACCTCTCACGGCGGGTTCAGTCCACGTTCCCGGCGCAGTCAACAACCCCCTTGGTTAGGGTCGGGCAGGCAGTCGGGGGTAACTGAAGCTGCCTCTCCCTTCAGGCCTTTAACCTGAAGTATAGGTACTCATTTAATTTTTAATTCATAATTCAAACAGAGCCCTAAAATCTCTAGCAAGCACAAACATTTCCATTAATCAACCCAATTGTTTGGCAAACTGCTAAGGAAGTGTTCTTTCCTTTTTGAGTGTATCAGCACTCATTCCCAAGGTGTCTTGTAAATTGGCAAGATCTTTTACATTCCGGTGTAGGGCATACCCAACTTGGTTAACCCTAAAGCTCCTTAGATATGCTAGTTTCCGGTTTACAACTTTCCTTATTTAGAAGGATATCCAAAAATACGTCTTTTTGCAAGATAACTTGCGTAGGGATCAGCCATCCTTGATGAGGGTTTTTTACCCTTTCTCCTTGTGAATCAATCACAAGACTAAATGATTTCGTACTTGTTGCGCAAGTCCTGCGATGGAATAATCTGTTTAGATCCTTTAAGCTGACGTATGTCAGGCCTAGGGTTTCTTCTTTTAAGAACCTTAGGGACAAACCCTAGTTCCTTATCTTTACGAATTTATTGTCTCTACAGTAAGGAAAGTAGTCAAGTGTTTAGGGTATGAATGTTTCTATGTTTAGATTGGTTTAGTTATCTTTCGGAAGGTAATATTAATCGTCTTGTCACGATTTTTCTATCCTTGTGACAATTTACTTTCCAGTCAATACAGCTTAATTTTAACTTCCATTTTCCTTACAGATGAACTCATGCCAAATAACAACATTTGCCTTGCTAAGATGTGCAATTAGCAAAGATAACTTCCTAATAATTTGAGCATCGAAAGAAACCTTTCATGAATTTAACCATTTACAACGATTCATTGCGAAAGGAATAGACTAATGGTGCAAGATATAATTTCTACACCTTAGGATTTAACTAAAATATACTACTAAAGTAAATGGATAATCTTGCTCGTAATTTATAATGCTTGATGCAAATTGAAGAAAGCTAAGTTCTATACATTGTCATTTATAAGCTAAACTCCTTCGTTACAAATAACTCGAACAATTATATCCTATCCTTAACAATTTTTCTTTGCATGACCGACTTAAAACCGAATTAAAGCCAAGAAGAAAAACCTGGTTTTGGATACCGGGAGATGACCCTCCCGCAGCTACACCTTGGACTTTCTTCGGCGGCATCGTAGTTCGGATGTGAGATAGCCTTTATCTCTTTCTTCTGGAATTCCACCGTCTCTTTGGATCAAAAAAGTTTATGGGTGAGTGTGGTTTTGCAACCACGGAACCCTTGGAGGATTTTGACTTGGGGTAGAAGGAATAGAAATCACTTATTCTCCTTCCTTCCCTTTCTTTTATCTTTTTCCCACTCTTCCTCCTTCACTCCATTTTTTTCACTCCCTTTACATTCCCTCCCTATCTTTTATCTTTTTCCCACTCTTCCTCCTTCACTCCTTCTTTTCACTCCCTTTACTTTCCCTCCCTATCTTTTATCTCACGGCCTACCTTTTACCTTACGGGATATCATCTGAGGCCATAATGATGATTTTGGGTTTTGATAATAATGGGAATATGGGGGATTAAGAAAAAGCATAGGGGTTTGTGGGAATAAAAGAGTTATGAGGGGGTGAAAAAGGGCCTTTAGGGGAATAAACCACGGGGGGGTTTGTTCCCAAAGCCTAGGAAAGGCTTAAGGGGGAAAGGGAATTTAAAACACGGGGGAAGGGGGGTGTGGTTCCAAAAAAACCATGGGAAGGGGGCTAAGGGGATTTTTAAAACCCGAGGGGGGAGTGCGTTGGTTCCCAAGGCCAAGGGAGGGCCTTCAGGGGAAAATGGAATTTAAAACCTAGGGGGGGGAATAGTAGGGAGAATTTTGGGGGGGAAAAAGGCTTATAGAGCCCTAAGGGGGAAATTCCAGGGGGGTAATCTTAAAGGCTTATAAGGAAGGGAGCCTAAGGGTTAAACCTTTTATGAGGGGGGGGGAAAAAAATCATGGGAAGGGGGTTTAAATGAACTTCAGTGGAACCCCACGGGAAAGGGGGCCTTGGAGGAGGCCTTAGAAGCTTTCAAGAAGCTTCTGGACCTGAGTTGGCCACGTGGATAAAGGCCAGTCGATTGGCAACTCGGCGGCACCTGACGTTGGGAGCGGCGGCTTGATCTTCAGACGACGACTTCTCCAATCGGCGGGCAGCTGGTGTAGCCCGGCACTCAACGGCCTTACCACCCTCCTCACGTAGAGATTCTCAGCTTTTCCTCCTCTCTCTCAACGCATTCAGAGCGGCGCAGCTCTATCTCTCACTCACACGATGCCTCAGAGTGAACATTGCTCTCTTCTCTCTTTCTCTTGCCCTGGCGGTGTCTCGATCCTCAGCCCTCCCTCACGAGTTGATCAGAGAGACTTGCTCTCTCCCTCTCTATAGTGTGATGGCGCACAGCGTCTTCTCCTCCGATCTCTGGCGGCCTCCGTGATTTAAATAGGGGAGGGGAGGGGGATCTTCCCTCCCCTGCGTGTCATCAGGCATGTTCCCCCCCTCATTCCAAGCTCCACCAAGGAGCTTAATGGCTCCTTCTATTTCCCCTCCCCCTCCAGCTCCTCAGTCGGGTGGAGGGATAAGGGGGAAATTTTAAAAAAAAATCATTTATCCAAGTTTCATATTCATTTGAGGTAGTTCACGCGCGTGCTTCTATTTAGCGAATCGAAATATTACAGCATAGATGGATGGTTACTCCTCTTACTAGAATTTGACTTCTCTGTGGTTGTACGCAAAGGTTAGCAGCACTACATGGCCGACCATATGTCCCGCATACCCACAGGAGAAGCTGCTGGGCAAGGCGTGCTTGACGAGTTGCCGGATGCCCATCTTTTTAACTTGTCTAGTGAAGAGAATTATTTAAAGCGGATCTGATGCCGTATTGGGCCAATGACATAGTGCAAGTGCTAGAAAATGGACTACTAGAGTGACCCATTGAGAAGGCCAGACTGAAGAGACTTATCTTGAAAATTCAGCCATACCAACTGATAGCTCGCCAACTCTACAGGTTGGGACAAGACGGTTTATTTCGCAGATGCGTATGTGAACACAAGATGCACAATGCATTGAACGAAGCACATGGCGAAATCGCTGGAGGACACTTTAGCAGGGACACAATAGCCCGAAAAGTGCTACAATCCTAGCTATGGTGGCCCACCCTCTTCCGCGATGCAGCTAAATTTGTAAAGCACTGCGATGAGTGCCAAAGGACCAAAGTGCCTGTGCGAAAGGACAAGATGGAGTTGACCCCTGTCATAGCCCGACAACCCTTTGAAAAATGGGGCATCAATTTTATTGGACCTATCAGTCCTACAGCACAATATTGCCAAGCTCGATACATCATAGTGGTGACCGACTATCTAACGAAATGGGCAGAGGCATGAGCCGCGAGGAAGAATGATGCTAGGACCACCGCAAAGTTCTTGTGGGAGCAAGTCATTTCACGGTTTGGTTGCCCAACCGAACTTGTAAGCGACCAAGGCACACACTTCATTAATGAAGTGATTGCCCACTTGCTCTCTACCTTCCTAATAATTCATCGGAAGTCCTCTCCCTATTACCCTCAGGCTAATGGCCAAGCCGAATCCACAAATAAAATCCTAGTCAATGTGCTTACAAAAATCGTGTCTACTTCAAGAAGTGACTGGGACAACAAGCTAATGGCGGCCTTGTGGGCCTATCGCACAGCTTATAAAATGACTGTAGGGCAGACGCCCTTTAGGCTGACATACGGAACTGAAGCCATTTTACCCTTAGAATTCTTCATCCCTAGCTTGAGGCTAGCAATCCAGGAGCGTTGGGAGGGAATAGAGGCTTGGACCAACCGCTTGGTGGAACTCGAGTGCTTAACAAAGACCCGACTCCTCGCCACTCACTCTCTCATTTGTGAAAAGGCTCGACGAAAGATGTGGTTTGACAAGCATGTCAAGCAGCGAGACTTCGAACAAGGGGACCTTGTTCTACTGTACTCAGTAAAAGGACATAAACAGAAGTTAAAGTTTCGGGGGCTAGGGCCTTTCAAAGTACGCATGATCGGTAGGACCGGGAATGTCGAGTTGGAGACTCTTGACGGTGAAGGAATAGGCTTTTTTAACGGTAGTCCCATTAAGAAATACTATCCTCCTTCACATCCATTACATGAGCCACCCATGCTAGAACCCCCACTGAATGTCCGCATGGCTACTGTAACTGACCTTACAGATCAGGACGAAGAAGCAGTGGCACCGGCGTACCTACGGATCACAGTCACATCAAGAGCGGTGTATTCTTTCGACGCCTTGATTGATGAAGGTGCCGACTACAACATCTTGATGCATGACCATTGGACACACATTGGTCAACCGAAACTATAGCTCACTAATGCTAAACTCACCCCGTTTGGGGGTACCGCTTACCCACTCCTAGGGAAGTGCAAGCTGGTCATTTCCATCGAATCTGAAAGTTTACCAGCCTTCTTCCATGTGTTACCTGACACTAAAGGAGTCGGTAATGTGTCACTATTGGGTCGCACTTTCAAGAAGCAAACTGATTGCAATGTGGATTACAACCTAAACTGCATACAACTTGCTATCGACAATGTGTGCATAGTGACGATCTTCAGCAAGGGCTGTCTTAATTCCCCCACCTTTACGAAGCCACCGGTAGAAACCTCTACGACCACACTTCAGCCCGAGTCTGAATAGATGGAAACTACGGCCTTGTGCCGGGCTCTCGACCCCAGGCCCAAACCCACCAAGAGCGCTCACAAGGCCAAAGAGTCCAAGTTTCTATGGGTGCCAAAACAGCAAAAACCACATCCGGGTAGACCACCCAAGTATGATCCTAAACGTCAAAATTATCAACTGTCCTGACCTAAGAGGCAGTCTAGGCGCTATCGCCGTAGACACACAACCATGCCGTGCTGGACTCCCAAAGATCTCTTGCAGGCACAAGGATACTACGAGGGAAATCCCTAGATTTGGGTGCCTAAAAATGGCCAGCTAAGAAGCTCATCTACAAGCAATCTCACCCCAATGAAAGAGGCTTGCACAAGTGGCGCCCATAACATAGTCAGTAGGCCATGGCCAGCTATGGCTAGCAAGTCTCAGCTCATCTATCAACCAAAGCAAATGCCACAGACCTTAAACCTACCTAATCTAGAGAACTTAAAAACCACTATGACTTCATGCGAAGATCCATTAACTACTTTAGTCAATACATCTGTGATGCAGGACTTTGCTGCGCATAGAGCTCTTGAATCTTCTCCCATAAATCCCATGCACTATGACTCTCATTTTCAACAACATTATGATGGACCTATTCTGAGAGTGACAAAGTAACGGTAGACTTGCATAGCTCAACAACTTCCATCCAAAGATCATCATCCATATCCTCAGGTTTGACACCTTTGAAATGCAAGGGTTTAATCTGCAATTTTTGCACCAAAACCTGTCATATTTGGGACTTCCAATACCCATAGTTGATACCATCCAACTTGGCAATGTTAAAGAGAGCTGTGTCTTTCATATGACTAGCCATACTGTCCCAAATCAATGCAAAAAGGTGAAATTGTAGATTGCTATAATTAGCAAAAAATGCACGAAAACCACTACTAAAACTGACTAAAAGAGTGGATTTTACCAAGAGAAGTACCTATCCACCAAATATGACCAAGATAATATCAAATAGTAAGCATTACCCTTAGAGAAGTGCTCAAAATCTACAGATTTCAGTTTACAGTAATAAATGACAGATTTCAGTAAATGAGAGCTTACTGTGCCAGAACCGGATCCGAAGTCAATCATATACTGCCAAGACTATAACCAGCATCATGCGGGCATAATATAGGCATATGACAGTCGATAAGCATGAATCCAACACCCAAACATGTCATGGAATATCTGCCGGTGACTAGGCACACCCCCAGTCAACGGAGCAAAGTGTGCCTGCCACTACTAAGACTTGACACAAGTAGGTGTCAGCTCACAAGGAAAGGGACCCAAGTTAAAGAGTGAGTTCATAAGCATCGGAAGGAACCAAGACATATGAACCATGCATCATCCCAAAGGGTAAGAAATCCCAAATAGTCTCAAAAGCTCAAATAGCATAGATCCACCAACTCAATGTCGATAAAGCATCCAAAGATGTTCCCAGTGGCACAAAAGCGGTAAATATCAAGCAAAAAAGCTTGAACAAAGCATGTACAAGCATCAATGACAAGTTTCCAAGATCAAGCATTAATGAGACATCCCGGACATGGAGGCGGTGTCGTGCTGCTGCGCATCCGAGCCGTATACACCTCCATTTTTTTTGTTGTGCATTTGTGTTATTTGTCTGCGTGTGATTCATTGTGTGTGAGATGCATTACGATAACCCGCATCCAATGTATATATTCCGCTAGTGTGTGTGTGTGATTCTGTTTGGATGCATGATGTGTGTGTGTTAGAAAAATATGAAAAAACTGATGCCAAAGGACATTATCAAGCTGATAATTTCAATGATGATCTCTAAGAAAAGTGCAGGGAATTGTGGAATCAAAGGAAGCTTTGTGGAAGCTGATCATCTAATGAAATAGAGTTGAAGGAAGTCTGTCAAAAGCTGCTTAAGCAAGTAAAGGAATCCTTCAACGGGGCTATTGACAGCACTAGTGAAGCACCGAGGGAGCATTTTGCCACCCAATCCTCAAGGCTGAAGTCGAAGTTTGTGCGCAGATCATCGTAAAGCTGACTGTTAATGGGGCAATTCATGACTCCAAAGATACCCTACGTTAGTCCTTAAGGTCAAAAATTAAAGTTGGTGCATAGATCTCCTATGGGGTGTAAAGAAACTAGAGTTATTTTTGTCAAAGAGGAGTTTTTGGTCGCTCAGCTAAAAGAGGAGAAGGAAAAACTAATTGAGACTGGTACGTCTGAAATGGAAAAAGCAGATCGTGAAGGTTTGCAGGAACCAGGTCGCTCACCCTTCTTGCTTCCAAAACAGTCACGGCGATCTCCACCTATCACTCTTGTATTAGATTTGGATGAAACGTTAGTGCACTCAACATTGGAGCGCTGTGACAATGCTGATTTCACCTTCCCTGTGAGCTTCAATTCTCAAGAGTATACTGTATATGTGAGGCACAGACCTCATCTTCAAATATTCATGGAGAAAGTTTCTCAAATGTTTGAGATTATAGTATTTACTGCGAGTCAGAGTGTATAAGCATAGCAATTATTGAATATACTAGATCCGAAGAAAAAACTGATACGACATCGTATGTTTCAGGATTCATGTGTTTATCTTAATGGAAACTATATGAAGGATCTGTCTGTGCTGGGCCGTGACCTAGCTAAGGTGGCTATAATTGACAATTCTCCTCAGGCATTTGGGTTCCAGGTTGACAATGGCATTCGAATCGAGAGCTGGTTCGATGACGAGTCAGATTCTGCTCTGGCACGACTTCTCCCGTTCTTGGAGAGCTTGGTTGGTGTAGAGGATGTACGGCCTATAATTGCCAAAAAATTCAATCTCAGGCAAAAGCTTGCAACTGTGACAAGTGCACTATCCCTAGGGAATGAAGGAGATCCTCTCGAACGGTGCTCTTGAAGAGAAGTTTTGCTCCTGCAAACATAACAGAGGATGGCAACAAAGGTGCTGCCAGCTTGATGAAACCTAAAGAAATAAAGCCAGAAACTGTGTTGGCATCTAAAGGGCATCCAACATCCATTACCAAAAGTCCTAGTGCAGGGCATGGTTCAGAACGAAATGCAAATGACATCCAAGAAAGTGAAAGGTCTACTGCTGGAGATGCTAAAATACCCAATGAGTCAAGTGCAACAATGGAAAAACTGAACTTGAACATCTGAAAGTAAAGCTGAATATGTACAGCTTTTTCAGGGATTACTATCCAGCAGATTTTAACAAGTCTATGTGCCAAAGCCAATACTGATCTCAAACACCTAGATGCAAAGCTGATTAAGAGATACTTCAGATTTTTCTGAACATGGACTTCATGTATTTTACTTGACAAACAATATAGAGTACTTTGGCATCAAAAAATCGATTTCTTCTTGTTAGTCTCTTCCATTGCTGTATCTTGAACCCCGTGTTCTACAGCCCTTGCGTGAACTCTACGACATTTCTGGTGAACCCAACGTGAAAGTGCTGCGTCACTTTTCAGCAAGATGGGAGACTCGCAAGAAGAGATGACAGATGACAATGTCGTGAAGAACCTGTTTCAGTCATTTACAACCTATATGTAGCAGCAAGCTCACGCGAAACGTGATAGTGATGCCATGGATGCCTTGAAAGCTGTCCAACAGGAGATGAAGCAGTTTAATGGCCAACAAGTGTCAACTTACCTGCATTTGTATGAAGAAAAGATGAAGTTTTTTGGGGTTTCTCAAGATGTTTGGACCCGCTACTTCTTGTGGATCGTGGTGCGCGGTCTTGAAGTTTGAATTTCAGAAATTCAAGAAACACATGCAGGTTGGGTAGAGTTTAAGAAGGCATTAAAAGATGTATATTTCCTGGAGGATATAGGTCTTATGAATCGCAAGAATTTCTTAGCATGGGTTTCTATGCCTAATAAGAGACTTTCAGTTACTGCCCTTCTGCGAGAGTTTGAGAGCCGCTATGATCAGTTGGATGGAACTGAGCAACAAGCTTTGGAGATGCAGAAAGTGGAATTATTTTTACAAGCTGCTGATGCTGATTTACAGGAAAAGTTGGATGATCTTTTGGAAGATCAAGCTATCGATTCAGGTTTAAAGATCGAGTGGAGACATGTCATTGATGCTGTGAATGCTCTTGTTAAGAAACAGCGCAGGAGAGTACGATTGCATCGTAATGCCGGATCTGCTCCTGAAAAATCCTTGGAGACCTCTTCTTCTACCCCTGCTGCAAGTTCTATGCCTAAGCCTCCTGTTGTAAATCCACCAGTTCCTGCTGCTCCAGTGCCCTTATCTGTAGATGATGTTATTAAAGGCTTGGCAGATTTGACGATTGAAGCAGTCAAAGCTGAAGTTGGTAAGTTAAAGGAGCAACTTATGTCAGTACCTGCTGTAGCACCTGCTCCAGCGATTGCTTTTCCAGCTGGTCAAAGAAAAGGGAGACAGTGTATTTGGTGTGATAGTACAGAGCACCAACACTGCAAAGATTGTGATGCTTTTCAGGAAGCGCGTAAGAAGAATGTAGTGTTCTGGGGACAAGATGGGAAGATATGGCTGACAGAAACTGGTGCTCCTCTTGACACGAACTTTGGTAAGGGAGGCATGAAGAAGCTTGTTGATGATATGGCTGCGCGATCAGCTTATGTGAGTGTTAGAGGAGATGCTTCAGCTTATGGAGTCCAGCTTGAGCAGAAATCAGATGGAGACTTTGCTTTATGGTCCTCTGCCTTGGAGATAGCGAGAAGAGGGAAAGTTCAGGCATCTACTATGACTTGTGTGGGCTCCAGCATTCGAGGAGAAACGGGATGGGATTCGCCTGTTGACAGGTATTCTATTTTTGCTTATATGGCGAAAACACAGGGTTTAGATGCCATGGTTGAGGAAAAGAGAAGAAGAGATGAGGAGGGCCCCAGCACCTCCAAAAAAGACTAGAGGGGGTGACTTTGTTTCACCACCTATTACAACTCCACCTATGTCAAGTTCTCTAGCTCAATCAGGTCCTGAACAACCTATGGGAGACAAGCAGATGAAAGAGAAGAGGCAACCAAGAAAGGAGCCAGGATTCAAGCTCTTGTCAGACCTTGATATGCAGACGGATATGAGTAAGATTTTTCATGAAAGAATTTTGAATAGTGAAGTCACTTTTACTGTTGGAGAAGCTCTTGGGATTGCTAGAAGAGAAATACAGGATCAGATGCAGGATATTTTGTGGAGGAAACGACATGCGATGGAAGGACCTGCTTTACAGGGATTATGGCATGAAGCTCTTGGGGAAGAGCATGATGATGCAGTGATGGTTGAGAATGCTTCTGTCAATCCGCAATTGGAGAAAATAGTTCAGCCTATGCAGTATGAAGATGATGATACCCCTATTCTCATTCCTCGCAGCCATTTTTCACGTAGTCATTGGGCTAGAGCAACCACTGAGACGGTGGTAAGGATTGGAGAGAAACAGATTCCTTTGGTCGCTTTAGTCGATCATGGTTCCGAGATTAATCTTATTGCTCGAGGAGTTTATGAAAGTGGCAAGTGGCCTATGGATGCAGAGCATGGCTGGCGCATGAGAGCCGCCAATAATACTTCTGGTGATATGTATGCTGCTTGTTCGAGCATCAGAATTTCTATTGGTAATGTTGAAGAGGATTATCATTGCTTTGTTCAGGATTCTTGCTCTTATCCGATTATTCTTGGATAGCCTTTCATTACAGAAGCAAGAATGGAGACGAAAGTGATGGATGACGGCTCAACCTATGCATGGATACGCACTAAGGATGGTATGCGAGCTGTTCAATTTATGACTGTTGGGGTAAATCATCTGAGAAACAGGGACTCCTTGTGTGAGGCACCACTACCTGCGAAGGAGTTGGATTTTCATTAGGTACCGCTGTCTTGCGAGACACCAGTGGTACGGAGCGGAGAAAAGAGGAGATCTCGCCTCCTGGCAGCCAGTCTTTCTCCACTAATTTTTTTGGTTTTTCTTCAGATAGTTCAGTGAGTTATCAGAAAATTTCAGATTTGCCTAGAGCTGCCAGGCAGTACATTGGTCATAAGGAGAAAGAGTTGAAGATTGCAGGTATTTTGCAAGCAGAAGAGCATGTAGATGGATTGTATGAAGGGATGTCTTGTGCAGATACATTGTTTGAGATGGAAACAATGCTGAAAACTGATGTATGTAAGGGTTCAAAGATCATACCTGTGCAAACCTTGGATATGTTTCAGGAAATTTCTGATTTTGTGCTGAAAACAGAGTTAGAGGCTGAGAAAACTCAGCAAATTGAATTTTAGGCTGATCTTGATCAGCTTACAGAGTTGCAGAGGGCTGAAACCTTTCAGCCAGTAGAGTTAAATACTGGAAAAATTCAGCATATGGAGTATGAGGCTGCACCCATGCAGTCCTAGAGCCGAGGGCTAAATTCATTCAGCCAACAGAGTTTAATGCTGAAAAATTTCAGCATACAGAGTTTCAGGCTGCACCCATGCAGTCCATAGAGCAAAGGGCTGAGATCTTTCAGCCAACAAAGTTGAGAGTTGCTGAAAATTTGCAGAAATTGCAGCAAAGAAAAGAGAGTCTGACTGATGCCAAGGTTGACACGAAGTATAAAACAGTTGATAAGAAGGTTAAGCCGGTTGCAAGGCCGCTTCCTCCTGATAGTGATGAGCAGATAGAAAAAGCTATGAAGCAGCCTATGTTGAGAGATCCTGCAAATATTGGACATAAATTTACAACTGAAACTCTTACATAATTGAAGATTGGAAATGATGATTTCTTGCTTCCAATGGAAAAATAATGTTTTAGAGAGATGCTTGGACGTCATGATAAGGCATTTGCTTTCTTCCCACATGAAATTGGCTGCATTAGTCCCGAATTGGTTGCACCTATGGTCATCTTCACTGTCCCTCATGTACCATGGAATATACGTCCTATACTTGTGCCTAAAGCACACTTTCCAAAGCTGATAGAGTTGTTGAATGAGAAGATTAAGATGGGGATTTTGGAACCCTCTTCTGCGCCCTATTCTAATAGGTGGTTTACTGTACCAAAGAAGAATGGTACTTTGAGATTTATTTAGGATATGCAGCCCGTGAACAAAGTGACAATCAGGAATGTGGGAACAGGTCCAGTTGTGGATGAATTTGCTGAGGCTTTTGTAGGACGAGCCATCTATTCTCTAGGTGACTTGTATTCAGGTTATGATCATTTTCAGCTTGCCTTGGAAAGCAGGGATATTACTACTATGCGGACACCTATTGGTCTTGTGAGGATGTGTACCTTGCCTCAAGGTGCCACCAACTCAGTTGCTCATATGATGAATGCTATGCATAGAGTTCTACGAGACTATATTCCGCAGTATACCATGCCTTTCTAGATGATGTGCCTATTAAGGGTTGTGCAGAAGAAGAAAAGAATAAAAGTCTTGATTTGCGAGGATGTAGACAGTTTGTGGCTGAACACTTGGTTGCTTGTGAGCAAATATTGACACGATTAGAGGAGGTAAACTTGACTCTTTCAAGGCTGAAATCTGTCTTTGGTGTTAATGAAGTCATCATAGTTGGGCATATGGTTGGATATTATGGCAGGAAGCCTTCAGTTGCAAAGGTGGATGCCATAAGCAGGATTGCAGAGTATTGCTCGACTACTTCAGAGGTGCGGAGATTTGTGGGAGCTTGTGTATTTTACATGATTTGGATTCCTCATTTTGCTCACATAGCAGATGTTCTCTATCAGCTGCTTCGAAAGGGGCAGAAATTTCATTGGGATGAGAAGCATTCGAAAGCCATGCGTAAACTCAAGAAGCTGTTGCAGTCAGCTCCTACTCTTCGCAAGGCGGATTATCAGTGTGGACAGCCAATCATGTTGACAGTTGATACTAGCCCTATTGGCATAGGTTGGGCAGTGGGACAGGATGATGCTGATGGAAATAGATATGCAATCCGCTTTGGAGCTAAAGTTCTTAATGAGCGACAGAGGAGATATCCGTAGATCAAAAGAGAGTTGTGGGGAGTAGTCACTGCACTGAAGTGTGATAAAGGGTATTTTATTGGAGCTTCAGTTGTTGTGGAAACATATTGTTTGCCTTTGCTTGGCATGATTACTAGCTGTTCGACTCCAGATATAGCGATGCTTCAGTGGATTGCCTATATCAAATCATTGAATCCATAATTTCGACACATATAGCAGGGAAAGATAATCCAGTTGCTAATATGCTATCTAGAGCGAGATATGAGGATGAGGAGTCAATGCTTGCAGAAGATGACGAGACAGAGTTTGTAGCTTCTGGTCTTGTTCATGATTGTCATGTATCTACTGTTGAAGCCTTTATTGAAGAACTTTATGTTGATGAGTGGCTGCAAATTGGACAGTATCTAAGTTCATTGACTCGAAGAGCTGATTGGACAGATGATGAATTCAAGAAAATCAGAAGGAAGGCTTATGGGCATTTCTTGAAAGATGGTTTTCTTTGGAAGCATCCAAAGAAGAGAGGCGGCTTGCCCTTGAGAGTAGTTTGTGATGTAGCGATGCAGATACAGATTATGCGAGAGTTTCATGAGAGCTCATGGGCTGGTCATAGAGGTGTGTGGGCTACCTATGAGAAAATCAAAGAAAGATACTGGTGGAAAGGGATGTATAAAGATGTTTCTCACTTTGTGGAGACTTGCAGGGACTGCCAGCTTTACTCTTTAGTGCGGCATCGTGATGAGTTGCATCCGACCTATCCACTATGTATGCATTATAAGTGGGTGGTAGACTTGGTTACTTTGCCAATGGGACTTTGGCAGATGAGATATCTTGTCTTGGCTAGGGAGGATCTTACAAACTATGTTGAAGGCTGATCTTTGCGGACAAAGACCACCACTACAGTATGTAAATTCTTGTTGGAAGAAATATTTTGCAGGTATGGATGTATAGGCAAGATTACAGCTGATCGTGGAGAGCTAGATGCAGACGAAGCTAGAGAATTTTTCTCACGGCTTGGGATTAAATTGGCTCTTACTACTGCCTATAATCCAGAGGGAAATAGGAAGAGCGAAAGAGGACATCTGCCAATAGTTAAAGCATTGGCAAAAGCTTGTAGAGGTCGGATTGGAGATTGGCCGAGATTATTACCTTTTGCATTGTGGGCAGACCGCTCTACACATAGCGTGACTACTGGATATGTGCCTGCAGAGTTGATGTATGGGCAAAAACCTGTCATGCCTACAGAAATCTGTGCTCTCATGTGGAGTGTTCTTCTATGGCATGAGAATTTATCAAGGGAGGAGCTTCTAGCTCTTCGGATTCATCAACTAGAGAGAAGGACAGAAGATGTGCAGCTAGCAGTTGATCGTTTGAAGGCAGCCCGACTCAGAAATAAGGACCTGTTTGATTTGAGGCATCGCTTGAGGCCTAGAGCCATAAAAGAAGGAGATTGGGTTTTAGTCTATGACAGTAGTCTAGAGAATCAGCATAGTAGCCTGAGAAAAATGGTTCAAAGATGGTTTGGACCGTATGAGATGAAACAGGTTTTTGGCAATGGTACCTATGAGTTGGCTGAATTAGATGGAACAGTATTGAGGGTGCCCATTGCTGAAAAACGAGTCAAGATTTTCAAGAGAAGAGAAGATGAAGAATATTCACTTGAAGCATTGGCAGAAGAAGAGCAGATAGAAGAAACTCAAGTAGAAGAACCAGAGAATATGGATGATGAAGCTGATGGAGAAACAGGTCTACTAGAAACCGATGAAGGACTCGACCTGTTTGTAAACTTGAATGATCCTAGATAGTTGGCTCATCCGGAGGATGCACAGGTTTAGAGGGGGTGGATATCGTGCTGTTGCGCATCCAAGCCGTATACACCTCCATTTTTTTTGTTGTGCATTTGTGTTATTTGTCCGCATGTGATTCATTGTGTGTGAGATGCATTATGATAACCCGCATCCAATGTATATATTCCGCTAGTGTGTGTGTATGATTCTGTTTGGATGCATGATGTGTGTGTGTTAGAAAAATATGAAAAACTTGATGCCAAAGGACATTATCAAGCTGATAATTTCAATGATGATCTCTAAGAAAAGTGCAGGGAATTGTGGAATCAAAGGAAGCTTTGTGGAAGCTGATCATTTAATGAAATAGAGTTGAAGGAAGTCTCTCAAAAGCTGCTTAAGCAAGTAAAGGAATCCTTCAACGGGGCTATTGACAGCACTAGTGAAGCACCAAGGGAGCATTTTTCCACCCAATCCTCAAGGCTGAAGTCGAAGTTTGTGCGCAGATCATCGTAAAGCTGACTGTTAATGGGGCAATTCATGACTCCAAAGATACCCTACATTAGTCCTTAAGGTCAAAAATTAAAGTTGGTGCATCGATCTCCTATGGGGTGTAAAGAAACTAGAGTTATTTTTGTCAAAGAGGAGTTTTTGGTCGCTCAGCTAAAAGAGGAGAAGGAAAAACTAATTGAGACTGGTACGTCTGAAATGGAAAAAGCAGATCGTGAAGGTTTGCAAGAACCAGGTCTCTCACCCTTCTTGCTTCCAAAACAGTCACGGCGATCTCCACCTATCACTCTTGTATTAGATTTGGATGAAACGTTAGTGCACTCAACATTGGAGCGCTGTGACAATGCTGATTTCACCTTCCCTGTGAGCTTCAATTCTCAAGAGTATATTGTATATGTGAGGCGCAGACCTCATCTTCAAATATTCATGGAGAAAGTTTCTCAAATGTTTGAGATTATAGTATTTACTGCGAGTCAGAGTGTATAAGCAAAGCAATTATTGAATATACTAGATCCGAAGAAAAAACTGATACGGCATCGTATGTTTCGGGATTCATGTGTTTATCTTAATGGAAACTATATGAAGGATCTGTCTGTGCTGGGCCGTGACCTAGCTAAGGTGGCTATAATTGACAATTCTCCTCAGGCATTTGGGTTCCAGGTTGACAATGGCATTCGAATCGAGAGCTGGTTCGATGACGAGTCAGGCTTCTCCCATTCTTGGAGAGTTTGGTTGGTGTAGATGATGTACGGCCTATAATTGCCAAAAATTTCAATCTCAGGCAAAAGCTTGCAACTGTGACAAGTGCACTATCCCTAGGGAATGAAGGAGATCCTCTCAAACGGTGCTCTTGAAGAGAAGTTTTCCTCTTGCAAACATAATAGAGGATGGCAACAAAGGTGCTGCCAGCTTGATGAAACCTGAAGAAATAAAGCCAGAAACTGTGTTGGCATCTAAAGAGCATCCAACATCCATTCCCAAAAGTCCTAGTGCAGGGCATGGTTCAGCACGAAATGCAAATGACATCCAAGAAAGTGAAAGGTCTACTGCTGGAGATGCTAAAATACCCAATGAGTCAAGTGCAACAATGGAAAAACTGAACTTGAACATCTGAAAGTAAAGCTGAATATGTACAGCTTTTTCAGGGATTACTATCCAGCAGATTTTAACAAGTCTATGTGCCAAAGCCAATACTGATCTCAAACACCTAGATGCAAAGCTGATTAAGAGATACTTCAGATTTTTCTGAACATGGACTTCATGTATTTTACTTGACAAACAATATAGAGTACTTTGGCATCAAAAATTCGATTTCTTCTTGTTAGTCTCTTCCATTGTTGTATCTTGAACCCTGTGTTCTGCAGCCCTTGCGTGAACTCTACGACAGCGGTGTGACATCCATATGTAGCATCCATAGACATCAAGTATATCCCAAAATAAACTTTGGCAAGCCAATAAATTTCCAAAATATACTCCAGACAATCGAATGCCAAGCCCAAGTAAAGCTCCAATAGCATCCAAGCTCAAACAATGTAACTAACATAAGTAGGTGACATGAACATAAGTGCATGTCCAAAGCGGTCAAGCATAGACCGATAAGGGCCAAGATAAATATCCAAATGCTATGAAAAGTGGAGCACAAGCTCAACCAATGATTAAGAAGCAATGTCGAACACTTTTTCAATCCCCGATGATACATCAATGTACATCTCCAAGACATGACACGAATACCATAGGCATAAGCATACATGAGTAGAATAGCTTCAGCCCAACTGTTTACAGTAGATATTCATCACTCCAGTGTTTCAGGCCTCAAATCAGTATCAAAATGATGGCATCCATTAACATAGCATCTCCATACATGTAGACTTCATCCGAGCATCAATATGCATCAAGTGCTGCCATGTTTTGGCCTGTCAATGGACTGTTATGATAGTCCCAAAACAGTGCCAAATCAGACTCAAGTCAATGTCAGTGCTGAAGGCTTCAATACCAAGCTCCAAACATGTGTATAGGCATCAAATGAGACCCTTTTGAAGTGCCCAATGGCCTGGGAAAGAAGTTGAAGATGAAAAGTGTGGGGCTACTATCAAGAACATGATGAAAACTGGCACATTTTCTCCTGTAGATGTTGTTGAACCACGTGGGCTTAATGAGATGGAAGGGGGGCTCAAATGGGTGCAAAGGGTGGCGTACAATAGGCCTTAACAAGCCTCAACAAACCAAGAGGAGAGAGAGAGCTTCAAACCTCCATGGGGAAGCTCAACAATGGCTATCCTATTTCCTGCAACCTATGAATTGAAGTAAACCCTCAACAGAATGCTTGAATACCTCTCAATGAAGGGCCTAAGGGTGTCTCAATAGACCGGGAGGAAGCTCGGGAAGGCGAGGAGTGACGGGAGCTCAAGGGAGTCAGCTATGGTTGCCGGGATGGAGACCCAATGCGAGTAGGGAGTCGATGGGAAGTTGAGAATGCCACGAGCCAAGCTCAAGAGTCGGGAAGCCGAGCTCTGATACCAATTGAAAGGTGAGAATGATCAAAGCTTGCACGCGTAGTTATGGCAGGAGAGCAAGAGTAAGAAAGAGAGAGACAAGAAATGGAAACTCCAACAACCACAATGTGTGGCTGGGCCTTCCTTTATTCAAACTGTCACTAAAAGAATAAAGAATAAGTGACTGTGACGGGCGCCCACCACCTGCAATGTATAGTGGTGGGTACTGTCAGTGTAGTAATACACGGGCGGCTAGGCAGAGGTGCCTTTACCCCCAACATTAAGGAATGGATAAAGATGGGGTAGGTTTGGAAATTCAATCCAAACCATGACTTTGCTAGGTTTGGTTCGAAGCAGGTCAAAATCCTTTGACTAGCGAAATAACAGTCAAGAGGAACTCCACAATATCCATTGGTTGAGGACTTTTATGTCGTGTCTCCATGGCATGTATGGAGCCAATTTTGGTTGCAAAATGGTTCAAACTAGAAGCCTTGTAAAATGATTCAAAGTATATTGCTCTAGTAGACATCATAACTTGGAAGGGCCTTACAGTCAATCAAGTGCGCATGTCATTCCTTTCTAATCCCAGTTATTTCCTTACATAATCATGTGTATGAATAGATAATGCACAAGTGATGGGTTTTTTCTCATTCTAAAACATTTTCTAAATAAATTACTATAGATATACACCAAATCATACATTAAAATCATGTTGGTTTCAACTTGTGTAAAGTATTGACACAATGTCATGTGAAACCCTTTCTAAGTATGCATAATAGATATGCATCAACTTATGTTCTAAAAAACAACTTATGCAATATATTGACACAATCTAATGTTTTCAAACCATGATATGCATAGTTTTTTATGAACAAACTTTCAAAGGCTTTCTAGCCAATTCACACAAGAGAGAAACTCAAAATGCGTGTATTATGGGCCTAATTTCTAAAGCCATCACAAGGGATGAAACGCCATTGGTAATTGAGACTCATGTGACCTAGAAGACCTCACCCAAGCGTAGGGGGATTGTGAGAATCTTCAAGGAGGATTTGAGCTTGGGGAAATTGGAATAAATGTAATAAAGCTGAAATTGGGACTCAACTTTCCAATCGCTGAAAAGTACAACAGATTCTCTACAACAACTTAGAAGATTCTCTAGATTTTCAGAAATCAACGGAGGCGACGTGTCATTTGTTGATCGGAAAGTGAGCATTGCGAGGATATATCCACATAGAATATTCAATATGAGAGAGGGAGAGAGAGTGTTTGTGCGCGCGCGTAAGAGTTTGAGGGTGAGTGTGTGTAATATATATGCCTATATATAGCCGATTCACAGCGTCAGTCTCATTATTCAATCTTCTGCCTGCGCTATCTTCTTGCATAATCATATCATTGCTACCATGGCTGACTCTACTGCAGCAGCAACAGCGCACTTAGGCTTCCTTATGCTTCAACCTGAATATTCGTGGTCGGCAGGCGCTGATTCTCCGGCTTCACAATCCTCTTCTTCTCTATCCTCGTTGTCATCATCGTCCTCGTCGTCGTCATCATCACCATCATCTTCTTACTGGATCCACCGGCAGGTAATGGAGATCCGGGCCAGAGACCAGCGGCTTGCTATGGAGTGCTTCTGTCGACCCATCAACTGCTGCTTGCAATACAGTATGGGTAACAGCGAACACGGGTCGTGTATAGACCAGCGTAACTCAAAGACCCGTCTGCCATCTCCTCTTGGCACTCGACGATATCATCGTGTAGATCACGAGACCACCCGGGATGCGTGCTGGCAAGCTAACTCTATCGGTTACCAACCCCCTCCAAAAGGGTGGTTCTCCTTGAAAAAAAAACCCTTATTTTTTGAGGTTTTGGAGCTCGAGCTCTTCTCTAAGGTGGTCTTGTGACCTCGTGTTGTACCTCTCTAACTTCTAGCTTTGGGTTTTTTTCTCTCGATGTTACTCCCACCTACTTGTATAACATATATCGAGTCAATGGTGAGCCACTCGACTATCTCTTTGTATACATGTATTTAGTGCATTCACCGTATCTAGTACTAGATTGACACTTGGTATGAAGCTCGGGGAAGTTATTATATATATATCCTTTACAATATGTGCATTCAAAGTCTATTTATAACTTTTTTTATCTATGAGTTTTTATTGAATAAAATATAACCCCTTTCTATTTAATCTGTAAATAATCCCTTTATATTACATCTTTTGTATGTAACAAATGTATAAAAATAGTATTTTAAAAATACCTTATTTTGAACCTACGTGATGCACACATATATTCATGAGTAACTTACTCGAGGTATGAAGCCACCAAAGTGCTTTTATTACTTTATCAAGTTTAAAATCTGAAGGAAGCTTTGTCCAAGTTGGTTGTTGTGTTGATCACTTTGTTTTGAGATGCTAGGATTCCTATATAGGCGATATGTGATAGGGGACAAATTTAGAAAGGCCTAAAAGTTGGTAGGAAAAATGCGAACTAAAGTGAGAAAACATACTTTCCTAAGGTACCTTGAGTGTAATGTGTCCCCTGGTATCATCGAGGACACGTCTTAGCAGTCCATCAGAAAGGATGTCTAGAAAACTCCGCCCGGCACTCCCAAGGAATGTTACGGGTTTTGCGATCTAGGTCTTCCCGCGTCTGCCACATAGCAGAAGTATCCTGGCCGTTTTCCACTTAGGATCGACCGGAATTAGGGTTTTCTTGTTTGGTCATTAGCTAACAGCAACTAGCGTCAGACCTGAGCGAACTACTTTACGCAGAAACGCCAGGTCCGAAGCGGATTCACGCTGCACTTGGTTCAAGGAGAATGGGAAACGAGAGGGATGCAAAGCTCAACCTCTCTGCCATAAGGCATAGTCCCATTCCGTTCCCCTAAAACAGCGTAAATCGGGTAAGACGTAACTTTAGGTCATCGTTCTCGTTATTCGTTTTGATGATGATGATCATTCCGCTGTTCTTCGAGATTTTTGAGAAAAGTTCCCGGCTAACCGGGACCACCCAACCGTAGGACGGACCCATGGCCCATCCTCCGCACTTTCCTCGGTTTGTTTTAGTTATGTAATTATCTAACATATTAATTTGACATATAACAATCAGCTTCTTTAATTAACCCTGTTAAGCACTGGTTCCTTCACGTAATCTTATCACGTGACATAGAAAAACAATATCAAGCAAGTTCTTTTAACATTTCATCATTTTATCTTTGAAATACAAGGAGTTCCGCCCGTAGGCTTGTCCATAATCCGCTCGAAGGCTATCCAGTAATCCTCAGGGATCACTATTCCAAGCTTCCGCCCGTCAACTAGTATGCGGGCCTCGAGATCCAATCCCGAGTCACGTTAGCCTCTTGTGCAGGACCCGGAAGGCGAGGGATTTACGGCCAGAGCCCCCTGGCACCCAAGCATCCTCCTGCTCCAAGTAGAACTCAACGGAGAGACATCTCGCGGCGGGTTCGGTCCACGTTCCCGGTGCGGTCAACAACCCCCTTGGTTAGGGTCAGGCAGGCAGTCGGGGGTAACTGAAGCTGCCTCTCCCTTCAGGCCTTTAACCTGAAGTATAAGTACTCATTTAATTTGTAATTCATAATTCAAACAGAGCTCTAAAATCTCTAGCAAGCACAAACATTTCCGTTAATCAACCGAGTTATTTGGCAAACTGCTAAGGAAGTGTTCTTTTCTTTTGAGTGTATCAGCACTCGTTCCCAAGGTGTCTTGTAAATTGGCAAGATCATTTACATTCCGGTGTAGGGCATACCCAACTTGGTTAACCCTAAAGTTTCTTAGATATGCTAGTTTCCGGTTGACAACTTTCCTTATTTAGAAGGATATTCAAAAATACGTCTTTTTGCAAGATAGCTTGCATAGGGATCTGCCATCCTTGATGAGGGTTTTTTTTTTCATTTGTCCTTGTGAATCAATCACAAGACTAAATGATTTCGTACTTGATGCGCAAGTCCTGTGATGGAGTAATCCGTTATAGATCCTTTAAGCTGACTTATGTCCGGCCTAGGGTTTCTTTTTAAGGATCTCAGGGACAGCCCTAATTCCTTATCTTTACGAAATTGTTTGACTCTACAATAAGGAAAATAGTCAAGTGCTTAGGGTATGAATATTTCTATGTCTAGATTGGTTTGGATAATTTTTGGAAGATAATATTAATCGTCTTGTCACAGTTTTTGCTATTCTTGTGACCATTTACTTTTTTTCAGTTAGTACAGTTCAATTTAAACTTCCGTTTCCTTACATATGAACTCATGCCAAATAACAACATTTGCCTTGCTAAGATGTGCAATTAGCAAAGATAACTTCCTAGTGATTTGAGCATCGAAAGAAACCTTTCATGAATTTAACCGTTTACAACGATTCGTTGCGAAAGGAATAAGACTAATGGTGCAAGATATAATTTCAACACCTTAGGATTTAACTAAAATATATTACTATAGTAAATGGCTAATCTTGCTCGTAATTTATAATGCTTGATGCAATTTGAAGAAAGCTAAGTTGTATACATTGTCATTCATAAGCTAAACTCCTTCGTTACAATAACTCGAACAAATATAACCTATCCTTAACAATTTTTCTTTGCATGATCGACTTAAAACCGAATTAAAGCCAAGAAGAAAAACCTCGTTTTGGGGTGAGATATCCACATGGATACCGGGAGATGACCCTCCCGCAGCTACACCTTGGACTTTCTTCGGCGGCATCGTAGTTCGAATGTGAGATAGCCTTTTCCTCTTTCTTCTGGAATTCCACCGTCTTCTCCTTCCTTCCCTTTCTTTTTATCTTTTTCCCACTCTTCCTCCTTCACTCCTACTTTTCACTCTCTCTACTTTCCCTCCCTATAATTTATCTTACGGCTATTTCTCCCTTACGGGATACCATACGAGGCCATGATGATGGTTTGGATTTTTAGGTTCGGGAGGGAAAATAATAATGGGGATACGGGGGATTAAGAAGAAAGCTTAGGGAGTTGTGGGAAAATAAGAGTTATGAGGGGGGTTGAAAAAGGGTTAAAAGGGTTATAAGGGGGTGAAAAAGGGCTTAGGGGAATTAAAACCGGGGGTAGGTTCCCAAAGTCAAGGGAGGGGCTTAAGGGAAAGGGGGAATTTGAAATCCTAGGGGGGTGTGTGGTTCCAAAAACCATGGGAAGGGCTAAGGGGATTTTTGAAACCCGGGGGGGGGGGGGAACAAGGGGGTTTAGGGGGGGGATTAAACCCGGGGGGGGGGGACAAGGGGTTTTGAAGGTTAAACACGGGGGAGGTATAGCATCCACTTAGAAGAGCTTATGGAAGCCCACAAGAAGGGGGGCTTCCTAAGGGGGCTTTAGAAGCTTCCCAAGAAGCTTCTAAAGTCTTTTGGGCTCGTGATTTCGACACATGGAGGAAGAAGATGGTTTAGCGATGCTTGTTGGCGGCCAGTTTTATCCCTCTCGCTTCATGGCGGTCTTCGACCTGTCAAATCGGCTTCGGATGTTGGCGGAGGCGCAGCAGATCCAGCCCTTCGGCTCCTCACCTCCACGGCCTCTCGAAATCTGATCCTCACAACTCCCCTTCAACCTTGCAGCTCCTCTCCTCCACATAGCACTACACGACTTTCTCCCTCCCTCAGGATAAACAATGGCATCTCCTGACAGCACAGCAGGCGGCATCAGCCTTTTTTTCTCCCCTTCCTCATCTCTAGTCCGTTATTTAAATAGTGGAGGGGAGGGGGATCTTCCCTCCCCTGCGTGTCAACATGCATGTCCCCCTACTCACCCCGAGCTCCACCAAGGAGCTTAATGGCTCCTTCTATTTCCCTTCCCCTCCAGCTCGTCAGTCGGCTGGAGGGATAAGGGGGGAAAAAAATTTTCATTTATCTCATTTGTTTTTCCATTTGAGCTCATTCATGTGTTTAGTAAAACGGAATGTTACATTCTCTCCCCCTTAGAGGAATCGAGATTTCCTCATCTCGAAATAAACTAGGGATATTGTTGGTTGAGTGTGCCTTCATCTATCCAAGTGGCATCCTCTTCGGGATAATCTTTCCACTGGACGAGGCATTCTCTCAAGGTTCTAGATCTTAATTGTCTCTCCCTAACATCTAAGATCCTATCTGGCCTTAGTTCAAGGACTCCTTGACTAGGCATTACAATTTGTTGGTCATTAAGTATATGATTAGGGTTGGGTACATATTTTTTCAATAGGCTGATATGGAATACATTGTGAACCTTTAGGTTCTCAGGGAGTTGCAATCTATAAGCATTGGGTCCTAGGCATTTGAGGATTTTGTACGGCCCACAATACCTTGGACTTAGCTTCTTGCATTCTCCTAGGGATAGAGAACTCTTTTTAGGGCATACACGAATGAAGACCATGTCTCCTTCTTTGAAGACTCTATCTTGACGTTTCAAATCTACATATGCCTTTTGCCTATCCTTGGCCGCTTGTATGTCTTGTCTTATTGACCTTATTTGATCATCCATATCCTCCAACATTTGACTTGAAGCTTCAACTCTTAGGGTTGGATCAGAAAAGTGAAAGGTGAGAAGGATCGAAGCTTGCACACGAGCAATGGCGGGAGAGCAAGAGCAAGAAAGAGAGAGACAAGAAATGGAAACTCCAACGGTCACAATGTGTGACCGGGCCTTCCTTTATTCAATCTGTTACTAAAAGAATAAAGAATAAAGTGACGTGACGGGCGCCCGCCACCTGCAGTGTGCAGTGGCGGGTACTGTCAGTGTAGTAATACACGGGGCGGCACGGCGGAGGCGCCTTTACCCCCAACAACCTCCCACTTAAAGGCGAATCTGCCCTAGTGAGAGAGAAAAGAAAAAGGAAAAGACAATACAAATGTACATAGGTATAAGGGATGAGGAAAGGCAACATCTCATCCAATGCCCATCAACCTCCTGAGGAAGGCAAAGCGCTCAGTAGTGAGGCTCTTCGTGAGCAGATCTGCAGGATTCTCATCAGTGGAGATCTTGACAAGGCCAACAGACCTGTCCTCCACGACACCACGTATGAAGTGATACCTCACCTCAATGTGTTTCGTCTTCGCATGGAAGACCGGATTCTTAGCCAACTGAATGGCCCTCATAGAATCCGAATGCAGTGTAGGTGTAGCATCAATCCCAAGGTCAGCAACTAGACGGCCTAACCATATGGCCTCCTTGCAAGCCTCAGTGGCTGCAATATACTCGGCCTCAGTGGTAGACAAAGCCGTACACTTCTGAACCCTGGACATCCAAGAGACAGCCCCTCCAGCATAGGTGAATACATAGCCAGAAGTGGACTTCCTACTATCTGCATGTCCTGCATAATCGGAGTCAGTGTACCCCACGACCCCTGTATCCTGGCTGCCATAGCAAATACACATATCTGCTGTGCCCTTCAGGTACCTCATGACACCCTTCACGGCATCCCAATGTCTGCTGCCAGGTGTAGCCATATAGCATGCCACAACACCAACTGCATGCGCAATATTTGTGGTGCGCAGATCGGACGCAGAATGCTCACGTAGTGAATCCCGAAAGGTCCCCAAGAACAATGAACTCTACCTTTTTGCACAAAAAACCATGTAAAAGCATGCACGACAAGAAGCAAGAGACAAATTGGGTTCAATCTCCCCCCATGCCTTGTGTGAGTGCTTCACAAAGCATGTATTTTATGTATATTTCCATCTTCATGCTCAATAATAGCCCAATTTACAAAAATATGACAAGCTTTTAGCTTTTGAGTTTGCTTTCTACAAAAATAGGAAAATAAAGCTAATGGATGGTGCCCATAGAGTCTGGCACGCCCAATCTCAATGTCCAAATAGAAATAACATATCCGTGCGCATAGGCGCATACAAAATAATAATCAATAATCAATGTCTCAATAGACATAACAAAATATAGGCGTGGCGCCTATCAAAATATAGTCCAAAGGTCGAATACTTGCTAGACTCCAATGCTTTCCTCCGCCACTGCTGCTATCTCTACACATCAACTGAAGCATTCACAATCGTTAGTAAAATAATACAATTAAACCGACAAAAGTGAATACCTAGCAGTCTTCAGCTACATAAATAAATCAACTGGTTAGAAATAAATTCTAACCTTAATTTATTACGAGTGCGCACTCTAAACTCATAAACGTTTATTAATTTAATATGCATTTTGCGGAATCACCCGCTATGGAATCACCCATGTACACACTAAATTAATGAAACGCCCGAAAAGGACAGGCGTCCTCATCAACTTCTCGCACAAAGAATCCTCTTTGTGTATGAGCCCCGATCATCTAAGTTTACGGAATCCACCGTAAAACCTCACGGAATCCACCGTGGAATATGCCTCCTGGCATCATACCCCCGGGGTGGGATAGCAATTGACCTCAATTGCTATTAGCTCAATGTGGAGCTAACAGAGTGGGGAAAGCATTTAAGTCTCTAGCGTGCATCCATTGTGCTTCCTCTACAGGATGGTTCTTAAATTTTACTAGATATCTAGAATACCTTCGGCCAGTTCTAGTGGTCATGTAGTCAGTGTCTATGATGGCTTCTGGTTCAAGTATTTCAGTCTCTTCCTCTAATAAAGGTGGGTTTTCATAAACAGGGTGGATAGGTAATTGGCCTCTAAATGGTCTCAATAAACTAATATGAAATGTATTGTGAATTTTCCAATGAGATGGCAATTCTAACTTGAATGCATTATCATTAATCTTATGAATGATTCTAAATGGTCCATAAAATCTAGGAGCTAATTTGACAACTGGATGTCTATCTACACTTTGCAGTCTACGTTTTTCTATTCTAAGCCAAACATAATCATCAACTTTGAAATTCATAGCTTGTCTTTTCTTGTTGGCTTGTTTGGTATATGATTGTTGGGCTTTAGCAATCATATCCTTAACCTCATCAAAAATACTATTATGGATAGTAGCAATATCATCAGCACTCTGAATTCTATTAGACAAAGATGCAACAGGGGTAGATAATCTATATCCATAAATGTCTTCAAAAGGTGCTTTCTTTGTAGATGTGTGCGGTGTATTGTTGTATGCAAACTGTAATAAATGCAAATGAGTGTCCCATGTCTGAGGTTTAGAGATAGTATATGCACGTAAAAGATCTAAAATGGTGCTATTTGTGGCTTCTGTTTGTCCATTAGTTTCTGGATGGAATGCACATGAAAAATCAATTTTTGTGCCTAGATTTGCAAACAGTGTAATCCAAAAATTGTTACAAAATCTAGAATCACGATCTGAAATAATCACTTTTGGCAATCCATGGTTAGTAAAAACAGTTTTCAAAAATAACTGTGCTGCTTGTGATGCTGTTAAAGTTTTCTTACATGCAATGAAATATGCTTGCTTACTAAATCTATCTACAATTGTCCAAATCATGTCATGGTTAGATTTAGTATTTGGTAAACCAGTAATGAAATCCATAGAAATATGTTCCCAAGGTTTAGATGGAATAGACAAAGGCATTAGTAATCCATACTGTTTACCATGATGTCTCTTTATTTTTTGACAAATCAAACATTCAGAAACGAAATTAGATACACCTGCATCCATATGCGGCCAATAAAAATCTTCAGTTAACATGCGTAATGTAGATATGATACCTCTATGACCTTGATATGGGGGACAATGAATTTCATTCAAAACAAAAGATCGGAATGGAATAGTAACACACAATCTCTTTTCAAAAAACATAAATCCATCATTATATGACAATGAATCAATAGGAATGAAATTATTTTGAACTAATTTTTGCCAATCAGAATGAAAAGTAATATCCTGGTGATATGTATCTTTCATAGCAATCAAAGAATCAAAAGATATGATAGAAATATTATGAATTGCAGGTCTTCTACTCAATGCATCAGCAACTACATTTTCTTTCCCAGGTTGGTATTGAATGATAGGATGAAAACTTTGAATGAAGGAAGCCCATTTGATATGACGGTCAGAAATTTGGGGTTGGCTAAGTAGATGTCTAATGCTTTGCTGGTCAGTCTTTATCATGAATTCTGAACCCATTAAGTAGTGCTTCCACTGTTTTAATGCTTGTACAACTGCTAATAGTTCTTTATCATAAGTGGAATATTTCAGCTCAGAGGGTTTCAGCTTAGAACTAGAATATGCTATTGGATGATTGTCTTGCATTAGTACGGCTCCTATTCCTGATCCGCTAGCATCGGTCACAACTAGAAAGAATGGTCTATTAAAGTTAGGCAATTGTAGAACAGGGGCATTGGTTAATGCACGTTTCAGTAAGTCAAAGGATTTCTGCTGAGTTTCGGTCCATTGATAAACAATTCCTTTCTTAAGAAGTTTGGTTAATGGTAAAGCAAGTAATGAAAAATTACGTACAAACTTCCTATAGAAACTAGCAAGACCAAGGAATGAGCGTAATTCATGCACATTTTTAGGAACAGGCCAATGCAATATTGCATCAATTTTCTTAGGATCAACTTTAATTCCTTCTTTTGATACAATATGACCTAAATATTCTATTTCTGTCTTAAAGAATTCACTCTTTTCAGGATTTGCAAACAATTGATTTTCTTTCAGTAATTGAAAAACTAATGATAAATGCTCATAATGCTCTTTTTCACTTTGACTAAACACTAAAATATCATCAAAGAAAACAATCACACAATACTGATATTTCAGAAAGATACGGTTCATCATTCTACTGAAAGTAGCAGGTGCATTAGTTAATCCGAATGGCATGACTAAGAATTCGTAATGGCCAAACTGTGTTCTGAATGTAGTCTTAAATATGTCAGTTCTATCTAGCCTCACCTGATGATATCCAAACTTAAGGTCAATTTTACTAAATATAGAAGATCCTTGCAGTTTGTCCATAAGGTCATCAACTCTAGGTATAGGATACCTATTCTTTACAGTGATCTTATTTAATGCTCGGTAGTCAATACACATACGATAGGTATTATTCTTTTTCTTGACTAAGAGTACAGGTGCACCGAATGGGGAACTGCTAGGTCGAATTAAGCCTCTATTTAGTAGTTCTTCAACTTGACTCTGGATTTCTTTTTGCTCTATTTGATTGTGCCTATATGGTGCTTTGCAAGGTGGTTGTGTGCCAGGAATTAAATCAATCTTATGGTCTTCTGGACGTGAAGGTGGTAAACCTGGTGGTAGGTCTTTTGCAAAACAGTCCTTAAAATATGTAAGAAATTCCTTATGCCTAGGGTGCATATGATTTTCCTTTGCGTGCAATTCATTCACCCAAATGAGATATGATTTAGTACTCTTGCGTAATGCACGTTTTGCTTGAGTATGCGAAAGCAGTGGAAAAATACTAGATGCATGCAAACCATATAATGTAATAGATTTTCCTTGAAAATTAATCTTCATTGTGTGTGTGGAATAATCTATATTTGGATTATGCTGGTGTCTCCAAGGCATTCCTAAAATAATGTCGCTTGACTGTAATGGAACAACTAAGAAATTTCTTCTTTCAATATATGAACCAATTTGAATCTCTAAATCTTGTACTTCTTGTGTGCCATTGTACCTAGTGCCTAAAAATGCAGCTTTTATGCGATAATGCGTAGGTACAGTCTGTAATTTCAATTCCTTTACCAATTTTGTTGAAATAAAGTCATGAGTACTACCGTCATCATGCAAAATAGTTCTTTCATTTCCATGCACCATACATTTCATAGTTAATAATGAATGTGGAGTAGGCATACCTGGTAAAGTGTCGGAAGTAGTAGTAGTATCATCCTCATCTTCAGTGAAATCTGGCATATCCTCATGCTCGTCTTCGTCCATGGCTCCAAGATAGTTGATATGTGCTGGTGGTTTCTTTGAATGACAATTTACTGCGAGATGCCCTGGCTGGTGACACTTATAGCATACTATTGGCTTGGCTTTGGTTACATTATTTGCAATGGCTGGAAGTCTGGGTACATTTGGATTTGCTTGTGGAATAGGCTTTGGATTTTGATTGACAGTGGATGGTAATGCAGGTGGTTTAGCCCAATTCTTGCAGAAAGATGGTGATGAGAAACGACCTGGATTAAACCTTCTGAAATTGGAATTGAATTGTTTAGATCCATAATTACCGTTGGCTTGGAATTGCTATGGTCGTCTGTCTCTTCCGCGTAACTTATCTTCAATGTCGTGAGCTAAGGAGATGGCATCTTCAAGGGTAGCAGGCTTGAACATGTTCACTTCAGCGTAGTAATGTCCAAGAAGTCCAGACATATACTTCCGCTTATGTGTCGTCTCTGGTACGTCTTCAAGCATACGTAGCTGTAGGAGTGCATTCCAAAAACGCTCTGTATACTGTGGAATAGGCTCACGATCTCGTTGTTGAAGTAAATCCCATTGCTTGATAGCCTTCTCATGAAATTGCGGTGGAAGGAAATTCTGCATAAACTTCTTCTTGAAATCTTCCCAAGTAGCAGGACATTCTATGCTCTTGCATACTACAGTCCACCAAAGTGATGCTCTGTCTATCAGATGATTAGTAACACACTTGATTTTATCTTTTTCTGGATAAGTTTCCTCATGGAAATAGTCATCAAACTGGCTAATGAATGATAAAACAGTCTTTCCTTCTTGTATGCCATTGAAAGTGCGAAATTTGAAACTTCGTTTACTTATCTTGGATTCCTTGCGAATGGTTTGTGCTTCAAGAGTGGCGTCGATGGTACGTCGAATCAGATCTTCAGCTTGAGGTCCTTCTTTATCGGTGGACGCTCTTTGTAATTTTGTCAATTGCGCTTGCAATACTTGCCTAGCCCTTCGCTCTTCTTCCAATTGTAACATGATTAGATCCAGCTTTTGTTCCATGGTAGGCTCAGGTAAGTCGTCTTCAGCCATAGGATCATCCATATGTGGGGTAGTCATCCTGTAATACTCAATAAACATTTCTCACTCAAAATCAGGTTAGCGGGATGAGCGTAGCTCAAATTTGGGGTTACAAGGCTATGTATTTTTGGGTATTTCTTTCTCAATTTTCAGAAAATCTACAATATTTTCGTCTTCAGTTGCTGAAAATACTTCAGCGAACCTGTAGATAGGTAGAACACCTTGCCACGAACAACTTTCCAGTTCAGAGTTTTTGCATAGGAACAAGTCTTCTAGGAGTTTTAAGCACTAGTCAGTTCTGACTCCAGTTGACTAGTCTGACTTGCAGAGTTGCAGACTTAGCCGACTTGCAGAGTTGCAGACTTAGCCGACTTACAGAGTTGCAGACTTGCAGAACTTAGGGAACTTGCAGAACTTGATTACTGTCGACTTGCAGAACTTAACTTCAGAGGTGCAGGACCTGAAGTTTGTGACTTGATTGCCTTGTATGATTTGACTTGATAGTTTAGCTTTGACTTAAGTAATTAAGCTTGAAGAGCTTAATCTGACTGTCAACTGATTTCGTGGGGGGGGGCCATTTTTTGTCCGCGCGAAAAAATCGGAAGGGTCTTCTGATATCACGACTGAAATTTATGAAGCTTGAAGCTTTTTAAAAGCTTCTAAGCTTAAGATTAAGCCTTGATGAAGCAATTAACTTGAATATGAAGGAAGCTTATCTCTGGTTTTTCCACGACTTGATGAAGGAGATGGATGCGTGGTCCTCCGCCTACAGAGCCTGGTCCTTCGCGATCTGACAGTAGAAACAGGGGTTCTTGATCGCCAGAAGTCTGCCTGTATCGACGATTCGCGACGAGATTGACTGTAGAGCCCGATCGTTCCTGGAGCTCCGCCTTCGCCCGAGATTGGTAGTGATTGGAAGCTCTTGATCTCAGCTCCGCTCTAATACCACTGGTGCGCAGATCGGACGCAGAATGCTCACGTAGTGAATCCCGGAAGGTCCCCAAGAACAATGAACTCTACCTTTTTGCACAAAAAACCATGTAAAAGCATGCACGACAAGAAGCAAGAGACAAATTGGGTTCAATCTCCCCCCATGCCTTGTGTGAGCGCTTCACAAAGCATGTATTTTATGTATATTTCCATCTTCATGCTCAATAATAGCCCAATTTACAAAAATATGACAAGCTTTTAGCTTTTGAGTTTGCTTTCTACAAAAATAGGAAAATAAAGCTAATGGACGGTGCCCATAGAGTCTGGCACGCCCAATCTCAATGTCCAAATAGAAATAACATATCCGTGCGCATAGGCGCATACAAAATAATAATCAATAATCAATGTCTCAATAGACATAACAAAATATAGGCGTGGCGCCTATCAAAATATAGTCCAAAGGTCGAATACTCGCTAGACTCCAATGCTTTCCTCCGCCACTGCTGCTATCTCTACACATCAACTGAAGCATTCACAATCGTTAGTAAAATAATACAATTAAACCGACAAAAGTGAATACCTAGCAGTCTTCAGCTACATAAATAAATCAACTGGTTAGAAATAAATCCTAACCTTAATTTATTACGAGTGCGCACTCTAAACTCATAAACGTTTATTAATTTAATATGCATTTTGCAGAATCACCCGCTATGGAATCACCCACGTACACACTAAATTAATGAAACGCCCGAAAAGGACAGGCGTCCCCATCAACTTCTCGCACAAAGAATCCTCTTTGTGTATGAGCCCCGGTCATCTAAGTTTACGGAATCCACCGTAAAACCTCACGGAATCCACCGTGGAATATGCCTCCTGGCATCAATCTGGACGAGTGGCTATCATGACATACATCAAACTACCCACGACTGAAGCATAAGGGATCTTGGCCATCTCGGCCCTCTGCTCATCTGTCTGCGGACAATCGGCCTGTGATACCTTCACATAAGAAGGTAATGGACAGCGAATAGGCTTTACGTCCTGCATGCGGAAGTGCTCAAGGACTTTATGAATGTACTCCCGCTGTGAGAGATACCAAAGCCCCTGATGCCTATCGCGCTTAATGCGCATCCCAAGTATATGTGAGGCCCGTCCCAAATCCTTCATCTCAAAGCTCTTCTTCAGCTGAGATTTAAGAGCATCTAGCTCATCATGAGCTTTCCCTGCTATCAGCATATCATCAACATAGAGTACCAAGATAAGCAAACTGCCATCACGGGCTTTCTTCGTGTAAAGACACGGATCCATAGCACTCCTGCTGTAGCCCTGTGAGTGCATAAAGGCATCAAACTTATGATACCATTCCCTAGGTGCCTGCTTCAAGCCATACAAGCTCTTCTTCAACTTGCACACTAGGTGCTCCCTGCCAGGTTCTGCAAGGCCCTTAGGCTGATCCATATAGATCTCATCATGCAAGTCCCCATGTAGAAAAGCCGTCTTGACATCCATTTGATATAGATCTAAGTCAAGCTATGCAATCAAAGCCAAGACTAAGCGCAGGGTGGTCATCTTAACCACAGGAGAGAAGACTTCATCAAAGTCCACACCATGTTCCTGCTTAAAACCCTTTGCTACCAATCTAGCCTTGTATGCCGGCTTGGGGTGTCCACGGGTACTTTTCAGCTTGTACACCCACTTGCATGGCAAAGCCTTCTTGCCCTTAGGCAAGGCAACCAAATCCCAAGCCTCATTCTTATGCAGGGAGTCTATCTCAGACTGCATAGCCCTCTCCCAGGAGTGACTGTCACCCCTGCGCATAGCCTCATCATAAGTGAAAGGCTCTCCTGCATCTGTAACCAAAATATAATGCATAGAGGGCTGAAATCTGTCAGGTGGACGTCTGTCTCTAGCAGACCGTCTCACCGCAGGCTCTGCTGCCTGTCTAACTGCCTGTCCAACACCCTGGCCCTGTGGAGGAACTGCTGCAGGCTGTACTACTGGCTGTGCTAGAGCTCTAGGCTCCTCCTGAAAGATCACTCTGCGGATCTCAACCACCTTCTCAGGCTGCCTGTGCATCTTGTCTTCATGGAAGACGACATCATGGCTGCGTACTATTTTCCGCGCCTGCGGATCCCATAGGCGATAGCCCATCTCTCCGGACTCACCATAGCCAAGGAATATGCATTTAATGCTCTTTGGATCCAATTTACTCCTCTTGTCCTTGGGCACATGGCAGAATGCCTCACATCCAAAGACACGGAGATGCGCATAAGAGGGTGGCTTACCAACCCAAACTTCCTCTGCAACCTGGAAATCCAATCCACTGGAAGGCGATCGATTTATGACATGCACTGCTGTACTAACTGCCTCAGCCCAAAAACTCTGGGGTAGGCCTGCATGGCTAAGCATAGAGCGCACATGCTCCTGAATAGTCCTGTTCATGCGCTCAGCCAAACCATTCTGGGGTGGGGTGTAAGGGGCAGTCAACTGACGCTTAATACCCCTGTCATCACAAAACTGCTCAAAAGCATGCGAGACATATTCTCCCCCATTATCTGTCCTAAGGCATTTCAGCCTATACCCAGTCTGGTTCTCAACAAGAGCAAGCCATCTCTGAAGAACTGCCAAGACATCGAACTTCTGCTTTATGGGATAAGCCCACACTTTCCTAGAAAAATCATCAATGAAGGTAACGAAGTACTTCGCGCCACCCATAGACATGCAAGGCATAGGCCCACAAACATCGGAATGCACCAATGCCAAGGGCTGTCTCATGCGTGGCCTACCCGATTTCTTATGCGTAGACCTATTCTGCTTACCATAAAGACAATGATCACACGAGTCAAAACATGCATAATCCAAAGGCGGAAGATACTGCAAACCAGATAACATTTTCATTCCCTTCAAAGACATGTGCCCTAAATGAGCATGCCAAAGTGATACATGTGGGATAGAACCCACTGCCAAAACATGGTCAACTGAGGACCCAGATACAACAAGAGGATAGAGGCTGCTAGCCTTGGCGCCTCTAGCAAGCACAAGTCTGCCACGAGTAATCTTCCAGGCAGAATCCCCAAAACATACATGAAATCCTGCATCATCCAGCTGTCCTGCAGACATAAGACTGCTCGTAAGCGCAGGTACATGACGTACATTCCTGAGCAAAAAGGAACTGCCAGTGGAAAACTGCAACTGAATATCTCCACAGCCCACAATATCAAGAGACCTGTCATCTCCAAGTCTGACTGATCCAGATACAGTACGGTAAGAGTGAAACCACTCATGGTAAGGCGTCACATGGAAGGATGCACCTGAATCCAATAACCAGCACTGTGCATACATACTAGGTGTCTCAGTCAAGTGTGAAGCATCAGAAGAACTAGCTGCAAGTATGAACTCATCACTACCATCGGAATCCTCGGTCTGCATGACATTAATTTCTTCAATCTTGACGGTGGACTTCGCAGGTACTATGCTGTGATCAGAGGACTTCTCTTGCACTTTCTCTTTGCCCTTATCCTTGCGCTTCTCATTGCGCAACTCATGACACTGTGGTCTGATATGGCCCTTTTTCCCACAATGATGACAAGTGACATTAGCGTTGCGCCCACGCGACTTACTACGCGACTTTCCACGAGATTTAGACTGACCCTTCTGTGAGTCACGGACATGGTTATTACCACGATCATTCCTGTCATTCCTGCCTCTAACTGTCAAAGCATGTGAAACACGAGAGGCATCCAAGTTTTTGCGATTAACCTCTTCCTGCAGAAGAGCACTCTCAACATCATTCAGTTTCAGAGTAGCACTAGAGGCACATAGGGCAGTGCGGAATACATCCCATGACTCATTTAGAGTCCCAAGCAAGAAAAGAGGAGTTACTTCCTCTCCAAAGGTGATATCCTGCGAAGTCAGGTTCTTCAGTATAGCATGGAACTGGCTCAAGTGAGCAGACATAGTCGCATTATCCTTCATGCGCAGATCCATAAGCTGCTTCAACCAGTACATCTGACTCGCCGGACTTTTCTTATCATAAAGATTCTTGATCTCATTCCATAGATCCCATACACTCTGTTCTTCCTCAAATACATTATAATGTACATGTTCAGTGAGACACAATACAATTGTGGACTTGCATAGCTCATCAAGTTCAAGCCAATCGTCATTGTCCATAGTTTCAGGCTGCTCCCCACTCAACCGAAGTGGCTTAATCTGAGATTTCTGCACCAAGACCTGCCAAATTTGACTCTTCCAATAAGAGTAGTTGGTACCATCCAACTTTGTGATGTTAAATATGGCATTATCAGTGGAAGAGGATGCCATAATGCAGGCTGGAAATGCACAGACAATGTAAAACTGCTGGCTGTTTTACTGCAGAAAATGCCCAAAATCCACTGAAACGAGCTCCAAATGGCAAGAAAAGTGTGCCAGAAGTTGCTGCCCACTTAGTACTAGGTGCGGTACACCAAATCAGGATATTTCAGCATGAAAAGTACACCTCAGTCCACCAATAACTGCTTGCTGTAATAAATTGCAGGTATGCAGTCTAGAGAGCAAACTGTCCCAAAATAGGATCCAATGTCAAGCAAACAATGCTAGGTCCAAAGCCGGCATGAAACAGACATAAGCAAGGCCAATGACAGTGAAAAGAACATGAGCTCAACACCGAAGCATGTCAAAATAACATCTTCCAGTGAAAGGCACACCCCTAGACACTCTAGGCAAAGTGTTCCTGTAACTGCCAAAACCTGACACAAATAGGTGTCTGCTCAAAGAGAAAGATCCAAATATGAGACTCAGCTCATAAGCATCCTGTGAACCAAGAGTACATCAATGCATATCCATAAAGATCGGAGTATGATCCCAAAGTCTCAATGCGTATGTAGCTGCTCAAGACATAAACTACTCCAAATACATGTAAGTGCTCCAATAGCATGCAACTGTCAAAGGTCAAGCAAGCATGTAAAATGCTCCCACTGGCACAAAAGGCATACAAAGCGAGCTCAGAAGCTCAAACAACCCAAGAGAAAGCACCAGTGATAAGTGACCCTGTCAATGCATCAAGCGCATCCAAGAGAGCATGACATACATGAAGCATCGATCGTATTAACCATGAAGCAATACATAAGCCCAAATAAGCTCTCGGTCAACTCAATGACATCCAAATAGCAACCAAGATCAGTGATCAAGTAAGCCGGGAATGCTCAAATACATCCAAATCCAAGCTCCAAATGTCGGTATGGCATACACGAACCAAATAGCATATGTCACGAACCAAAGCATGTAATGCAAAAGCCTAACTGTCAAGCAGAGACATGAGGCATAGGCGGTCCACGAGCATGCCAAGTCGGTCCAAATGCCAGTGAAGACGGAGCTAATGCGAAGCTCAAAAGCATCCCATAATCTCATACATATGCTCCAAGTCGTCCCCAAATGTCTGAGACATCATGCCAAAGCTCAAAGCATACATCCGGTATCGGTAGGTAAGTGCCAAAGCATGTAAAGCACCTTCCGCCCACTGTTATTCCAGCATGTATTTACTATTCTAAACAGTAGATTTCAGCCTCGAATTCAAGCAAAAATCATGGTCAAACCAAATGCATACATCCCCAATACATCCGGGTAGGAAGTAGACCGCATACGGGCATCAAATAGCTCCAATGGAATGAGGCATAAGCAACAAATGTCAGTGTCAGGGGTGCTGCCCTGTTTCCAACACTGTTATGCAGTGAATGACAGTTTCAAAACTGAGAATGATCAGCTCCCAACCTCAATGTCAAGCCAAAGCATCAAAATGACATCCAAAAAATGGCTCAAATGCCCTCCAAATAGGGCAATGATGAGTGCTCCATGAGCAACAAAGCATTCAGCTGTAAAACGTGGAGGTCAAGGTCTGAAAATGGGCACCATATTCAGCGTGTTGAGGCGTGGAGTGCTGCTGCCAATCACGTGGAGTTATGATGGTTGGGAGGCTCCAAAATAAGCCCCAATGGGCCACACACAAGGGCTTGATGAAGATCAAGTGGCTGCAGCTTCAACACGTGAGGAGGGGAGGGCTGAATAGGTGTGCTGAAATGAGTGTGAGTTGCTAGAAAATGGCTGCTGATCAACGTGGCTGAATGTTGAGTGTGGGGGGGCTCAATGATGGCCCAAGGTAGGCACATACCAAGCCATGAAGGCCCAATGCAAAGGGGAGGGAAGATATGAGCTATGGAGCTCAAGAAGAGTGGCTGCCCTTTGTTCCTGCCGTGTTTCAAACTGAGAATACACTCAAATGCCTGCAAATGCTGAAGCAATACCTCAAGGGCAAGGCCCTGATGAAGCTCAAGAAGGCTGGGATGGAGCTCGGGAAGCCGGGGAGAGTCGGGAGCTCGAGAGGTCGGCTATGGCTGCCGGGATGGAGACCCAATGCATGAAGCGAGTCGATGCGAAGGTCGGGAAGCACTGAGTCGAGCTCGAACAAGAGAATGCCAAGCTCTGATACCAGTTGAAAGGTGATAAGGATCGAAGCTTGCACACGAGCTATGGCGGGAGAGCAAGAGCAAGAAAGAGAGAGACAAGAAATGGGAACTCCAACGGTCACAATGTGTGACCGGGCCTTCCTTTATTCAAACTGTCACTAAAAGAATAAAGAATAAAGTGATGTGACGGGCGCCCGCCACCTGCAGTGTGCAGTGGCGGGTACTGTCAGTGTAGTAATACACGGGGCGGCACGACGGAGGCGCCTTTACCCCCAACAAAAAGTTTAGGGGACTTCGACAATCATGACCATACAATGCCTGGAAAGGGGTCATTTGAATGCTCTACTGGTAAGAAGCATTGTAGGCAAATTCAACCAAAGGCAAGAATTGAATCCACCTCTTCGGCTCTCGACAGCAGTATGCCCTAAGCATATCCTCGATGACTTGATTTACTCGCTCTGTTTGGCCATCCGTTTGGGGATGGTAGGCCGTGCTAAAACAGAGTTGAGTCCCAATAGCTTCAAAGATAGCTCTCCAGAAGTGTGATGTGAAGAGAGAATCTCGATCACTAATGATTCTTCTAGCTAACCCATGTAGCTTGAATATCTCCTTGATAAACAATCTTGCAATGTCGGAGGCTTTATAATTTGTCTTTACTGGAATCAGGTGTGCAACCTTGGTAAGCATGTCAACCACAACCATAATGGAATTGTATCCTCCTTGGACTTGGGGTAAGCCCACAACAAAATCCATACTGATGAATTCCCATTTCATTTGGGGAATGTCAAGTGGTTGCAGTTTCCCTAGCATCATGACATGTTCAGCTTTGATACGTTGGCAAGACAAACACTCAGTGACATATTTGAGAACGTCACCTTTAAGCCTCTCCCAATGGTAGCTCTTCCTAACTGCATTAAGAGTTTTAGCATAGCCAGGATGTCCTGCAAAAGGAGAATCATGAGCTTCCCATAATATCTTCTGCTTAAGTGACTGGCTTGCTGGTATACACAGCCTTGTTTTGTAGTAGACAAGTCCATTATCAATGGAAAATTCCTGATACTTAGCTTGCAACTTCTGATTCTGCTCCTTGGTAGATATCTCCTTTATCATTGTTTGGTAGGCCAAATCATGACATGCTTCCTCTCTAGCTAGTTCAAGTATAGGGTTGTTTGGCATAGATACTTTTGTAGCCAAAGATCTGGCCATTGAATGGATTCTGCAAGGTTAGGGAATTTAGGAATGCCTTGCGACTGAGTGCATCGGCAACTACATTCTCTTTCCCTGGTCGGTACTTGATTTCAAAATCATATTCCTCCAATACTTCAATCCACCGACGTTGCCTCATGTTGAGCTCGTTCTGGGTAAAAATCCATTTGAGACTCTTATGATCGGTTACTAGAGTAAACTTGTTACCCAACAGGTAGTGTCTCCAAAGCTTTAGAGTCCATGGGTCTTGGTGGTTGAGCGAAAGCTCCCACATTTTGGTTCCATTTCCGGGACCAATGGATTATTGTTTCAAGCGTTCCAAGCGAGCTCTAATGGCTATCTCTCACCTAGCCCACGCACCGTCGATCCTACGAGTGTAGTGAGCTTACCTTGATGCCGATGCGAGTAGCCTTCTCCCTCGCACACCTCGGTAGCTCCACGATTCTTGATGCTAGCTCAAGCATCCTCAAGCCTTCTCCATCTCCAAGCTCCATCCTCCATAGCCGCGCGCGCGAGAGAAGAGAAGAGAAGAAGAGAAGAGAAGAGGAGATGGTGAAGAGCTTCACCCACTTGATCCCTCACTTCCACACACTCACTCCCTCACATTCTCACACTCCCTCTCTCAAGAGCACACACAAGCAAGAAGGAGAGAAGAAGAGAAGAAGATGAGAGCTCTTGTTAGCCACACACCAAAGAATGAGCTTCCATTCATTTTTTTGAACTTTATATACAAGCCCTAAAATCCCATGGGCACGCATCCCCTTTTTTACATGACCGGCCATTATGCCAAGGTCCTTTTTCCATTTTACTCTTCTAGCATTATGCCTTTAGCCTACACTCGTCTAATATTTTACAATTGGCAGAGGAGGGAGCCTGGCGCTCTTTTACAAGAGTTTTCCAAGTTTTTGAGGCGCCTTTCATTTAAAATTGCGCTTTTTGTCCCGGCTTAGCTTTAGCGGTCACCTGCGTGTCTTTGCTCTTTTTTCGTGCTTTTTCTGCTTTTTCCTTCATTTTCTGCCATCTTGACTCGGGGTTAACAGACAGTGATTCTTTCTCTATTCCCTTTTACTTTAATCAAGTTAAATTGCTATCTCAACAATAAAATCTCTTTTCCTACCCATGAGCTCGTAAAAAAGTATTGTAGGGACTTTGCCTCTAGAAATTCTTTTTTTAAGAGCTTTCTCTTGCCTTCAACACTAGGGCTACTAATACATTATAGTTTTTTTTATATCTCTCTCTCCTAATCTTGGATTATCTCCTTTTGGTATTTTTAAGTGTTGGATATCTCCAATGGCCTTATTCTAAGCAATGAAGGGGGTGTTTAGTGGGGTAAAGTGGATGGCCCATATTTTTGAAGTCTCACCCCTCACGTAGTTCATTTGAATAGAGCTTGGTTGGTGTAAAACCACACTGAGTGTATTGTTTGTGTGGAGTTGGTGTAACATGTCCACTTGTTCCCTTTCAGGACACGTCTTAGCAGCCCATCGGAAAGAGGGTCTAGAAGGCTCTGCCCGGCACTCCCATGGAATGTTATGGGGTTTGCGATCTAGGTCTTTCCAAATCTGCTACCTAGCGGAAGTACTCTAGCCGTTCCCACTTAGGATCGACCTAAATCAAGGTTTCCCCAATTGGTCAAATTCCTAAAATGGCAGCTAGCGTCGAACCCCAGGCGAACTACTTTATGCACAAACGTCAGGGTCCAAGCGGATTCATGTTGCACTTGGTTCAAGGAGGATGGGAAACGAGAGGGATGCAAAGCTCGACCTCTCTGCCCATAAGGCATAGTCCCATTCCATTCCCCTAAAACAACATAAATTGGGATTCTAGAACCTAAACTCTAGGTCGACGTTCCTTGCTATACGTTTTCTTCGAGCGAAGTTCCTTGCTATCCATTTCGTTTGAGAATAGTTCACGGCCAACGGGGACCACCCATCCGTAGGACGGACCCATGGCCACATCCACCGCACTTTTCTCAGTATTGTTTTAGTTGTCTAATTACCTACCACATTTAGTTAGACACGCATAAAGCAGCTTCCTTAATTAGCCAGTTAGACACCGGTTCCTTCACATAATCTTAGCACTTGACATAGAAAAACAATGTCAAACAAGTTCCTTTTCAACAGGTTATCTTATTTATCTTTGGAATACATCCATATAATCCAGCCCGTAGGCTAATCCATAATCCGCTCGAAGGCAATCCATAATCTGCCCGAAGGCTATCCAGCAATCCACAGGGATTACCAATCTAAGATTTCGCCCGTAGACTAGTATGGGGGCCTCGAGATCCAATCCCGAGTCACGTTGGCCTCTTGTGCAAGGCCCGGAAGGCAAGGAATTTACGGCCAGAGCCTCCCTGGCACCCAAGCGTCCTCCTACTCCAAGTAGTGCCCAACGAAGAGACCTCTCGTGGTCGGGTTCGGTCCAAATTCCCGGTGCGGCTAACAACCCCATTGGTTAGGGTCAGGCAGACAGTTGGGGTAACTGATGCTGCCTCTCCCTTCAGGCCTTCAACCTAAAGTATTAATTAACTTTCCATCTTTTAGTTCATTGAGCAAACAATGCAAACAGTGCTCCTAAACTGTTACAAGCACAATCAATCTAGTGGTCATTTATTTGGCCAACTGCTAAGGAGTGAATCCTTCTCTCCGAATGCATCCAACATTCAATCCGGGATCAATTATGACTTGGCAAGATCCCCAAGGGTTTGTTTGTTCACCCTTTTGTCCTTGGTTTAGGGCCATACCCTGTTAACCCAGCTTAACCAACACCTTAGGTTTCATAAATTAACAGTAACTCCTGGCGACCATGTCGCTCTAACTTGATTGATCCTTTGCTTACCAAGCAAATACATAACTATCCTTAACTTGGCAAAATCAGCCCAAGAAAGGTGATGTAACAGGATGTCTACTCATCCTCTTGCAAGTTAAACTTGTGCTAGAACCTGCCAACCTCATTCCAAGGAATGACAAATTTATCTTATGGATAAACCACAAAGCCGTACGACATTGCAACTTGTTGCACAAGTGTCACACCTAACTCTTGGGATCATCTCACCCATTGAACGGCGTTTCTTGGTCAAGGACTTTTGTTTAGAAAATATGTAGGGTTTAGGGCGTCTTCTTACCCAACCCAATCCTAATTGTACTAGGCCGACAACGTTCGGTCTTAGGGTTTCCAAACTCAATCCGAGTTTTAGCATTAGGTCGAATGATCCTTAGGGTAGAAATCCTAGATCGTTATTTGCATGAGCGTCCAATTGACCCAAACATTCCGTGAATGTGGCAGGACCTTAGGGTTTGAGGGTTTCAACTTGGCGTTCCAAGTGCGATATTAGGCAGCACTTCCAATGTGCCAAACCCTAGCTAGTACTTAAGGTGATTATCGTGTCGACTAGTTATGCCTATACCAAACACTAACGGTTATAATATCACAAGTGATTTGGGTAAACTGTTCTACTTGTCTTGCGACAAGAACGACCCTTTCCTAGAGATGATAAACTTGATCTAAAGAAGAAAAATAGTTGTAAAATGTCACAATACATGTAAACATGTGATTCATTGCTTCAATGTACCACAAGATCCGCAATAACCCTATCTTTTCTTGCTAAAGTCAAAATGCATGATAATTTGAAGAATAACTTACATAGGACCTACTAGGATTTACATCGAGGAGTAATGCCTACAACCTTTTGTCTAAGCATTTGAGTTTCATACTTTGATAAGCCATACAATCTTTTCCAAATGCAACTCGATGAAATGAAATTTAGAAATATGTAACATGCAACCTTTTCTAAGTACGACATTGTTAATAAAGTTCATGTGGCGTGCAACCTTTAGTCCGTCTGACAATATCTTTCCAAGCAATGTGCAATGTCCAATGTTTCATTTTCATGCCGTGCAACGGAAGTTAATAGTTTCCTCATGCGAGTCATAACGAAGGAAGTTATTGACTAAATGTAAGATACTCTTTTCCTTCATGGCCAATGCACTTAACAATTTCCTCTTTAACCCTAGGCAATATGCATTTTAGGCTTCCACTTTGAAAATGCACGACAAGGCAATTTGCGACTAAGTTCATAGGGCAAGTAAGTGCTTTTCATTCATCACTTTGGAGATGCATGATATGCACAAATCCTTATCTATCGTTCAAAGAGATAATTTATCAAATGTACTTTTATCACTACCCATTAATTAATGATAAACGTAGAATGCATTTTCCCTATGCAATTAAGCATACTTAGAACATTTCTTCATGTGGGAATAAATTCGTGGAACCTGGGTTTGTGGATCCGCGGTGATGTCCACATGTAAGCTCGGGGAAGAACCTCTCGTGGGTGTGCCTTGTGCCTTCTTGGGAGCCATCGTAGGCGTGATTACGGACTCCGCGGATTCCCTCTAGCCTTTACTCTCGCTCTCTGAGATGGCCTGGAGGTCAATACCTTCTCCTCGCGTAAGAGTTGGAGTTTTTCGAACCCGATTTTAGAATCGGGGAAAGGCACGTAGGAACAAGGCCTATATCCGTTATCCTTAGAATCTTCTTAAAGAAGCTTCTAAGAAGCTTCTGAACTTGAGCAGGGGCGCCGACATGGAAGAAAGGAGGCCAATGATTGGATAGATGATTTCGTTGGTGAAGGGGGGAATTATGAGGACAATGGCAGGGGAAAAAAAATGTTGGCAGCAACAGCGCCGTAGGCAGCAGCAGTCGGCAGATCTGGGAGTGGCGGCGATCAACCTGGTGGTGGTGTCTCCAACACGGTGGCCTACGGCAGTTTTCTCCTCCTTATCCTTCTTGAGCGCAGCCCTCCACTCCCCTCTCTAAATGTCTGCTCCTCCCCCTTCCATCCTCCTGTATGGCAGCCTCCTCCTTAATGTGCCCTACTCTCCCTCTTCTCTGCTCAGCACGGTGATGGCAACAACAGAGTTGTTCCCTTCTTCTCTGCCCGTTCGTCTCCTTCCCTCCACGCTTTGTCCACAGGGGTTCATATAGTGCTTAAGAGGGGGGGAAGGAAGATCCACCACGTGGATTATGCATGGCTCCCCCCCTTATGCAACCCACACCACTTGACCTAGCCCATTCTCCCCACACTCCCTCTCCTCCAGCCATGTATTGGCTGGGGGAAGGGATAAAAAAATTTGACTTAAATTTCATGATTATCCCAATTGCCTCTTCAAAAAAGGGTGTTCTCCCCGTGGGTATTTACGGTCTTCAACCCCGGCCTCAATTTCACAATGCGGAGGCCTTATTTTTGCACATGCGGGGTACGGATTAAGCTACTAGTAATTACGATGCGGGAGATAACCTTGCACAGGTTTTTATGTGGTGTGTGGGAAATCAAGTTCAACAATATTTTTGAGCGGAATATTACATTCTCTCCCCCTTGGAGGAATCGAGATGTCCTCATCTCGAGAAGAACTGGGGGTATTGTTGGTTGAGAGTGCTTTCATCCATCCAAGTGCCATCCTCCTCGGGATAATCTTTCCACTGGATGAGAAATTCTCTCAAGGTTATGGATCTCAATTGTCTCTCCCTAACATCTAAGATCCTGTCAGACTGTAGCTCAAGGACTCCTTGGTTAGGCATTACAGCTTGTTGGTCATCAAGTACATGGCTAGGATTAGGTACATACTTCTTCAGTAGGCTGATATGAAATACATTATGAACCTTTAGGTTCTCAGGGAGTTGCAGTCTATAATAATTGAGTCCTAGGTACTTGAGGATCTTGTAGGGTCCACAATACCTTGGACTTAGCTTCTTGCAGTCTCCTAATGATAGGGAACTCTTCTTTGGGCGTACGCGAATGAAGACCATGTCTCCTTCCTCGAAGGTTCTATCTTGACGTTTTAAATCCGCGTATGCCTTATGTCTATCTTTGGCGGCTTGGATATCTTGTCTTATTGACTTCATTTGGTCATCCATATCTTCCAGCATCTGCCTTGAGGCTTCAACCCTCAAGGTTGGATCCAAGAAGTTTAAAGGACTTTGATAGTCATGCCTATACAATGCTTGAAAAGGGGTCATCTGAATGCTTTGTTGGTAAGAAGCATTGTAGGAAAACTCAACCAGTGGCAAGTATTGAATCCACCTTTTTGGTTCACGGCAGCAGTGTGCCCTTAGCATATCCTCGATGAATTGGTTGACTTGCTCCGTTTGACCATCGGTTTGGGGATGGTAAGCTATACTAAAATAGAGTTGAGTCCCAATGGCTTCAAAGATAGCTCTCCAAAAGTGTGATGTGAAAAGAGAATCACGATCACTAATGATTCTTCTGGGCAACCCATGTAGCTTGAATATCTCCTTGATGAACAACCTTGCAATGTTTGAGGCTTTATAGTTTGTCTTAACAGGAATAAGGTGTGCAACCTTAGTGAGCATATCAACCACAACCATAATGGAGTTGTATCCTCCCTGAACTTGGGGTAGGCCAACAACAAAGTCCATACTGATGAATTCCCATTTCATTTGGGGAATGTCAAGTGATGGGACCTAAAACGGGCCAGCACTGGCTATAGCACTAGCCGGACCTCATGCTCATGACACACAAACACCCTCACGGCCTCGCGGACCAGGAGCATCAATCTAATGCTAAGGGACACACTGCCCTAAAGCTTAATTCCTACGTTTATAGGTTATAGTCCAACATTTCCCTTAAACTCCTCATAGGGAGAACCCTTATACATTGGCAATGCCACGATCACACACATATAGGAGGTACTCCACCGACTAATAATCGGCGAAGCCCCACTGCAGCTCTCCTACATCGCAGGGATTGGCCCTTTGATGCACTACTAAACATATAACACAAACGAGCACAAACTCCTCCCTTTTATATTTCTCGTATTTCCAGGAGATATACCATGCTTCCTCACTTCATAGTCCCTTAGGAAACTGACCCTCTACGCTACGGCAAGGGATAACCTCACACTCTCAATCGTGGGTCAAACTCCTAAGAAAACAATTGCTATGCAGTCCAGGAGATGTTCCTTTGATACCATGAACCATGTGTAGTGCATAATGTGAATGGTTTAGTGCACAACCAATAGAAAATCAGCATTGTGCATTGTGCGCAACCAATCTTTTTATGATTTTCATGCTAACGTTTATGTATTGAAACGAGGAGAGACACCGAGCCTTACGCTCATGCTGCCTTTTCCTTTATTTTAAAACAACGTCCTGTAGCCATGATGCAACACATAAATCAAATTTAAGATTGTACTTTGACGCTCAAACTCCCCTCTCACCCTACCGTTTAATGTTTTGCAATCATTGATAGGTGTAAGAGTCGTTTTATGTGTATTTCTTTGTAGAGAAAGCAATAAATACGAACAAAACATAGAAATGAGGGTAAACCGAGGCTAACCTCGTGCTCTACCTTCATTATACATTGCACAAACACTTATGTAATTTTTTGGAATTTTCCTTTTATCGTTTCCTAAATTTTTCCCATTTAAAACCCATTTTTCACTATTTTTTGGTATTTTTTCTCTATTATTTTCAATAAAAAATAACTAAAAATTGAGTTTCATTATAGGCTATGGCCCTTAGGTTCTTTGACAGCAAAATTTCAGGTTTTATTGATGTTATATCTCATGTTTCCCCTTTATTTTGCAAAAAAACCCCATTTTGCCTCTTAAACCGTGTTTTACGGGTTTTATACCATTAATTTCAGTCACAACACTTATGATTTTCTGATTTTCTGAGCATAAACTGATCAAACTCATAGCAAACAACAACATAATGGATAATCAGCCCATGGAAACAAATATTCATGAAGCAAATTGCATAAAATATCAATTCCCTTTGTAAAAATAAAATTACTATTCTTTGCAGGTTGCGGGTTTTTATTTGCCATGTTTCGGGACTGATTTCTAACAGCCATTAATGTCCATGAGAATCCGGAATCAGCAATCTACCCTCCTCTTGCATCACGGAGCAATCCCATCTCAGTTGGACAAGCATCCGTCGATCCTTCTTCTTCCCACATGAATCGACCTCTAGAGGAGAGAGAGGGAGGAGAGAGAAATACTGATTTCTGTTCTCTTCATTCAGGCCACCATTGGACGGGCGAAGACATGCGATAAGATCGGCCAAGAAGGAGAAGATCAACCCCAAGATTGGTTGTATGGGGTACTCACAGCCTGCCATCTCCATCTCCATCCATGGAGGCACCAAAAAAATTGCGTGAAGATGGCGCACTCTTCCTCCATTCTCTCTCCACATTTTTTCATGCTTCTTTGTCAAGAATCGCGTGGTGGAGGGGGTTGCTCAAGATGTTGCGCCGAACACACACAGAATGCACAAGGAGAAGCTCACTCAAGAGATAAGAAGAGAGATGGAGGCCAAAACGTTTTCTTGCTGATTTCTTCTTCTTCTTCCACACTCTTTACAATGTACACAAAGTATAGATAAGATACAACATAAAAGGAAAGTGGCCTACTAAGTCAAACAATGCATAACCGACTACACTAGTCGACTGGCGCTATAACTATGCCAGCTGTAAATAGGTGTAACAACCTGAATATAATAAGTAATGAGTCAGTGGCCATGTGAGAGTCATAATGACCACCGACGTGCTAAGTGTAGATGTGTGGACCCATCTAACCAGGCGGTCCATCATCCATGTCCACATGTGTTGAGCTTGCCATCTCAACACTCCCCCTCAAGCTCAACTGCATCTCTGCAACTCCAAGTAAGCTTCGAAACTTTTGAAGCTTCTCTGTACCCAAGGCCTTCGTAAAGATGTCAGCTATCTGATCCTGTGTGCTGACATACACCAAGTCAATCTCACCTGCTAGTACCTTCTCTCTCACAAAGTGGTATTGTACCTCAATATGTTTTGTCCTGGCATGGAACACAAGGTTCCTAGCCAACTGTATACTGCTCATGTTGTCACAATAAATGACAACTGGACCTTCCACCTGCACATCCAAATCAGCCAGTAACTTTTGCAGCCATACTACCTCACATGCTGCAACAGCAGCACCTCTATACTCAGCCTCTGTACTCGACAAAGCAACTGTAGATTGCTTTTTGCTGCTCCATGCAACTGCTGCACTACCAAGAGAGAACATGTATCCGCTGGTAGATCTTCTATCAGACATACTACCAGCCCAATCAGCATCTGTGTATCCAAACACCTGTACATCTGTACCTGCCTCATAGAAAAGTCCATAATGTAATGTGGACTTCACATATCTCAATATGCGTCTGACTGCATCCAAATGTGGCTTTCTAGGTATTTGAATAAACTGACTCACAAGACCAACAGCATAGCTCAAGTCTGGCCTTGTAATGGTCATGTAGATCAAACTCCCCACTATCCTCCTGAACATAGTAGGGTCTTCTATCTCATCCCCAACATCAGCACTCAGCTTTACATTCTGCTCCAACGGGACTGAAAGTGGTTTGCATGCAGTCATACCATACTTGGACAACATATCCAAGCCATACTGTCTTTGGAACAGCCATATACCATCATCACATCTGATCACCTCAATGCCAAGAAAGTACCTTAGCTCACCTAAATCCTTCATCTCAAACTTTATCTTCAAATAGCCCTTGACTTCAGCAATCCCACTATCACTATCACCTGTAATAATCAAGTCATCCACATAGATGACTATGATGACCAAACCTGCATCTCCCTTTCTCACATAAAGTGAGTGATCAGCATCAGAAACATAAAAGCCAATATTGACAAGATACTCTCTGATCTTGTCAGACCATGCTCTTGGTGCTTGCTTGAGCCCATAGAGTGCCTTCTTCAACCTGCACACATACGTGGGATGCTCTAAATCTTCATAACCTGCTGGCTGATCCATATACACTTCTTCCTGCAAATCACCATGCAAGAAGGCATTCTTTACATCCATTTGCTGCAACCTCCAACCTTTGGCTGCTGCCAAAGCAATCACACATCTGACAGTTGCCATCCTAGCAACTGGACTGAAGGTTTCATCATAATCTATGCCATATGTCTGGGCATAGCCTTTTGCAACCAGCCTAGCTTTGTACCTGCTAATAGAACCATCTGCATTGTGCTTAATCTTATAAACCCACTTACATCCAATAGCTTTCTTTCCCTTCGGCAATGATACTAGATCCCAAGTCTTATTGGCCTCTAATGCAGCCATCTCCTCATCCATTGCTGCATCCCAATGAGCATGACCAACAGCCTCCTCAAAACATATGGGCTCAACATCCTCAACTAGTTTCACCATATAAGCATAATGGTGAGCTGCATAACCCTCAAAACCAAATCTTTTAACAGGATATCTCACCCTGCTAGACCTGCGTACCATTGGATCACTCAATGGAGTCTTTGCATTAACGCGTGCTCTCTGCACACCTGGAGTCCTCACTGAAGGAATGCCAAGCTCATCATCCAAGCTCTCTGAGCCACTGGAGTCTCCATCAAGAACTGCATCAATGCCTTCTGACACTTTATTCTTTCCTTTGTCTTTACCTGTAGTGCTACTAGATGCACCCGAAGATGTAGAGGTACTCCTTAGTCTCCCAGACCAAGGACTACCAGATGATGTCTCTGGTCCACTAAGAGTTCGTGATTCTTGCTTTTCAGCCTGCACATGAGTGTCATGATCATCATCATCATCCAATGCATCACCACTAGATGCATACCAACTGCTCATTTCATCAAAGATGACATCCCTGCTCACTCTGAACTTACATGTGACAGGGTTGTAACAGCGATACCCTTTCTGCTCTAAAGAGTATCCAATAAAGACACACTTTTCAGCCTTTGGATCCAGTTTCTTCCGCAACTCATCTGGCACATGAACATACGCAATGCAGCCAAATACTTTCAAGTGTGAAACATCAGGCTTCTTACCTGTAAAACATTCTTCGGGGGTCATACCATGAACTGCAGCTGTGGGAGTTCTGTTCATAATATAAACAGCAGTATGAACAGCCTCAGACCAAAAATGCTTAGGCATATTCTTTTCAGCCATCAAGGCACGTGCAACTTCTGCAATATGCCTGTTTTTCCTTTCTGCAACCCCATTTTGCTGTGGGGTATACCTGCATGTGAACTGTCTCTTTATCCCATGAGACCTCAGAAAATCACTGAACTCATTTGAGAGGTACTCTCCCCCTCCATCTGACCTCAGGCACTTTACTTTCAAGCCTGTTTCTCTTTCAACTGCAGCCTTGAAAGTTCTAAAGTGCTCAAAAGCTTCACTCTTTTCCTTCATAAAATATACCCACAGCTTTCTAGAACAATCATCAATGAATGTGACAAAGTATGAACTGCCTCCAAGAGATACATTTTGTGTAGGCCCCCAAATGTCTGTATGCACAACATCAAGGATATTTCTGCTTACATCTCTGTCATGTGAAAAGGGTTGTCTTGCCTGCTTACCAAACTGACATGCTTCACATACCTTCTGAAATTCTGCAACTTTAAATGTAGGCAAACCTGTAACCAACCCTTTGGACTGCATTAATTTCAGCCTTTGTACATTTGCATGTCCAATGCGTTTGTGCCAAATTTCAATGTCTGCAACAACACCTTTTCCTTTGGCATACATAGCCGCATTCATAGTAGGAATTCCAGCATCTAGAGTGAACATACGTCCAACTCTACTTCCCTTTGCTACCAACCTGCACTTGTCATTGAAGTCTTCTACAAAGCAGCCCTTTGCATTAAATCTGACTTGCAGCCCTTGCTCTACCATTTGACCGACTGACACCAAGTTCTTTGTAATAGATGGCACATGCAATACATCTGAAAGACTCTTTGTCTTACCATCATGCAAGGACAAGGGAACTTTTCCAATGTGTGAAATTGGGTGGCATGAGTCATCACCCGTCTGCACATAACCTGCATTCTGCAAATCCTGCATCTCTCCAAACCATTCTGCATGGCTGGTCATATGATTGGATGCACCTGAATCAACATACCAAACATCTTCATGTGTTCCCTTTCCTGTAACAGCATTCAGCATATGCTGCATAACGAACAAACGTTCATTTTTGTCTTCATTCTGTCGTGAAGACGATGCATAGTTTCCTTGCTGCAACTTACCACTACGGATATCATCTCTCTTAGCATAACATTGGGCTGCAATATGACCTGTTTTGCCACAGTAGTGGCACACAATACCAGAGTTGTTAGAACCTCTGTTCTGCCATCCACCTCTTCCTCTAAAGCTCCCCCTGCCTCTAAAGTTACCACGACCTCCTGAAACCTGCATATCGCCAAATTGCTGGTTCAATCTGTTTTGCTGGTTGTCACTACCACGTCCTGTACCACGGCCTCTTGAAGAGAACCTGCCACGTCCCCTTCCTGAACTGGAGTAGAAAGCTTGGACCTGTTCACCACTTCTTTCAGGTGTCTCACTCTGCATGTTGATCTCTTCAGTGATCATAAGGGAGACCAACTCATCGAAATCTGGAAATGGATTTCTGACATATACAGAAGTTACAAAAGACTTCCAAGCCTTTTCATTGTTAAGTCCACCCAAGGTAGACGACACCAAATCATCATCATCGGGCATTGCATCAATCGCTGCCAATGCATCTGCAATGCTTCTTACCTTCAGTGCATACTCATTGATAGACATCTTTCCTTTCTTCAATGTATTCAACTCTTGCTTGAGTTGAATCTTTCGTGCCTTTGTATTTACAGAAAACATACTTTCAAGTATGGTCCAAGCTGCATATGAATTCTCTGCATTTCTAATGTGTCCCAGCATATTATTGTCAATTACTGCAGACAACCAATACATGACCTTTTTATCCTTTGCATTCCATTCCTTCCGTGCCTTTGTCTCTTCTGCAGTTGGAGGATCACTCATCTCCGGTTCCTTTTCTTCACCTGAAACAAACTCGTAGAGGCCTTTTCCAATAAGGAAGTTCGTGACACGGAACTTCCATGAAGGGTAGTTGTTCTTGTCGAGCTTCTCAATGATAGGGCTTCCACTGTTCTCTGCCATTATCACAAAATTAATACCAACAGCAAGTAAATCTTCTGCAACCCTGGACCTGTAGTGCACAGCAATACACCAGATAGCCTTTTTAACTGTCTGCTCAACAATACATGCAATCTGCAACCTTTTTGCAGATAAACCTTGTGTTTACTCACTGGTAAACACCTTTGAACTTACAGATCTGAAATCTGTAACCTGCGCACCCACGTTCGGTCAATACAGTCGAAGTCACAGTGTACCCCGAAACTGCTGTCCGCAACCTTGCGGCTCTAAAACGGGCCCTGAAACGGCCTCAAATGCCCAATATACAGCGCTCTTCGCGCACACCAAATCTCACTGCAATCTGAGATTTTTGCTCTGCCCTGCTTCCGGTGCCTCCACAGGCACTATCCAAGAGAAAGAGTGGAAGGATGGGAGAGCTTCTTACCCGTGGCTTGCTTGCTCGAACCTTGCTTCTTCCCCTTTGCTTCAACCTTTGAAATCAGCCTCTCTCAGTGGTGCGGCTCTGATACCATGTCAAGAATCGCGTGGTGGAGGGGGTTGCTCAAGATGTTGCGCCGAACACACACAGAATGCACAAGGAGAAGCTCACTCAAGAGATAAGAAGAGAGATGGAGGCCAAAACGTTTTCTTGCTGATTTCTTCTTCTTCTTCCACACTCTTTACAATGTACACAAAGTATAGATAAGATACAACATAAAAGGAAAGTGGCCTACTAAGTCAAACAATGCATAACTGACTACACTAGTCGACTGGCGCTATAACTATGCCAGCTGTAAATAGGTGTAACAACCTGAATATAATAAGTAATGAGTCAGTGGCCATGTGAGAGTCATAATGACCACCGACGTGCTAAGTGTAGATGTGTGGACCCATCTAACCAGGCGGTCCATCATCCATGTCCACATGTGTTGAGCTTGCCATCTCAACACTCCCCCTCAAGCTCAACTGCATCTCTGCAACTCCAAGTAAGCTTCGAAACTTTTGAAGCTTCTCTGTACCCAAGGCCTTCGTAAAGATGTCAGCTATCTGATCCTGTGTGCTGACATACACCAAGTCAATCTCACCTGCTAGTACCTTCTCTCTCACAAAGTGGTATTGTACCTCAATATGTTTTGTCCTGGCATGGAACACAAGGTTCCTAGCCAACTGTATACTGCTCATGTTGTCACAATAAATGACAACTGGACCTTCCACCTGCACATCCAAATCAGCCAGTAACTTTTGCAGCCATACTACCTCACATGCTGCAACAGCAGCACCTCTATACTCAGCCTCTGTACTCGACAAAGCAACTGTAGATTGCTTTTTGCTGCTCCATGCAACTGCTGCACTACCAAGAGAGAACATGTATCCGCTGGTAGATCTTCTATCAGACATACTACCAGCCCAATCAGCATATGTGTATCCAAACACCTGTACATCTGTACCTGCCTCATAGAAAAGTCCATAATGTAATGTGGACTTCACATATCTCAATATGCGTCTGACTGCATCCAAATGTGGCTTTCTAGGTATTTGAATAAACTGACTCACAAGACCAACAGCATAGCTCAAGTCTGGCCTTGTAATGGTCATGTAGATCAAACTCCCCACTATCCTCCTGAACATAGTAGGGTCTTCTATCTCATCCCCAACATCAGCACTCAGCTTTACATTCTGCTCCAACGGGACTGAAAGTGGTTTGCATGCAGTCATACCATACTTGGACAACATATCCAAGCCATACTGTCTTTGGAACAGCCATATACCATCATCACATCTGATCACCTCAATGCCAAGAAAGTACCTTAGCTCACCTAAATCCTTCATCTCAAACTTCATCTTCAAATAGCCCTTGACTTCAGCAATCCCACTATCACTATCACCTGTAATAATCAAGTCATCCACATAGATGACTATGATGACCAAACCTGCATCTCCCTTTCTCACATAAAGTGAGTGATCAGCATCAGAAACATAAAAGCCAATATTGACAAGATACTCTCTGATCTTGTCAGACCATGCTCTTGGTGCTTGCTTGAGCCCATAGAGTGCCTTCTTCAACCTGCACACATACGTGGGATGCTCTAAATCTTCATAACCTGCTGGCTGATCCATATACACTTCTTCCTGCAAATCACCATGCAAGAAGGCATTCTTTACATCCATTTGCTGCAACCTCCAACCTTTGGCTGCTGCCAAAGCAATCACACATCTGACAGTTGCCATCCTAGCAACTGGACTGAAGGTTTCATCATAATCTATGCCATATGTCTGGGCATAGCCTTTTGCAACCAGCCTAGCTTTGTACCTGCTAATAGAACCATCTGCATTGTGCTTAATCTTATAAACCCACTTACATCCAATAGCTTTCTTTCCCTTCGGCAATGATACTAGATCCCAAGTCTTATTGGCCTCTAATGCAGCCATCTCCTCATCCATTGCTGCATCCCAATGAGCATGACCAACAGCCTCCTCAAAACATGTGGGCTCAACATCCTCAACTAGTTTCACCATATAAGCATAATGGTGAGCTGCATAACCCTCAAAACCAAATCTTTTAACAGGATATCTCACCCTGCTAGACCTGCGTACCATTGGATCACTCAATGGAGTCTTTGCATTAACGCGTGCTCTCTGCACACCTGGAGTCCTCACTGAAGGAATGCCAAGCTCATCATCCAAGCTCTCTGAGCCACTGGAGTCTCCATCAAGAACTGCATCAATGCCTTCTGACACTTTATTCTTTCCTTTGTCTTTACCTGTAGTGCTACTAGATGCACCCGAAGATGTAGAGGTACTCCTTAGTCTCCCAGACCAAGGACTACCAGATGATGTCTCTGGTCCACTAAGAGTTCGTGATTCTTGCTTTTCAGCCTGCACATGAGTGTCATGATCATCATCATCATCCAATGCATCACCACTAGATGCATACCAACTGCTCATTTCATCAAAGATGACATCCCTGCTCACTCTGAACTTACATGTGACAGGGTTGTAACAGCGATACCCTTTCTGCTCTAAAGAGTATCCAATAAAGACACACTTTTCAGCCTTTGGATCCAGTTTCTTCCGCAACTCATCTGGCACATGAACATACGCAATGCAGCCAAATACTTTCAAGTGTGAAACATCAGGCTTCTTACCTGTAAAACATTCTTCGGGGGTCATACCATGAACTGCAGCTGTGGGAGTTCTGTTCATAATATAAACAGCAGTATGAACAGCCTCAGACCAAAAATGCTTAGGCATATTCTTTTCAGCCATCAAGGCACGTGCAACTTCTGCAATATGCCTGTTTTTCCTTTCTGCAACCCCATTTTGCTGTGGGGTATACCTGCATGTGAACTGTCTCTTTATCCCATGAGACCTCAGAAAATCACTGAACTCATTTGAGAGGTACTCTCCCCCTCCATCTGACCTCAGGCACTTTACTTTCAAGCCTGTTTCTCTTTCAACTGCAGCCTTGAAAGTTCTAAAGTGCTCAAAAGCTTCACTCTTTTCCTTCATAAAATATACCCACAGCTTTCTAGAACAATCATCAATGAATGTGACAAAGTATGAACTGCCTCCAAGAGATACATTTTGTGTAGGCCCCCAAATGTCTGTATGCACAACATCAAGGATATTTCTGCTTACATCTCTGTCATGTGAAAAGGGTTGTCTTGCCTGCTTACCAAACTGACATGCTTCACATACCTTCTGAAATTCTGCAACTTTAAATGTAGGCAAACCTGTAACCAACCCTTTGGACTGCATTAATTTCAGCCTTTGTACATTTGCATGTCCAATGCGTTTGTGCCAAATTTCAATGTCTGCAACAACACATTTTCCTTTGGCATACATAGCCGCATTCATAGTAGGAATTCCAGCATCTAGAGTGAACATACGTCCAACTCTACTTCCCTTTGCTACCAACCTGCACTTGTCATTGAAGTCTTCTACAAAGCAGCCCTTTGCATTAAATCTGACTTGCAGCCCTTGCTCTACCATTTGACCGACTGACACCAAGTTCTTTGTAATAGATGGCACATGCAATACATCTGAAAGACTCTTTGTCTTACCATCATGCAAGGACAAGGGAACTTTTCCAATGTGTGAAATTGGGTGGCATGAGTCATCACCCGTCTGCACATAACCTGCATTCTGCAAATCCTGCATCTCTCCAAACCATTCTGCATGGCTGGTCATATGATTGGATGCACCTGAATCAACATACCAAACATCTTCATGTGTTCCCTTTCCTGTAACAGCATTCAGCATATGCTGCATAACGAACAAACGTTCATTTTTGTCTTCATTCTGTCGTGAAGACGATGCATAGTTTCCTTGCTGCAACTTACCACTACGGATATCATCTCTCTTAGCATAACATTGGGCTGCAATATGACCTGTTTTGCCACAGTAGTGGCACACAATACCAGAGTTGTTAGAACCTCTGTTCTGCCATCCACCTCTTCCTCTAAAGCTCCCCCTGCCTCTAAAGTTACCACGACCTCCTGAAACCTGCATATCGCCAAATTGCTGGTTCAATCTGTTTTGCTGGTTGTCACTACCACGTCCTGTACCACGGCCTCTTGAAGAGAACCTGCCACGTCCCCTTCCTGAACTGGAGTAGAAAGCTTGGACCTGTTCACCACTTCTTTCAGGTGTCTCACTCTGCATGTTGATCTCTTCAGTGATCATAAGGGAGACCAACTCATCGAAATCTGGAAATGGATTTCTGACATATACAGAAGTTACAAAAGACTTCCAAGCCTTTTCATTGTTAAGTCCACCCAAGGTAGACGACACCAAATCATCATCATCGGGCATTGCATCAATCGCTGCCAATGCATCTGCAATGCTTCTTACCTTCAGTGCATACTCATTGATAGACATCTTTCCTTTCTTCAATGTATTCAACTCTTGCTTGAGTTGAATCTTTCGTGCCTTTGTATTTACAGAAAACATACTTTCAAGTATGGTCCAAGCTGCATATGAATTCTCTGCATTTCTAATGTGTCCCAGCATATTATTGTCAATTACTGCAGACAACCAATACATGACCTTTTTATCCTTTGCATTCCATTCCTTCCGTGCCTTTGTCTCTTCTGCAGTTGGAGGATCACTCATCTCCGGTTCCTTTTCTTCACCTGAAACAAACTCGTAGAGGCCTTTTCCAATAAGGAAGTTCGTGACACGGAACTTCCATGAAGGGTAGTTGTTCTTGTCGAGCTTCTCAATGATAGGGCTTCCACTGTTCTCTGCCATTATCACAAAATTAATACCAACAGCAAGTAAATCTTCTGCAACCCTGGACCTGTAGTGCACAGCAATACACCAGATAGCCTTTTTAACTGTCTGCTCAACAATACATGCAATCTGCAACCTTTTTGCAGATAAACCTTGTGTTTACTCACTGGTAAACACCTTTGAACTTACAGATCTGAAATCTGTAACCTGCGCACCCACGTTCGGTCAATACAGTCGAAGTCACAGTGTACCCCGAAACTGCTGTCCGCAACCTTGCGGCTCTAAAACGGGCCCTGAAACGGCCTCAAATGCCCAATATACAGCGCTCTTCGCGCACACCAAATCTCACTGCAATCTGAGATTTTTGCTCTGCCCTGCTTCCGGTGCCTCCACAGGCACTATCCAAGAGAAAGAGTGGAAGGATGGGAGAGCTTCTTACCCGTGGCTTGCTTGCTCGAACCTTGCTTCTTCCCCTTTGCTTCAACCTTTGAAATCAGCCTCTCTCAGTGGTGCGGCTCTGATACCATGTCAAGAATCGCGTGGTGGAGGGGGTTGCTCAAGATGTTGCGCCGAACACACACAGAATGCACAAGGAGAAGCTCACTCAAGAGATAAGAAGAGAGATGGAGGCCAAAACGTTTTCTTGCTGATTTCTTCTTCTTCTTCCACACTCTTTACAATGTACACAAAGTATAGATAAGATACAACATAAAAGGAAAGTGGCCTACTAAGTCAAACAATGCATAACCGACTACACTAGTCGACTGGCGCTATAACTATGCCAGCTGTAAATAGGTGTAACAACCTGAATATAATAAGTAATGAGTCAGTGGCCATGTGAGAGTCATAATGACCACCGACGTGCTAAGTGTAGATGTGTGGACCCATCTAACCAGGCGGTCCATCATCCATGTCCACATGTGTTGAGCTTGCCATCTCAACATTCTTGATCAAAAATTTGAAGGGGGGGTTAAAATGTCCCAAAGGGCACCCCTTTTGGTCTTCTCCAATGTCCACCTTTTCATATCTTGACCATTTGTTGGCCATTTCCCCGTTCGGTGTCCAAATCGAGTGCTATAAATTTCTACGCGTCCGGCTTGACATCCCGCATTGGCTAGCAACTCTTGACAACCCGCACGACAGTCTGAAAAATTATCAAAAATCAACAAGTGTCGCTCGGGCACCTTTAAAGCACTTGACACTTAAAATCGTCCCAGCTGGAGCCGCTGCCTTCGACGTTGAATATTTTTCCCTTGATATTCATAATTTTTAGCTATTTTTAAGCACTTCTCGGCATCAAAACTCTGCTCTCATTGGTGACCACGGGATAGGGCGACTCAGCCCGTTGAATCCCACAGTAGATCTGCACAAAACAACCAAAGGAAGCATCAAGCTGATATAAAATAGATACATATTAAAACACATCACAATGCTCACCCTACCCCCTGACAAAACCAAGGCATGACATCCACAAGGAGTAGGCCTACCATAATCTGATAAAAGGTCCGAAGCTAGTCACTAACCAACCGCTCCGACACGGCCAAACTAAAAAGAACTATCAAAGAGGTTGCCCTAAGTGGTGGTCTGAACTACCTACCTAACTAAGGACAATACAACCAGGAGCTCCTATTAGGCAAGGACTCCTATAGCCTGATCAAGAAGTATTTTCTTCTAGTACATTTCTGCTTTTAGGATTTTTATTTTATTGACATACTTAGGCATGTAAAAAGGAGGGAGCTGAGCGTAGTGACCCAAGGAGAACAGGGCATCGGCCACACAGGTCCTGTCTCGGTACCCAAGAACCTACCAAGCCCTCGCAAGGCGACACTTAATCCTTTTCTGACGCTCACTTTTATTTTCGCTCCAACCCTCCTTAATTTCTTCTTTTCCAGCAAGATGCCGCCCCTAGGAAGACAAGGCATCGGCCCCGGGTCCGACTCATCCCCAGGAACCTACCAAGCCCTCGCAAGGCGATGATCAACTGCTTATAAATTTTCCTTTCTTTTCTTTTCTATTTTGGCAGGGGTTAGAACCCCTTTTTACACACCTTTGTATATATTTATTGTCTTTTGGGATATTCAGAGTTTCTTTTTCTTTATCCTCATTTTTCCTTTTTCGGCAGGATCCTCTAACGGCCTCACAACTAACAAGAGCTCCTAGAACAGCTGCCTAGCAGGCTAGCAGAACAGGGTCACTAGGACCCCCTTCTAAAACAGGTCTTTCAATGCTTGACAATGTCTTTACAGGAGGCAACGACTACTCAGACCTCCCTTCAGACATACTTAACCTAAACCTGGGACTTCATGCCTTGGACGCCGGTCCCCAACAAGAAAAGAAAATCCACCAAAAAGTACATAGACACATATAGCTGAAAAACACGGTACTCATAAAGGAGAGATATCACCTGGATAGGGCCACGAGAAGCTTCCGCACAACAAAAGGCTCCTTCCAAGCTCTTCTTCGAACCTGTCTAGCACAGAACTACAACAAGAAACCATTAACCGCACCCGTACTAAACAGACAAATGGCCCTCTTGGCCTAACAAAATCTGGATGTAATATCCAAAGCAGCTAGCCTTCCTAGCTTAAAACTAGATAGGTCATTGTAGTCCACATAATACTGATATTCTTGGCATATACATCACACCCTATCAGACTATCCAAGGGGCCAAGGATAGCATATCATAGGTCGACTAACCCCATGCTACTCATGCAAGTTAACTAAAAGCTTGATCTTGTATTTTTTTATCTTAGTTTTTTTTTTTTTTAAAGATACAAGTCCAAGCCTTTCCACAAATAACTCATCAATAAGGCCGATCCCTTCTTGGGCACTATGAGCTGAATGAACGGCCTCCATGGGCTCGCATGTCCCGCATTTATTGTTAGCCGAATAAACTGGTCGTTCAAGCGGTTGAGTGGTTTCTTTGGCAGAAAGAATCATAGCTTTGTACTTATTCGAACCTCCCCTATTTGGGTTTTCACATAAATCAGTGCTGCAACCCAAACTAGGTAGAGCTTCAAGCCTAGGCACATCACATGGGTGTATCCCAAGGCAGTGTATATTGTCAGATGTATATCCAGTCTTATCCTCTTGGGGGTTCAACAGAATATATCCAGATGGGATCCTTGGCCTTGCATCCGACACTCCTGCCATACTTTTGGAGATTTTGGGTCTCCAAACCCATCTCACATTTCCCTTAATATTCTTGCACTCCCTCAATTTGCTGCACTGGTCTAACGAACTCAATGCAAACTTTTCCCTATGGCCAAATGGCCTCACATCTTTATGACCTTTGTGAAGCACAGGTGGACTTTTAGCATTTTTCATCCTCTTTACAAAAGATGCCTTTACTTGTTTACGTCCATATTGCAAATTTTTCCCCATAAGAACCATGCTTTCACTGAAGGGAACAACATCCACCCGGAAGCATGATTCCAATACCAAAGGTCTCTCAAGAGCCTTACTAGTAACAAAATTAGAACCACACACAGAATTCTTATCAACACTCACAGGCCCATTGGTTCTATCCATGTTGCGATCACAACCACTTCTGGTGGAACTGTTGCAAGCCCTCATGGGACTTACATGGCTTGGCACCTATTCACTGAGAGACATGTCATTACTACTCATAGGATGGCCATTTTCTGCTTTGAGATTTTGGCCACCAAGGTTCCCCTCATAGGCTGCCTTGGTATCAACAAGTGAGTTGTCTCCTTGCAGAAATGATTGGAAGCTAGGATGCACTTGTACTGAGCGGGGAAAACTCCAAAAGTTTTCCCAACATCTTTGAATATGACCCTCATAATCAATGGCATGCATTTTTGCTTCCCTTAACGACTTAGGATTCTGCAGTTCCACTTGGATTTGCGTATTAATCTCTAAGCCATTCAGAAAGATCTCACATAGCACATCATCCGGTAGTGCATTGGTTCTTCTTGGCCAAAGCCTGAGAGTACTATCAAAGGCTCTAGCATACTCTTTAACAGAAAGATAAGACTCCTGTCTAAACTGCATAAGGTGCCCTAAGACCTGAATCATAGGGAGCTGCTTTTCATACTCATCTAAAAATCTATCACAAGTCTCCTCAAATGATCTGATCGACCCTATTGGGAGGCTCCAGTACCATTTCCTTGCCTCTCCCTTTAGGGTACTTGGGAATACGAGAATCCGATGTATATCCTCGAACCCACTTGCAATGCAAGTTAGGTCATATTCTCTTAAATGAATCATCGGATCCTCATTTGGAAACCCATGATTGGATCTCGAGGCCCGGATACTAGTTTACGGGTGGAAGCTTGGAATAGTAATCCCTGTGGATTACTGGATAGCCTTCAAGCGGATTATGGACAAGCCTACGGGTGGAACTCCTTGTATTTCAAAGATAAAAATGATGATATGTTAATAAACAACTTGTTTGATATTTTTTTTCTATGTCACGTGATAAGATTACGTAAAGGAACCAGTGCTTAACGGGTTAATTAAAGAAGCTGATTGTTACATGTCAAATTAATGTGTTAGATAATTACATAACTAAAACAAATCGAGGAAAGTGCGGAGGATGGGCCATGGGTCCGTCCTACGGTTGGGTGGTCCCGGTTGGCCGGGAACTTTTCTCAAATCTTGAAGAACAGCGGGATGATCGTCAAAGGACAGGAACAACAAAAAGTGTTGACCTAGAGTTTTGTCTTAACCGATTTACGTTGTTTTAGGGGAACGGAATGGGGCTATGCCCTATGGCAGAGAGGTTGAGCTTTGCATCCCTCTCGTTTCCCATTCTCCTTGAACCAAGTGTAGCATGAATCCACTTCGGACTTGGCGTTTCTGCGTAAATTAGTTCGCTTGGGTCCGATGCTAGTTGCTGTTAGATAATGACCAATCAGGAAAACCCTAATTCCAGTTGATCCTAAGTGGGAATGGCCAGGATACTTCCGCTACGTGGCAGACGCGGGAAGACCTAGATCGCAAATCCCGTAACATTCCATGGGAGTGCCGGGCGGAGCTTTCTAGACATCCTTTTCGATGGGCTGATAAGACGTGTCCTGAATGATGCTAAGTGGACACGTTACAAGGGCATTGGTCTCAGGTCCACTCTCCATACCCAAGAACCTACCAAGCGCTCACAAGGCAACACTAAATCGTTTTTCTTTCACTCACTTTTATTTTCGCTCCAACTATCCTTCTTTATTTATTTGGCTAAATGTCACCCCTTGGAAGACAAGGCGTTGGCCTCGAGTCCTAACTCATCCCCAAGAACCTAACATGCCTTCGCACGACAATGATCATTTGCTCTTGGAATTTTTCTTTCTTCATTTTTATTCATCTCTTTTTTTAAAGGCATTAGAATCCCTTTTTACACACTTCTATACTTATATAGGATTTTATCTGAGATATTTATCATTTGTTGTCATTATTTTCGGTAATCTTCTCTATCTACCTTTGTGCAAGACAAGAAAAATTTCCTACATCCACACCAAAAAAATATACGGCTTTCCTAGCCTTATGAAATCAACTAGTGCACTGAAAATAAATGGCCTTATTTCCCTAATGAAATCAAATATTAAAATTAAAAAATAGTCTACTTGGCCTAATGAGAATACAACTATAAAGCGCACCATTCAACAATCCACTACAAAAATAAACCCTTGGTCCCCACTAAATCATACTAAAATATAGCATTGGACCAAGGGATGAGCCACTTAGCCCCTATCCTAAATGTATCAAATTATTTACTAGGTTCCTTGCATAAATAGCAAGTTTGGCGAATATGTCCCTTAACGATCGTATGCATCCATGAAAGAATAGGAAGATGAATAATTGCTACTTGACTCATCACCCATACTAACCCCATCAGTGACCATAATAAGACATGTCGGCAAGTAATGCCCACCATAGTAATGAGCTCATAAGATCGTTTAGTCTCCTAATAGCCCCTCTAGACCACAATTGAGAAATACATCCTCAACAAACACATAATTTTCCAATGAGGAACCAACTCACAAGTCATTGTTTCAAATGTTTGAACTATATCCAATATTGCACGATGATACATTGGTAGAACATGATCCCTCATACTATAAGTCCCATTCAGTTGGTTGATCAGTAACTCTGAGTTTTCTCTCATCCAATAAACAATGGATACCGTCACGTCAAGCTATATTCAGCCCTATGATTAAGTCCTTGTATTTTACCATATTGTTAGTAAAAGTGATGCCTAAATGAACTTCCATTTGCATAGTAACTCTATGTTGGGGATCTTTAATAACCATACCAATACTCACATGCTTAGAAGGTCCTCATGAAGCTTCATCAAAATACAAAGTATAGACCCATGCTTCATTAATAGGCCACACTATACCAATCAACACACTTGTATCTACCGTAACGAAAGTCAAGCTGAGAGAGAGGATGTGTAACAGGTACAATCCCTCCTTCCTCACTAAACTCAATAGGGACGCTAGTAAGAAATGGCGGCATTAGACCTTAATATCCCAAGAAAAAGATTAGTCTTGCCACTTAGTAATATAATAATCCTTACTCCATGTGATCACCTTACCTTGGTAGTAATGCTACTCTAAGTACGAATGTTTAAGGTAAGGAATGATTCTACCCATCTGATTGCCTTGTATACCTGCTACCTTTAAGTTGGATCCTAGAAGACTTGCAAAGGTACCAAGTCTGATATCAACCCCAACATGTAATAGAGCTTCAACTTGTTAAATTTTACTTTAGTTTTAAACTCTACCCCCTACAAATCTACTAAAAGGGCTATAGAGCCATTATTTCCTATACGAATGATCTTATAAAGGCCATCCCATTTGGTTTCTAACATGCCAAGAAATAATTTGCAACGTGCATCACAATATAAGACCAAAAAACCCTTCACCAATTTATATCTTTTAACACAAAGATCTTGAAGCGCTTTTATCCTTTTCTTCTCTTCTCTTGATGTAACAAAGCTTGCAAATTGGATCTCATCAAGATGTGCAAGGGAGGTCAACCTTTCCTGTAATGATCCCTCTTTGCCAAGAGAATGGTTCAATGCAAACCTCGCAATGGGTAACTCAATTTTCAAGGGCAAGACACACTCTTCCCCATATACCAACTTAAATGGGGTGTGGCTTGTTGCTCTCTTGGACGTAGTATTATAAGCCCAAACAACCACATGAAGTTTCTTGTCTAGTCATGCTTATCCTCAGATAAAGTCTAAGAGGGTGGCAGGCAAGGAAGCCTACAATTTTCTTGGATGGCTTCTCAGGGTACAACTAGGTGCAAGTGCATCTTGCGGACAGGCACAAGACCACCTTTGCCACTGAGTGGGGCGTCTTTACATACATAGTCATGCCCTTTGGGTTGACCAATGCCCCTGCCACTTTCCAACATCTCATGTGCACCATCTTTAAGGACATGCTTCGCAAGGAGTTAGAAGTCTTTTTTGATGATCTCTGTGTCCACTCGACCTGGATTGAACACTTAGACAAACTCCGCGCAGTCTTTGAGCAGTGTCGCTTGTATCATCTCTCCTTGAATCCCTTAAAGTGCTAGTTTTGGGTTAAGCATGGATGCATATTAGGACACGTGGTGTCGAAGAACGGCATTGCCACTGACTTCTCGAAGATCAGGGTTATTGTTGACCTTCCACCCCCAATTAACTACAAGGGAGTTCAATGCTTCTTAGGCCATACGGGGTACTATCGACAGTTTGTACTGAACTATGCGTTGATCACCAAACCATTATACAAGCTGTTGATTGGACTGAGGCATGCCAACAAGCGTACGGAGAATTGAAAAAGGCTCTAACAATAGCACCAATTCTACGAGCCCCAGATTGGACCATTACCTTCCACGTGCACATCGACGCTTCTAAGTTTGCCATGGGGGCAATGTTGTGCCAACCTGGCGAACACAACTTAGATTATCTAGTGAGCTTTGCTAGCAGACAACTCACTGAGACAGAAATGAACTACTGACAATAGAAAGAGAGGGATTAGCCATGGTGTTCGCTGTGAATAAATTTCGATATTATCTTTTGGCCACACCCTTTACTTTCTTCGTGGACCATCAAGCCTTGCTCTATCTCGTAAATAAACCTTGCGCTACAGGACGCATAGCTCGATGGATCCTTCTGCTTCTAGAGTTCGATTTCTCCGTGGTAGTATGAAAGGGAAAACAGCATTACATGGTTGATCACATGTCATGCATCCCCACGGGAGAAGCCGCTGGACAAGGTATCGTTGATGAATTACCCGATGCCCATCTATTTAAATTGTCTAGCAAGAGATAGTTATTCAAGGCTGATTTAACGCCATATTCGGCGGATGACATAGTCCAAGTGCTTGAGCATGGACTGCCTGAGCGACCAATAGAAAAAGCCCGACTTAGGCGATTAATCCTTAAGATCCAGCCCTATCAACTGATTGCAGGCCAACTCTATAGGCTGGGGCAAGATGGATTGCTGTGTAGATGCATACGTGAGCACGAGATGCACGATGTGCTCTCAGAGGCACACAGCGGCATTGCGGGGACACAACAACACGAAAGGCACTGCAGTCTCAACTGTGGTGGACCACGCTTTTCCGCGATGCAGCACGTTTCGTTAAGCATTGTGACGAGTGCCAACGGACAAAAGTCGCGATTCGCAAGGATCAAATGGAGTTGACCCCAATTATTGCTCGACAACCATTCGAAAAATGGGGCATCAACTTCATAGGACCCATCAGTCGTGCGGCACAATATTCACAAGCCAAATATATCATTGTGGCCATGGACTACCTCACAAAATGGGTAGAGGCAAGAGCGACACATAAGAACGATGCTAGGATGACTGCCACGTTCTTATGGGAGCAAGTGATCTCGCGATTCGGTTGCCCCATAGAACTGGTTAGTGACCAAGGCATGCACTTCATCAATGAAATGATAGCGCACCTCCTGTCCACCTTTCTCATTATCCATCGCAAATCCTCACCATGCTACCCTCAGGTGAATAGCCAGGCAGAATCAACTAATAAGATTCTTGTCAATGTCCTGACCAAAGTAGTCTCAGCCTCACGCAGCGACTGGGACAACAAGTTGATGGCAACTTTGTGGGCCTACCGCATAGCTTATAAAACGGCTGTCGGCCAAACCCCCTTTAGGTTGACCTATGGAACTGAGACAATTCTACCATTAGAATTCTTCGTTTATAGCCTGAGAATAGCACTTCAAGAACGATGGGAAGGGAAGGAGGCATGGACGCAATGCATGGTCGAGCTTGAACGCCTATCAGAGACTTGTCTTCTAGCCACCCACACGTTTATCTGTGAGAAAGCCCGACGCAAGAGTTGGTTTGACAAGCATTTCAAGCAGTACGAGTTCGAACAGGGTGACTTAGTGCTCCTTTACTCAGTTAAGGGGCATAAGCAAAAAATGAAATTCAGAGATCTCAGACCCTTCAAGGTTCGTGCAATCAGCCAAACCGGCAATGTCGAGCTTGAGACACTAGAGAGTGAGGGAATAGCTTCTTCAATGGCAGTCGTGTCAAGAAGTACTACCCTCCCACGCATCCTTTGCATGAGCCACCATTGTTAGAACCACCGGTCAAAGTACGAGTAGCTACAATCATTGAAATCAACGAAGAGGATGAGGAAGCCGTAGAACCCGCTTACCTCCATATCACAGTCATTGCCAAGCAAACATGTGCTTTCAACACCTTGATCAACGAGGGAGCAGACTTCAATATCTTAACCCACAGTCATTGGATCCAACTTGGCAAACCACTACTTCGACCCACAATTGCCAAATTAAACCCATATGGGGCCCACTCATATGCACTTCTCGGCAAGTGCAGAGTCGACTTTTCTATCGAGTCTGAGACTGTTCCAATGCTTTTTTACGTATTGCCAAGTGCTACAAACGCAGGCATGGAGTCACTGCTGGGGTGAACCTTCAAAAAACAGACTCACTACAATGTTGATTATGAGTCGCAGTGCATCCACTTAGCAATAGGCAACATGCGCATTGTCACAGCTTTCAGCAAGGGCTGCGCGACACCATCACCGTCCACAAAGCCACCGGTAGAAACATCCGTAGGCAAGACTAAGGAGGGGGGTAGTGCGCGGCCGCCACTCCCCGACTTCCATAAACCGCAACCCACAACAGCCAAAGCTAAGGCCCAATAGCCTCGCCTTCAATTGGTGCCTAAACAGCCGCAACAACCGCCTAGGAGTCGATGCTCCTATCCTCATAAGACCCAAAACTCTAAACCTAGGAGACTAAGACGCAATCACAGGAAGTGCCACGTGATCAAGCAAAGATGGGTTCCTAAAGCCCTCATGCATGCGCAAGGCTACTACGAGGGAAATACCTGGCTGTGGATCCCTAAGGCCCCCATGGCCAGAGGCACTATTCAAAAGCCACCCTCAATATGCTTCGGCCCAAGAGAGTCGCACAGGCCTATCGACCCAAGCAACAGCCACCGTCACAGGAGGCATCATCCGACCAAGTCAATCCGACTCCCCAAAGCAAACCTGAATGCAGCAGTCCATCTGTTGTTGCTGACCCTAATCCACCCATATTCCAAACAGCCCAACTGCAGGCTAAAGGAAACTCCCAACCGCAACTATGTATTGTCAAGGCCTCTAGTTCTAGCAAACCTCGACCACCCCGTCGGCCATACGCCCTCATATGAATGCAAGTCCTTTTTAGCCCTGGCCGCCAACCTCGCTGAGGACACCGGGGATGATGTGGTGAAATGCATTAAACAACTCGATTCCACCTTTGTGTCACTAGCCCTCAGCTCGACCGCTTGGACTTAGGTCTATTAGAAGAACCCTTTGCAACGGAAGTGCGCAATATGCCTTGCTCTTGGGAGACCTTTGAATTCGCATTTGCAAAATCTTCTCGCTCTGCTGCTGCTGAGTTGCTTAACAGCAAGATCTCCAAAGAGCAAGCCATTAAACAACGTCTCATCACATCCTACAAATAGCAAACCACTTCTGCTATCACTGATCAGGAAATCACAGAGTTATCCAAGCTCGCTGATACTGACTCCACGTTTTTGAAGCATTGGTACACTCTTAGGCTGCAATGGGAAGTTGAGGGGTGCCGCATAATGACCAATGCTGAGCAGCGCCGCACAATCAAAACAGCAGAGTATTATCCCACTTACTTCGCGCCAACCTCGTATCGAGTATTAACCACTCTTCGTGGCCGACCCATGGAAGAGCATATCAAGGGGCATCCTTCTCTTAACAGAGGAAGAACTCCACATTGCTAGTCGCGTCGATTCTAGGGATCTCCTAACCGATGTTCTGACATACATCACGCACGTGGGTATCTGTCCATTCAATTTAGATCGTGAAGCTCAGCTAGAGTACAACCTCAACTTCTATGCTTGGCTCTTGCGCAAATAGACCGACGCTCTGTATACTGAATGCCCTTGTCCTCTCAACCTCCAATCCTGGAACGGTTTCTTCTCATTCCAAAGGGGGAGGGGGTAAGGTGGAATTTAAATAGTGAACTAAGTATGAAATGTCAATAAAAGTTGAAATGCAATGGTAAAATGTAATGGTAAAAGTCTGAAAAGAAAAGTTAAGGCTATACTCAAAATATTTCACATCAATAAAATCTGCTACGCTTTTCTTCTTTCAGCAAGTTACTTGTCAAAAAGCACTAATAGTGGAAATGGCTGAACTTGTAGGCATCTATCATGGCAAGCCAGGACAAGGCTGACAAGCTCCCCTTCTCGGAGGAGGAGCAAGCGAAGTACGGGCTCACGGTGGAAACTAGAGCCTTTAGCCAGTTGAAGTTCCGTCACATCTTCAACCTTGAAGATGTGGCCATCGAAGAGCCGGCAGTGCGCCAGATTATAGACCAGTGCCATCTGCAGAAATACCTAGAAGCAGTGGGCCAGAGGGTGGACTACACCCAGTGCGCCGAATTTTTGCGCACATTTAACAGAAACAGAGGCACCATCACGGTGCGTGAGAATGAAGCCACCCGGCAAGTACATATTGAGCTTACCCTGGAATTGGTGGAGAGGGCACTAGGGTTGCCAACTAAAGTGGAAAGAAAGCCAAAGAGGGACGTCTACACCATGTTGGGAATGGACAAGGTGAAGGTCCATACCAACGATGGGATTAGCTTGGCAGACATCCCAAACCCAGATATCCAGCTACAAGCAAAAATGGTGCACACTTTGTTCTCGAGCCAGAGGTTCAACACTAAAATGAGCTGGATCAACGTGCCTCTGCTCGACAACATTGCGGCACAATCACTAGATGAGGTAAACTTGAACGGGTTTGTGAGGAGAACCATAGAGGCTTCAGCTAAGGCTCTAGCAATGGGAGGAAGAGCCACTGGAGGAGAATCCCCATCGTCCAGATCAAAATGAAAGGCATTTTCCTCCAAGGCCTCAACCATAGGGTTTGGAGGCATCCTTACTACCATAATCCGAGAAGCACTAGGGAAAGGACGAGAAGAAGAAGATAAGAAGGGAGACGAAGAAGGAAGTGACGAGTCATCGTCACAACCCCCACCTCACATAGAAGAATAGCACAGGTCTTCAGATGAAACAGAGACTGACAAAGACGAAGAGGGAGAGTCCCAAGGTAGCCAACAGAGGCACAGAGAAAAAGAACGAAAGCCCTGCATGGAAAGAGGGAAGAAGAGCGCAAGAAAAAAGAAAAAGAAGATATGGAGAGGGCTTGGAGGGTCGCTCAGGGATGAGGAGGAGAGAAAAAAGAAGGAGCAAGAGGAGGCAAGATTAGCTCAGATGGAATCAAAGAAGGCAGAGGAGGAGAGGAAGAAAACTAAAGAGGAGTTGAGAAGAAAGGAAGAGGAAGAAATAGCACTGGCCACCTGTCGCTCCATTGAGGAGCAGCACAAAAGAGATGAGCATGGCGCAAAGAGCCCACGCAGAACAGAAGCACTTGGTTCCAGTACCAATGTGCTGGAAATCACACCCCCACCCCCAGCAGAAGGAAAAGGCAAAGAACCAATGGTGCCAATTCCCCCTCTCTTTGTACCTACCACACTAGCCACTCTCATCACGACAACGCCCACTACCACCGCCACCCAAGGCTCCACTCCCAAGGTCGATCTCAGCAATGTCTTGGAGTGGGTGCAGTTTTTGGTTAACAAGCAGATGGGCCAAGGAGGAGGAGAGGTCATGCCCTCTGCACTCGAAACTAAGAGACCTATAGTTGCTGATGCAGAGTCGCAAAGGGACCCAAAGAGACAAAAAACAGAAACTTCCACCACCTCCGTCCCCACAACAGGCATGCCAGCACAAGAATATGATGAATACGTGAAGCAGCTGCTAGCTCAACTGGAAAAGGCGAATGACCTGGAAGTGGTACGAGAAGAGAGAGCTCGTAGGTATGAGCAAGAGATAGAAAAGTTAAAACAGGAGCTGAGTGCGGAGCAAGAGAAACAGGTACAGCTGAAGAAGGACATGCAAGACCAAGAGCAGCAACTGACAGTGCTGGCTCAAAGGCAAGGCGAGAGTCTGGAGGATACGAGAAAGAGGGCCGAGGAGTGGGCCGCTCACAATGAAAGGCGGGTGAAGACTCTCGCCCAACGCCTAGGACAGCTGGAGAAAGATAAACTGATGGTTGAAAACAGGGCAGGTGCCATCTCCATGAGCTTCAATGCTCAACAACGTGCTTTCATGACCACCCTGCTGGATGTAACAGTGCCAGAAGACAACGAGATCGTAGAAACAGTCTACAAGAAACTAGGCATGGCATGCAGAGCACTAAAAGTAGGACTACAACTGCCGGCTCGAATGACAAGAGCCAGCCCAAGCCTGGAAGAATAACGTAATTCACTACTAGAGGCAGGGCTATCTCCCCAGGAGATAGAGTCATTGGACTTCACAGCAGAGGTAGTGCAGCAAGAGCAATGGCAAGAGGGGGATGAGACCGACTTCAATTTCGAAATGGGGCCTCAAGAGGAGGAGTTGGTCCATCCACCCCCTTCGCCACCACCAGAAGACCAGCCGCCCCGACTGACCCATCCGTAGAGAGAGCAGTCGCTCAAGAAGAAAGGCAGAGGAAGCTTATTGAAGAGGTCAAGGCTAGACAGAGGGCTCGGCCAGTGATAGCAACCGCAGTGCCAATTCCGCCAACCCTAGAAGAGCGCCCTGCGTGCTTCCAAGTAGACATCACCACCTGGGAGCAGTAGGAGCTGAATAGACAACCCTATGACTTCGCTTTCAGCTTCCCCATGAACTTAAGAAGAGTTTTACCCATTAAAGTGGTGGACGAAGTCATAGGTGTTGCTGGAAGGCTAAGAGACAGGTGGTTGCTAGAAAGAGAGCAGCATCCGACTGCATGGAGCAATGTAGACAGCGAATACTGGCAGAACAAGGTATTAAGACCGCCAAGATATGTGCCAGGATTGGAAAGCCAGCCTCTGTGGAGGAGAAGGCTATGTTTGATGAATATGGACACTTGGATGACCTTTTGCAAAGCACTCCCCTCCAAGCGTAATGATCCCACTCACATGCCGTACCCTTGGAGGATTGGAGTCGATTTTGACCCAAGTGCCCATGGAAGGTATGATTTCCCAATCATCTACAACCCTAATTCTACAAATTACAAGGATGCTCTTACCTTCACCCCTACTGATCTATGTAATGCCATTGTACACTTCCTAGAAACATTCTCCTCTTGCCCTGACCCAACATTTATCATCACTTGTAATTACCTTCGCCTACTTAGAATTCTCCTTAGGATAGATCCCACTCTGCAAGAGCACAACTTACCCCCTCTCTTCTTCGATCCTAACATGATTGATAGCTGTGCCATGGCCCATCTCATGATGCGAGCCACGCTCCTACCCTCGTTTTGCCTAGCCCTTTTAGAGGATATGAGCGACAGCCGATTTTTGACTTGTAATCATCCCTTCCTCTCCACTACCACACTCCGAACCCGCCTCGATCTACGTAGGTATCTGCAAAGCCGACCCTTCCTTAATAGATCCCACAAACCCCAACCCCCTTCCCAACATGATCAGAGTGAGCAACAATAGCCATATCCTCCTCTGTAACTTCTTCCCTTATTAACAACTATAATTTAAAAAAAGAAAAAAGAAAAGAAAAGCAAAGACTGTACAAAAAGAGAAAAGCTAAGAAAGAAAGGCAAAGCAGAAAGCATGACAACACAAGCACTCACTTGAGAAGCACTCAATCACCACATAAGCACTATCACTGCACCTAGGGGTTCTCAAGTTAGGTGAGCCAGGTGGCTTCGGTCGGCCGGCTCCACTCCTAACCCCCTAGCCCCTTTTGCTCCCCCGCTTCACCCTTAGGGCACATCAAGGGCAGGACATACCTAGGGAGGTAACACTCGCCTATGGTTAGATCTGTCGCCCTAAGCCACTTGCACTGCACCTCCCTCGACACAAATGGGGTCTTCAAGTGTGGGACATCACCCAGGCTTGCCTGCGGTTAGACCCACCTCCCCATTCCACTAGCACGAGCATATTACACTAACATGGTATGGTAGACACTCCCCTTAGGTAGAGCACAGCACCTTCTCCTGTCAGGCATCACAGAAAGAAATAAACCACCAACTTTGGAGGCCTCGTCAACCACTCGCTATCCATTTAACTTCTTTGACAACCATCCTTCATCAGCTTCCACAAGCACCTGAATCTCCATGTGGCCCTCCCCTTTACATAATCATTTGTCCAACTGCCTACCACTCTGCAACAACATAGAAGTACCATGGGACTGGCACCAGTCTAGGAGGGGGGTAATGTTAACCCCGAGTCAAGATGGCGGAAAATGAAGGAAAAAACAGAAAAAGCACCGAAAAAAGAGCAAAGACACGCAGGCGACTGCTAAAGCTAAGCCGGGACAAAAAGCACAATTTCAAATGAAAGGCGCCTCAAAAATTTGGAAAACTCTTGTAAAAGAGCGCCAGGATCCCTCCTGTGCCAATTGTAAAATATTAGACGAGTGTAGGCTAAAGGCATAATGCTAGAAGAGTAAAATGGAAAAAGGACCTTGCCACAATGGCCGGTCATGTAAACAAGGGGATGGGTGCCCATGGGATTTTAGGGCTTGTATATAAAGTTTTAAAAAATGAATGGAAGCTCATTCTTTGGTGTGTGGCTAACAAGATCTCTCATCTTCTTCTCTTCTTCTCTCCTTCTTGCTTGTGTGTGCTCTTGAGAGAGGGAGTGTGAGAGTGTGAGGGAGTGAGTGTGTGGGAGTGAGGGATCAAGTGGGTGAAGCTCTTCACCATCTCCTGTTCTCTTCTTCTCTTCTCTTCTCTTCTCTTCTCTTCTCTTATCTTCTCTTCTCTCGTGCGCGTGGCTATGGAGGATGGAGCTTGGAGATGGAGGAGGCTTGAGGATGCTTGAGCTAGCATCAAGAATCATGGAGCTACCGAGGTGTGCGAGGGAGGAGGCTACTCGCATCGGCATCAAGGTAAGCTCACTACACTCGTAGGATCGACGGCACGTCGGCTAGGTGAGAGATAGCCATTAGAGCTCCTTGGAATGCTTGAAACAATAAGCAGTCTGTGGGTCTTGGCGGTTGAGCGAAAGCTCCGACACTGTCCTTTGAGGAAAACCTAGAGATCACCTACAACTAGTTTTCTAAAATCTTCAATCAACCTTCAAAATTAGATCTTCAAAAAACTAGATCTAGATCGGAGATACCCACCCAATGTCATAAAAAAGTGGCACTTGAAGATATTTACCTTATCCTAGATTCCAACTTCATTAAGAGTGAAGTCTCAAACAAAATTAATGGCTTGCCTAAGGGCAAGTTACCTTTTATTGATGGGCTACCCAACCAATTCTACATAGAGCTTCTTGTCCAACCTTTTCTTTGGGTATGGAACGAAGTCTTCTTGAAAGGCAATGTTGCTCATTGCATAAATGATTGGGTTGTCAAACTCATACACAAAATAGATGACAAGAAAGATTCTCAAATCCTCCTTGAATATTCTTACAATCCCCCTACGCTTGGGCGAGGTCCTCTAGGTCATATGAGTCTCAAGTACCAATGGCCTTTCACCCCTTGTGATGGCTTTAGAAATTAGGCCCATAATACAGGCATTTTGAGTTTCTCTCTTGTGTGAACTAGTTAGAAAGCCTTTGAAATTTTGTTCATAAGACACAATGTGTATCATGGTTTGATAACATTAGATTGTGTCAGTATATTGCACAAGTTGATTTTTAGAACATAAGTTGATGCATATCTATTATGCATACGTAGAAAGGGTTTCACATGACATTGTGTCAATACTTTACACAAGTTGAAACCAACATTATTTTAATGTATGATTTGGTGTATATCTATACTAATGTATCTAGAAAATGTTTTAGAACGAGAAAAAACCCATCAATTGTGCATTATCTATTCATACACATGATTATGTAAGGCAGTAACTAGGACTAGAAAGGAATGACATGCTAACTTGATTGAGTGTAAGGCTCTTCCAAGTTATGATGACAGGTAGAGAAATCTACTTTCAATCACTTTACAAGGCTTCTAGTTTGAAACATTTTGCAACCACGATTGGCTCAATACATGCCATGGAGACACAACAAAAAAGTCCTTAGCTAATGGATATTGTGGAGTTCCTCTTGAATGTTTCTTTGCAAGTCAAAGGATTTTGACTTGCTTCGAACCAAACCTAGAAAAGTCATGGTTTGGATTGAATTTCCAAACCCACCCCATTTGTATCCATTCCTTAACTCTATAGCCTTTGCTATAGGCAAAGTCCTTACACAAAGATCATATAGCAACATCAATACCCATTGGCCCCTCCAAATACTCATAGCACTGCATTTGAGAAAAAAATTAAATGGAGCGACAGTGTTATCAGGCACACTTCCAGGAGCCCCGCACCAAGGGGTGGCTCTTTGATACTCTAGTCACTCCAGCACTGATGTATGGAGCAGCTATATGGGGGCCAGGCCTTGCCGATTATGTATGGACATTGATGGAGAGACCTCAAGTGATCATGATATCTAGATTGATTCGCAGCAAGGCCTCAGTCCCACATGACATTGTGCGAGCAGAGCTTGCTACACCGCCCATGCTAGTCGAGGCATTATTTCAGACAGTCTGCTTCCTACACAGATTTCAGGATATGGACAGAGATCGCATTGCATATAGAGCATATATGGCATCTCAGGAGATGGCTCGAGCGGGGGATACCACATCATGGTATGCACAGACTAGAGCTTGGTTTGACAGACATGGGCTGGACATTGATAGACTCCCACCTCTTCTATATGATACTCAGGCTCCCACTTATACCCTCTCTCTCTCTGAGAGAAACAGAGTCATCAGACAGGAGATATGGCATATTTATATACAGAGGACATGGGTCAGCCCTGCACAGCCACTGCCATCGAAGATGGCACATTATTATACACAGTTCTTGAGCATATCAGAGCAGGGATTCATAGAGATTCCGAGATATATGCAGATCTATATGCCACATCGATTGAGAGTTCTTATTGGACAGCTCAGGGTATCATCACATCAGCTTATGATTGAGAGTGGCAGAGCCAGTGGCATCCCACGGGAGGAGAGGATATGCCCCCTTTGCAGATCAGAGGTGGAGAGTGAGGAGCATTTTGTTCTCAGATGCCCGGCATACTCAGAGTTGAGATCTAGATACACATTGAGCAGCTCACTTCAGGGATGTATGACTGATATGGATCAGAGATCATTTGGCCGTTTTCTGGGAGAGGCATGGCACATCAGAGAGCAGAGCACACAGCGGGTCCCAGTCAGAGAGGGGCCCACCCAGACGACTATTACACAGTTCTTTCAGACAGACAGAGTGAGAGCTACTATACCAGCCTCCAGCCAGCAGACCTCCGGGCTCACACTACAGCAGGCTGAGGACCAGCGTACCCGACGCCGCACGAGGATCCGGGGTTTTCGAACCCCACAGCCACACCGACAAGAGATCCGGAGGATTCTTGAGACAGCAGACTGAGATCCGACGACACTCGACATATTGGATCTCAGATCTCCAGTTTGCTCTTTCTCCACCGCCGATGTACCACATCCTGCATCCAGGAGGGATCACCTGCTATTAGCGACTTCGACGACTGCTACTACATCCCAGGATAGTATATCTCCCTGCATCTGTTACATATACACATCGCACCACTTTATCACAGCCGACAGTTGTTCCCCTATCACAGCCGATATTTGTTCCCCTTTTGTAGCCATTATCTGGAGTACCAGAGCTACATACGCACATACACATATACGACACTTATCACACTCACAGCACCGTATTTTCAGTTTCCAGTTTTTAGCTTTTCATTTAGCACTTTTATTTTGGATAGCTGGACCTCATCAGTTGTATCACAGTTTGTCTCATAGGCCAGTTTTGGTCTTTAGAAGACGTTAATATAACTTTCTTTCTTTCTTTCTTTCTCTCTCTCTCTCTTTGTTTCTCTCTTCCTCTCTCTGCTCTGTCTGTGTATTTAGGATTTGTGATTCCATTATGTATTGCATTTTGTAAATCATCAATGGCGGTCATCGGCCTAAAATCAGCCGACCGAGCGCGTCTGATAGCACGTCTACATCTCAGTGTAGACGCAGATATAGACGCGAAAAATGTTTCCTCTCATAGCGTCTGAGGGTGCATCTTAGTGCGCGTGTGCTGGCGCGTGTGCTCTGCATTGTACACGCAATGATACACGCGCTGCATAGAAGGTTGACCTGCAGTCTACACGCGATTATACACGCACATTGACTTGGAATGTGCATCTGACAGCGCGTCTGTGCTACATCTTAGATACACAGATAGACGCGCTGAACAGAAGGTTCACTCTGGAGCACGTCTGAGGGCGCGTCTAACCTGCAATTTAGACACGGGGATACACGCGTCAGGTCTCCAAGTTTTGATAGTAAACAATATATTTTTGCAATGATGAATGTGACCAATCCCATGTTTGTGTTTATCAGTTTTCTTGTTTATGAGAAGCATTAGCACTTAAGTTTTATGCTCAATGTCTAAAGAAAGCTCTTTGAAAATGTAGGTAATATATGATTTTTTGTATGCAAATAAATTTGTCTTTTTCCTGTGTTTTTTTTGCCCTGGATGTGGATTGCATGAATGATACATTGGCCTCCTTTGGCAGGAGGGTCAATGCATTTTTTGGAGGTTTTCCTAGTAGGGAAGACTTCATGGGAGAGATGAACAGACACCTTGGCCACTCTCCCACAGCGGATGAGGTGTTCAGTGTCATGTCTGGGACGCCTCTGACGTCTTTGCCTGGCACTACTTCCCAGACTCCATATGCAGGTACTCCACATGTAGGTACTCCATACAGGTACTCCACGTGCTCCACGTGCATCGGCTGAAGCACAAGCATCTGCAGAAGCACGTGCATTTGCAGAAGCTCGTGCATCCAGCGAGACAGAGGGTAGTCCACAGAGAGGGAGGAGGGAGAGTTGAGGGGGAGGACGAGGCTTGTGTGGGGGTTGCCTAGGAGGTGGCGAGCGATCACCCTCACCAGTAGATCACGTAGAGGAGGTTGTATGCCAGTACTATAGAGTTACAGATGCTGGTGGCATCTGTCATGATGATGAGGGAAGGGATGTAATGGCGTACATGAGGAGCGTCGTGCATGCGACGTATAAAGATTTTTTCATTGCCTTCAAAAATCAGAAAAGCGGCTTGTGGCAGGAGGTGTTGAGGGCAGTCCATAGGAGGTACCCAAATCCTGAGGGTCAACGATTCTCGGATGATTGGGGACATACAAAAGTGAGGGATATGCTTCACAACAAAAGATCCCACCTCATGACACGGGCCATGGACTCACTACGGAGGCTGGAGGAGGGGCGTGGAGCCTATAGCCAACCACCTATGTGCCACCGCATAGAGTGGAAGAAAGCCAAGAAGAAAGCAGCAGAGAAAGTGAAGAGTCACCAGCACGCAGAGGCGCGACGGATCCAAATGGAAACAATGGGATCGTCGCATTACGGATCGGGCGGCAGAGAGTCGTGGGAGGCAGAGTTTGTAAGTATATTTTGATTTCTAGTTTTTTTGAATTTATATTTCTTTCAATTCTTTATATATTTTATTCTAATATATTGTGACTCATAATTATTTGTATATATCTAAACGTTTTGCAGACTACCATAGTTGGTAGGACACCTACTCCTAGAGAGGTAGGTTACCATCGAGGCCATAACCGCGCAGTGACGTGGCTTCACTTCTATGAGGAGGGTCTCATCACTGAGTACCAATACAACCGGGCCATGAGGATTCGACAGCCAGAGGAGGTATGTTTTTCTTACTTTCCTATTAAAAGTATAGCTAATTATAACTTTTTCTCCACCTTGTCTATGTAAGCAACCCTGATCTTCTGTGTGTGTAGGCGAACCCGAATGTGGAGCATAGTGAGGAGGGGGATAGCGACGCTAGTAGCTATGGTGGTACTAGCGAAGATGTTTCCTCTTCAGATTCGTAGAGGAGCACCATACCTCCTCATGAGGCCTTCTTTTCTTGTATATATATGATATCTCTTTGAGCCTACTGCTTGCGGCCACGCTTTAGGTCGCAAGCACTTAAACTTCGCTTGTAAATGCTTTTGATATATAATGAATACATGGACTTTTATTTTCAATTCTCGTGCTTGTAAGATACATTGTCTTTTTCCCAAATGCACAATCTGATGTATGGGAGGGGGAAAAAAAAACCAGAGAGCATGTGGTTGCTTTGCAACCACATGCTCTCTGGTTTTTTTTCAAAGCAACCACATGCTCTCTGGTTTTTTTTTTTCCAGTTCTGTTTTGTGCATCTATCCGCGCGTCTAAACTGCAGATAATTCGCGTTTATACGCGTGTCTATAATGCAGACTACATACGCTTCATAATTCAAATTTAATATATATATATATATCTTTTTTTTAATGACATTTTTTTTTTCCGTTCACGTCTACCAGTGCTTATAAAAGCGCGTCTACTAGCGTGTCTATCTGCGTGTGTATATGTGCGTCTATTGCGCATCTATTTGTGCGTGTAAATTCGTTGATACATGCGCGTGTATATGTGCATCTATTGCGCGTCTATTTGTGCGTGTAAATTCGTTGATACATGCGATTATAGATGTGCAAATAGACGGGCGGATAGACGCGCTCGTAAGAATTTCTCTATATTCAAAAATCGCGTCTAAATGTGCGTCTATGAGGCCTTTTTGTTGTAGTGTTAGAGGGATAGTGGTCTTTGCACAGCAAGTCTCCTCCATCTCCACAAAGAGTGCAAGTATTAGTTGTAGCATTACTCCACCTAAATGTCCATAATATGAATAGATATCCTTTAGCTTTCATGGACTGCTAAATATTGTTCCAATTTTGCTTATGAAGAGTCATATCATCTGCACTCGCAACATCCAAATTTCATCAAGTCCTCGAGTCTTGTTCATGTGATCCATTTTTCCATGAATTGTGCCCTATCAAGAATATGCTTTAGTCTAAAAGAACTCCATGTCCAATCACTCATGCAGTTTGGAAATTTGTGTCCATGGTTTGCAATTAATCAAGTGATGTTTCATATAAAAAATAATGAATGCATTGAGGAATTTGTGCTTCACCTAACTACACGTGTTCGTGTGTCATGCAAATGCAAACACAAAAGAAACACACAACGAAAAATAAACTTATAATGATGTTGACTTAAGAGTCCAAAATCTTGGCAGGAAAATTCGGCCCTCAGGTTTTCAGTGGTAAATGCGCAGCATCATGACATCCACCCGCTCCAAACCTGCCCATCCTTTGGATGGGCCACAACTACCCATCCTCATCATCGCCAAGCTTGAAGTTCAATGCAATCTCTTCATCTTCTGCAAAAGTATTTGCAATGTCCATATCTTCAACTTTATCATCTTCTGGCTCAAGACCATCATAACTCGCATCATCCAACTCCTCAACTACATAGGCCCTAGCATCTCTTCTCTTGAAAAGTTTGATTGTCTTCCCTGCAATCAGAATCCACAAGGCCGTACCATCAAGCTCTGATGATAAGGAATATGTAGCATTGTCATGGACATGCTACAGTAAGTAGGGTCTAAACCATTGTCTGGAAACCTTGCGGATAGCACTATATTGATTTTCTAGACTAATGTCATAGACCAACACCCAATCTTCCTCTTTAATCTCTTTAGGCCTCAGTCTATGTCTGCTATCAAAGTGCTCTTTGTTGCAAATTTTGGCCGCTTTGAGCTTTTGAATTGCTTTCTCAATATCTTTAGGTCTTCTCTCTAACTGACGAATACGAAGAGCCAAAAGATCTTCTCTAGACATCTCTTCTTGCTGCCACAGTAAAGCACTGCAAGTATGTGTGCAAGTCTCTGTAGACATGACTGGCTTCTGCCCATACATCAACTCAGCTATCATATTTTGTGTAGTCACACTATGAGTAGTGTGATCAGCCCATAAGGCATAAGGCAACAACCTAGGCCACTCCCAAACCCGTCCACCACATGATTTGGCCAAGGCTTTCACAATCAACGGATGGCCTCTTTCACTCTTCCCATTTCCTTCTGGATTATATGGTGAAGTCAAAGAAATTTTAATGCCAAGGCAAGAGAAAAACTCCTTAGCCTCATCAGCATCCAACTCACCTCTATCTGTAGTCACTTTTCCAATACATCCATACCTGCAAATAACATCCTCCAATAGAAATTTACAAACCATTGAAGTAGATTTCTTCTATAATGCTCTTCCTTCCACTTGATTTGTGAGGTCTTCTCATTCCAAAACAATGTAGGGCATCTGCCATAAACCAACAGGCATAGTAATCAAATCAAGAACCCACTTATAATGAATACATATTGGATAGGTAGGATGAAGCTCATCTCTATGCCTCACTGAGGAGAACAATTGACAATCAAGGCATGTCTCAACAAACTATGAGATATCTCTATACATGCCTCTCCACCTATAACGCTATTTGATCTTCTCATAGGTTGCCCATATAGCTAATGTCCAGCCCAAAGACTTTCATGGAATTCTTTCATGATACGCACCTATGAAGCTCTATCACAAACAACTCTCAATGGCTATCCTCCTCACTTTTGTGGATGCTTCCAAAGTATCCCACTTTGCAAGAAGAAACCTTAAGATTTTCTTATAATCTTCTTGAAGTCTGCATCAATCCATCCATCCTGTCTAGACATAGCACTCAAATAACAACCAATCTGCAATACTCTCATGTATACAAAGTCTCATAAAAGCTTTCCAAAGCAGACACATGACAAATATGATCAGCATGCATGGCTGAAAGATTAGCCCCATCAATGCAAGAAAAATCCATATCATCATACCTTGCTCATGAAATCATATCAGCTCTACTAGGTTTTCTTTACCTACTATGTGCCTGAACTCAGGATTCATGAATTTTATGTACCCAATCCACCTAAGCATGGCAATATCTAGAGTAGAAAAACTCATGATCATACCTAGAAGAGGAAAACAATCATCTTGACCACCACAACAACACCAATGAAGTACTCTGAATCATTCTTGAGAGCCGTGACAACTCCGAAGAGCCTCTCTTTTAACTTGTGGATATCTTTGTTGTCGCTCATTTAGGACTTTCACCCCAAACCGAATAGCATACCTATTCCCATCTGCATCATCTTGGCCAATAGCCCATCCAACACCGTTAGAACTAGTATCAATAGTAAGAACAATAGGTCTCTCATACTCATAATCTATTCCTCTTTATATCATCGATCCTTTGGAGTACAAAGTGTAGTGCTTTTCATTTAAAATTATCGCCTATTCAAGCTTATCATCATAACTTACGCCACCTTAATGCCATGTTCAACAGCTTTCTCTCTGACGACTACTCCAAAGTTAAGTATACATTTAGGTCTCAGAATAGCAGGCATCATTTGCTTTTCCAATTATACAAGATGAAGTTTCAACCTATGATACACTGCTTGCCAAAAATCACCCCAAGGAGCTACAACAAAGATTGCAATCTCTTCTGTTCGACTATGTCATTTATTGAAATAATAAAATAACTCTTCATTAGAAACATCCTGAATGTCAGTTGCTTCCATCATCAGCTCCTCAATGTAGAAGGTAGCCATCAAAAAGTATTTACTTGGTCAACTATAAAACTCTTGAGGCACGTCTTTCAAATTGTACCGGCTGGTGTACCTCATATGCTTGCTAAGGCAACTTAACCTATTATTCAAAATTTGATAACACCTTGTATTTATTGATCATTCTTGACCCGTAAGATACAATTTCAACATTCTTGACTTCTACATCTATGAAGCTTCATCTCCATGTTGACCAAGCTTCCTCTTGATGTGAGTTGAAAATTGAGGAACAAAAACTTAACTGAAAGGTTCCCAACCTTAAGCCCTAAGTGATAACAAGAATGCTACTTAGACTGGTCATAAGTAGAGCAAAATGTATCTTCCATTGCCCTGTGCTATAAACACACTATATAGGATACTAGCTGCAAATCTCAATCCAAGTATCAAACCCCTTATGGGAATAGTGATCTTGTCCCAATAGGCCAATTTGTGCCTTTGACCTTCTGTTTGGCTTAAAGGCTGCCTTAGCCTTTGTGACTTGTTTGCATGATCGATAGGTTGGTGTCGTTTGAGATGATGTTGATAAATCATGGCCATCTTGAGCCTATGTAAATCCTGAAATAGGTCCCCACAATAAATTAGGATAATGTCCAATCCCAAACTGATCTCAAAGAGGAGTATTTAACTTTTAAAGAGCACAATCAACATTTACCAAGATGACAATGCCAAGATGTATAAAAGGTAGAGGGACAGTGGTCTTTGCACAGCAAGTCTCCTCCATCTCCACAACGAGTGCAAGTATTAGCTGTAGCATTACTCCACTTAAATGTCCATAATATGAGTAGATATCCTTTAGCTTTCATGGACTGCTAAATATTGTTCCAATTTTGCTTATGAAGAGTCGTATCATCTTCACTCGCAACATCCAAATTTCATCAAGCCCTCAAGTCTTCTTCATGTGATGTGTTTTTCCATGAATTGTGCCCTATCAGGAACATGCTTTAGAAAAGAACTTCATGTCCAATCACTCATGCAATTTGCAAATTTGAGTCCATGATTTGCAATCAATCAAGCGATGTTCCATACAAATTTTTTTGAATGCATTGAGGAGTTTAAGCCTAGCCTAACTACATGTGTTCGTGCGTCATGCAAATGAAAACACAAACGAAACATACAACAGAAAATAAACTTATAATGATGATGACTTAAGAGTCCAAAATCTTGGTAGAAAATTTCACCCTCAGGTTTGCAAGGGTAGACGTGCAGCCTCATGACATTGTTCCAATATAAAGCACATCTACAACATAGTCCTCTCTTTGAATGAAACATTCCAGGAGATAATTTAATCCTTGCCATATCACTCCCAAAAGGCAATAATAACAGTACACCTATAGCTTAGGGAATCTCACACTCAACGTCGTGGATCAATTGTTTGAAAACAAGTGCTATGCATCCATGAGATGATTCTCTTGATACCATCTATGAAAATGGGGATGCAAGGTGAATGACATATGGTGCACAAACAAATGATCTTACAAATCAATTAGTGTTGATGTGCACAAACAATCCTTTCATGATTTCACTCAAGCGTATTGCTTTGTTGCTAAGGGAGCACTGAAATAACCTGTCCTACTGTCCTTTTCAAGAATCAAACAAATCTTATATGATACAATATGCATAAAATCAAATATTCGAATTATATTATACATCCATAAATTCATTTCCCCTACCATTTAATATTTTTCATTCCTTGGATAAGTTAAAAGAAATTTTCATGTATATTTGTGTATATAAAAAGTGATAAACATGCACTAAAAAATACAAATGGGGATAAACTGAGACTAAACATCATGCTTTATTTCCATCATCCTTGCATAGAGATAATCCTAATTTTCCATAGTCTTTCAAATACAAAAACTTTTTTTTTCCCTATTTTCTTTGGTCAAAACCATATTTTTAATCCTTTTCTTTATTTTCCTTACATAAATTACTTTTTTTTTTAATTCAATAAATTAATTTACACTCTATTCAATCTTCATATTTAATTTTATCCCATATGAACAATATTTGATTCCCCAAAACCAAGAAAAACATCAAATTTTCTTTTAAAACATGCATTTTGGATTTTCAAAAACTAATAACTCATGATTACCAATACAGGTTTTAAATTTGATGCTATATAGCCCTCAAACACATTGCAACGAAGCTTCAAAAAAAGTTGCATTGAATATGAACAAGATTTTCACCATGAATTGTCAAAAAAGATTCGAAATTCTATTCAAAAGAGACTTATCACCATTTTTTGGGTTTTAGGTTTCAAGAGGTGATTTTTTGAGCAGCATTGGACCACCATTGATCTCCAATCAGTGATGATAATTGTTCATCAATGTTGATATAATCTCATGTCAATCTGATTCAAGGCAATCAACCGGTTCTCATAATGATCTCTTCCCATTCATTCGCACATGAACAACCCATTGAAGGAGAGAGAGGGACGACAAAGAAAGATTGATTTTTGAAATTTTTGCTGAATGCATCATTCTCTACACAATTTCTTGTAATTGAGGATGAAGAATATGAAGATCTCATCCCCTAGAGGCTGCCCCTTGTTTTGAACAAGTGCAGAAGTCATTTTTTAATGGAAATTTCGAGGTACCAAAAAACGGATGCCCCCTCCCCCCCTATATTGTTATCTTTCATTAGATCCTCTTAAGATTCATTAAGCTTAATCCTTAAAAAAAACTAGTTCCATTTTGAGAGTTCACACTTGACCACAAGCAAATTTTGGTCAAACGGAGGGATAAACAACCTCTAATTTGTGAATGTACTAGAGGGCCGGCTTCATGGCATTGAAAACTATACATTTGGTCTCCATCACATGCTTTGCAGCTTCCAAATCTGGTAGCTGCTTCATAATGCTAAACCCTGTAGCCATTAAATGGGGGGTCAAACTGGCTCTAATTGAGGAACGGACGCTTGTATTGGATTCCTTGTACGGAAGGACTAATCTAACAATGAAAATGAACATGAAATCAAAAATACTCTAAGCTAAGAATGACAAGAAATGAACTAAACTAAGATTCCAGCATGGCTATGTCATGGAACAACTTCCATTACCATAGCACAATGTAGCCATGGACTGTCATCCAAGTACAAGAAAAATATGTTAGACAAGAAGGATGAAATTTTTGATAATGCCAATGAATAATGCTACATTAGCACTTCTTTCCCTTTTATACTAAAACCTAAGTCCTCTCTTCTAGGCTCAAGTATTTACAACGTTTTATTCTTGGAATAGGCTGAAACTCTCATATTAATTTTCTTCATTACAAATCATCCCCTCCTAGAGATGTTTTGTCCTCAAAACTGAAGATATTGAGTAGTAGGCAAGTTTATAATGAAGCAAATTATTTTGATAAAGATCCACAAGCATATGGAAGCACTTTGTGTGAAGAAACAATATAATGAACTTGAAACAGTGAATTGACCTGAGTGTCCAAATTCAGTGTTTGAAGAGTAGAAATGAAGTACACACCCTGAGGCATCATCCCATACCATCAAGATCACTTTTTGATGTCGTTAAGGCAATTTAATCAATAACAGTATTTTAAAACAACAAGCTGTCCCTGCACAGATTATGATCATTCATCTTGCAAAAGCCATGAAAAAGCGTCCAAATAGAAAGAGGGTTGCCAAGTCGACTCTTTAGGTAGCCCCTTCCATTTGATTAGGAATTTAGTGGGAGTTCGGTTCCTAAGAACCTTTTCACACTTCCCAATAATCTTTTTAGGATCATAGACAATCAGTCCATCTTCATCAAGTGGTGGAAGCTCTTTAAGAACTTGTACATCCTGCCCAATATACTTCTTCAATGGTGATACATGAAAAACATCATGTATGCAAGTAGATGAGGGTAATTGGAGCTTATATGCAAGCTCTCCAATCTTTTCCAAAACCAAATATGGGCCATAAAATTTGGGAGAGCTAACTTGTTATTTCCACCCTTAAGGGATGCATAATGAGTCTTGGGCATCTTCAAGAAGACCCAATTTCCAACATCAAACTCCATGTGCCTTCGCCTATCATGAGCATAGGACTTCATGACATCTTGTGCCTTTCATATGTTTTCTTTACATTGCTTGATAAGCAACTCCATTTTCTCTAACTCATCCTTCGCTTGTGGATTCACGTCTTCATGAAACATGGCTAAAGGAATTTGAACCTTGTACCCATAAAGTGCTTCAAAAGGAGCCATCCCAATGCTCATATGATATATGTTATTGTAGCAAAATTCAGCAAGGTGCAACCAATCATCCCAAGATGATTGCATGTCTTGAAAAAAATGCCTTAAGTACACTTCCACCCATCGATTAACCCTTTCAGTTTGACAATCGGTTTGAGGTGGTAAGCCGTACTAGGGGTAAGAGTAGTGCCATGGAAGTAAATAAACCCTTCCAAAAAAATTCCATGAATCTAGTGTCTCTATCAGACACTATCCTCAAAGGCATACTATGTAACTTGAACACTCCTTCCATGAATTGACCCACTACTTGCTTTGCTGAAAATTGTGTCTTGGTTGGAATAAATTTGGCTGATTTGGCAAGTCTATCCACCACAACCAAAATACTATTCCAACCATGCGTTGTGGCAGGAAGTCCCATAATGAAGTCCATTGAAATGTCGGTCCATTTTCCTTGTGGAATAGGTAAAGATTGAAGGAGACCGGCTAGTAATAAAGAAGAATCTTTATTTTGTTGACATTCCAAGCAATGCGAAACATACTCCTTCACATTCGGCCATAAGCCTTTCCAATAGAAACTCTTGTGCACTTTGTCAAAAGTCTTAAAGAGACCAAGATGGCTAGCCAAGGGCAAAGATTGCATCTCTTGAAGGACTTTCAGCTTAAAACTGCTTTGAGGGATCAAATAGACCTTTCCTTTGTACCATAAAACTCCATTATGCCATTTGAAGTTTGGATATTCTTCATTTACCCCTTGCTGTAATTTTTGCATTATTGTGGCAGCATGCTCCTCCATCATATATTCCTCTTGTATATCATTTATCCAATCTTTATATATAGTGGAGACGATAGATACATTACATGCCCACATCCTAGAAAGTGCGTCCGCCACTACATTGTCTTTTCCAACCATGTATGCTATCTCAAAATCATATGATTGAAGAGTTGCTAACCACCTTCTTTGATTAGGAGACAAGTTAGGCTGCGAGAGGAAGTACTTCAACACCCTATGGTCACTTTTCACTTTAAAGTGACTTCCATAGAGGTAATGATGCCATTTTTTGATTGCATGTAGTATAGCTAGCATCTCTTGCTCATAAACATGCATTTGTCTCTCTTTTTCATCAAATTTTCTGCTCTCATATGCAATGACACCATGTTCTTGGGCTAAAACAACCCCTAATCCTCTCCCACTAGCATCCGCATAGATCACAAAAACCTTAGAAAATATGCGACAAACCAATATGGGTGCTGAAATGAGGAGTTGCTTCAGCTCATTGAAACTTTTGTTGGCTATTTCATCCCAAAAGAAGGCTTCTATTTTTAACCTATCCGTTAATGGTATAGCCAGATGAGCATAATTCTTGATAAATCTTTGGTAGAAAGAAGATAAACCAAGGAAACCCCTCAATGAAGTGGTATTTGTTGGAGTAGGCCAATCTTTCACACATTGGACCTTTTTTGGGTCAACCTTGATGACATTTTATCCAACAATATGTCCCAAATATTCTACTTATTTGGTCATGAATGTACATTTGGTTGCTTAAGCAAACAACTTGTCACTCCTCAATATGTCAAAAACTTCTTTAACATGCTGTAAATGCTCCCCTTTGTCTTTACTATATATCAATATGTCATCAAAGAATACCAAAACTGTCTTGAACAAAAGTGGCTGAAGTATCTTGTTCATTAAAACTTGGAATGTGGCTCGAGCATTTGAAAGACCAAAGGGCATAACTATGAAATGATACAATATCCTCTCGGTCCTAAATGCAGTCTTGTATTCATCCCCCTCTTTCATGTGTATTTGATGGTATCTCAATCGTAAATCAATCTTTGAAAATGCCTTGGCATCCTTCAATTCATCCAAAACATCATCAATCCTTGGTACATGCAAAAGATATTGCTCAGCCTTTGGCCATGGATTCTTGAGAGAAGCTTGAAGGGAAAGGAAAGAAACCCTTGTTCTTGAAAAGTAACTCAAGTTTGAACCAAACTAATTCTTGTAACCTTCATTTTGTCCAACTTACCCCAATTTTTGGTCCAAAACTTAGACACGAGTTGCCAAATTGGTTGGAGCCCGTCATTGTCCACTGGTTCATGCCAAGAACCTCCATCTTAGTCACGATTTGTGAGAGATCTCCTTGTCAAACCATGGTTATGGAAGAACTAACTCTTATGACTAAATTTTAATTGTGGTTTTCACTCCCTAGTCACTGTAACTAAATCTATTGCATGAAAATGACTTCTGACAGGATCTAAACTAATGCTCTAATACCAATGTAAAGAAGGACTAATCTAACAATGAAAATGAACTAGAAAATAAAAAATACTCTAAGCTACAAATGACAAGAAATGAACTAAATCGAGATTCCAACATGGCCATGCCATGGAACAACTTCCATAACCATAGCACAAATTACCATAGCACAATGTAGCCATGGACTGTTATCCAAGTATAAGAAAAATATGATAGACAAGAAGGATGAATTTTTTTATAATGCCAATGAATAATGCTACATTAGCACTTATTGTCCTTTTATACTAAAACCTAAGTCCTCTCTTCTAGGCTCAAGTATTTACAAAGTTCTATTCTTGGAATAGGCTTAAACTCTCATGTGGATAATTTGCTTCATTACATTCGTATTGTCGAAGTGCATGTATGAAAACTCCAGTTGAGCCTTGATTCACAACCATTCCATTTTCCATGAAAATTTACTCTTTTGTGCCTCCTGAGGTCTTTTTGTGCATTAAATTGGCTCCAAAAATTTACTTTCATGCCGATTACACATAGTCCAATAACTAACACAGATATTTCTAAGAGAAACTATAGTAGAGAGGTTCTACATTTTCCTACAGCTTCAAACCACCTACATAGAAGCTAAGGCTAGAACCTTCCATATTATTCTAATTTTGAACAATAAATGAATCCTACTAAATGTTTCCAACTCCACACAAATAATACACTATATGTGGTTTTACACCAACCAAACTCTATTGAAATGAACTATGTGAGGGCTGAGACTTCAAAAATATGGGCCATCCACTTTACCCCAGTAAACACCCCGTCATTGCTTAGAATAAGGCCATTGGAGATACCCAACACTTAAAAACACCAAAATGAGATCATCCAAGATTAGGAGAGAGAGATATCAAACAATCTATAATGAGGTAGTAGACCTAGAAGCTGAAGTTCACAAAGGAAGAGAAGATATCCACTCTTAGTGTTTAAGGAAAGAAAAAGCTCTTTAAAAAAGAATTTCTAGAGGCAAAGTCCCTACAATACTTTTTTACGAGCTCATGGGTAGGAAAAGAGCTCGGAGCTACTTTCAAACAAAGATGAAAATGGATGATGGACAAGTTAAGTGAAAAATTAGATAGGTGGAAAGGCTTTAAATTAGGACTAGCCTCTAGGAGAATGGCTCTTCATCACTTCATCTACCTAATGTGGACATATTCGTTGCATGCTAGAAACCCAAAATGCATGCCTTCAACACATGGACTCACTATGCCTTAATTTTCTTATGAAGTGGAGACTTTAACAAGTATAAGCTTTCTAAAGTGGCATAGAGAACCTGTACCTTAGAAACAATAAAGGACTTGGAATCCTAGACATTGACTCACAACCTACTAATTTAGTAGCCAAGTGATAGATTTAACACGATGAAGCATAGGCAATACTTCTTAACCACTACCTCTATCCTTGGTAGTCAAAAACTAATATGATTTTGCCCAACTCAAAATTAAAGCAAGGAAGTCCTTTGAGCTGTTCAAAGTCTTTTGGGAATCTTGGTAGGAAAACATAGAGGAATTTGACATTATTATATATTTGAAGAAATATGGTCGATAACTCTCCTCCCAAACACTCTTGCCTTCTCTGGTTAATTATTCATGGAGCTACGTGGAGTAATGAAAAAGAAACTAAAATTGGTAGAGGTGATGAAGGATGTTGTAGGTGCAATACTCAAATTTAATCCCTTCATCATCCTTCCTTAAAGAAATATATCAAATTATGTTCTCCCTCCACCCTCTTCCATACTCTTAAAGAAAGAAATTTTTCTTGTGTAGGCCAAGAGTTGTTCCCTAGTTCTCTAGACTATAATTAGAGGTGTTTATCTTTGGTACCTTTTTTTGGCAAGGAATGAATATGTCTTCAACAATTTTAAAGTGGATGATGTTTTTCACTAAACAAATCACTTGTCTTGCACATAGATACCCGAAAGAAGCTCATTATAAGGGAGGAAGCCAAATCAGTAATGCATGTTATGGTTACATACCTCTCTAAGAAAGAATGAAAGATGGTCTTCAAAGAAAAGGAGAGTGAAGCAACATAACTCTCCAAAATGATGTCCCCATCATTACTCATGAATTGTATAAAGCCCCATGAGTGAGAGTACTACAATATATGGAACATGAATACACTACACATAATAGTACATAGGTATCAAAAATTTGTTGAAAATTTTGTAACTTTTTTACATTGCCATAATATCCCTACCTTATTTTCCCCCTCATACAGTAATCCTCAATTTCACCCCCCATCAAACTACCACGTTGGCAATATATAATGCTTTATAACTCACAGATCATATGATTCCCTCATGTAGATACTTCTCATAATCTGATACAACTTGTAGCATCCTGAGAAAAAATAAAAAGAAACACCCATAAACACATTGAAAATTTTGATTATCAATGCATGTTTAGTCAGAATGGTAGACGCATATATATTTCAAGGGTTTTTATATTCCACTTGATATTGTGCTTACAATTGTTCCTAAATGCATATAAAACCATGTTCTTATGTGTGTTCATGAGAACTACTCTAAGTGTAATAATTGAAGCTAAGAGGAGAGAGGAGAATGAGTTGAAGAGAGAGAAAGAGAGAATAAATAAGAGAAAGAAAAACTAGAAGAGGAGAGAGAAAGATAGAAAAGAGGCGAGAAGGGAGGAGAAAGCCATGGAAGCTGAAGATGAAGGTGAACAGTATGTTCTTGATAATAACTCATTGCCCTAAATTGGGACTCTTACACCTTATATACCTCAGTCAGTACGACTGGGTGTCTAATGTATCCCGCTTGTTACAATTCATCGCCACCTTCAAAGTTTTTGACCTAAAAAACAAAGATAACTGGAGGTGAGTGATAGATGGGCTTAAGGGGTGGGGTACAGAGTACTAGTCTGAGCCTAGATTACAATGAAAATGATTGGTTAAAGACTAGGGATAGCACGTTGTCTATGATATACCTATTAAGGTAAAATTATCATAACTTTTGATAGGTTGTCTTAAATGGGGAGTGTAGCATGTCTAAATGGAGCTCATGATGTGTACTTTCAGTCCATGTAGAAAGTGCATTGATGAGATTTGGAGAAATACAAAACAATTCTAAAATAGTTTGTAGTTTGTAGGCATGGTGTGGTCAAAAGGGAAAATAACTTGCTAGTCTTCAACCCGTTGAGCATCTTGGAGGTGAAGAAATTTATTTATAAATATAGAGGCTAGGCCGCAGGAGGCTTCTTCTAGGGACAGGCCTTTCCATTTGATGAGGTACTCCTTGATGGATTGAGATCTTAAGTTTATCTCATTTCCCAGTGATTGCTATAAAGATATACTGAATGATACCTTTTTCGTTTATGGGGGGAAGTTCTTCCACATAGTCCACTAGGATGCCAAGGAAGGGCTTTAGCTAGCTAACATGAAACATATTGTGAATCTTAGTGGTAGGGGGAAGCTCTGATCAGTAGGCCAAATCACCAACTCTCTTAAGGATCCGATAAGGAGACCATAAAAACGGTGGGCAACCTTGTTACTACTGCCCTCTTTGAGAGTGGACTAATGGGACTTAGCCACTTTCAAGAGGACAAGATCCCCCTCTTGGAATTACGAATGCCTTCTTTTCTCATCAACATATAGGTTTGAACAATAATATTTATCTAGCATGATAGCTAGATGGCTAGATATTTGCTATTTTTTTCTCTCCACTCATTTGTATATTCTGCCATATTATTAGTAAAAGCGATGTCTAAATAAACTTTCACTTTCATAATAACTCTACGTTGGGGATCTTTAATAACCATACCAGTACTCGCATGCTTATAAGGTCCTCATGAAACTTCATCAAAATACAACCAAAGTATAGACCCATGCTTCATTGATAGGCCACAATATACAAATCAGCACACTTGTACCTATGATAGTCAAAGTCAAGCCTAGAGAGAGGATGTGTAACATGTACAATCCCTTCTTCCTCATTAAACTCAATAGGAACACTAGTAAGAAATGATGGAATTTGACCTTAATATCCCAAGAAAAAGATTAGTCTTGCCACTTAGTAATATAATAATGCTTACTTCACGTAATCACCCTACCTTGGTAGTAATGCTACTCTAAGTACGAATATTTAAGGTAAGGAACGATTTTACCCATTCGATTGCCTTGTACCTACTACCTTTAACTTGGGATCTTGGAAGACTTGCCAAGGTACCAAGTTTGATCTCAATCCCAACACATAATAGAGCTTCAACTTGTTTAATTTTACTTTATTTTTTGAACTCTACCCCCTACAATTATACTAAAAGGGCTATAGAGCCATTCTTTCCTATACGAACGATCTTATAAGGGTCATCCTATTTGGTTTGTAACATGCCAAGAAATAAGTTGCAACGTGCATCACAATATAGGACCAAAATACCCTTTACAAATTTATATTTTTAACACAAAGATCTTGAAGCGCCTTTATCCTTTTCTTCTCTACTCTTGATGTAACAAAGCTTGCAAATTGGATCTCATCAAGATGTGCAAGGGAGGTCAACCTTTCCTGTAATGATCCCTCTTTGCCTAGAGAATGGTTCAATGCAAACCTCACAGTGGATAACTCAATTTTGAATGTCAAGACACACTCTTCACCATATACCAACTTAAATGGGGTGTGGCTTGTTGCTCTCTTGGATGTAGTCTTATAAGCACTAACAACCACATGAAGTTTCTTGTCCAGTCATGCTTATCCTCAAATAAATTCTAGGATAAAATCCCTACAAGTTGCTTGTTAGTACTTTCTATTTGTCCATTTTCTTAGGGCTTATATGGGGTGGTTTTATAATGTTTAATTTTCAAATCTTCAATTAGCTTCAACAATGACCTTATTCAGAAAGTGTGTCACATGGTCGAACACGAATTCCTTAGCTTGACCAAAATGGCATACAATTTTTTTCATAATAAAGTAGATGTTTCCTTGCCATTATCCTTCATTGTAGCTTAATCTTTAGACCATTTTGTAAAATAGTCGCTCGCCACAACGATAGTACGCTTGCTTGTAGTAGATGAAGGATGCACAGATCCAACAAAATCAATGCCCCACTTCTCAAAGGGAAAAGTCACAAGAATATAAATAAGTAGTTGCTTATGATTTTGCCTAGTATCGTTTCTCTAGCAAACATCACAACACTTAACATATGCAAAAGCATCCTAAAGAACCGTGGGCCACCAATAGCCAACACATAAAGCTTTTTGTATATTGAGCCATCTAGCAAAATGGCCTCCACATGCTGAATCATAACATTCCTCTATAATAAAGGGTACCTTATTGGAAACCACACAACAATGATAAATCTCATCCACACCTTTCTTATACAAGAAACCTCCTATTATTGAAAAGTGAAGCACTTTCTACTTAATCTTTCCCTTTCCGGATTTAGAAAGAGCTTCAGCCAATGTCTTATTGATAAATAATGTGTACTAGATGCATATCATGATGGAATATAAGCTCCATCAAATTTTTGTAAATCCCTGCAATCAATAATATTAGCCCAATGTTCCTTAGGCTCACCAAAATCTACTAAACACTTTACGATACTCTAGAGCTTTGGCAGCTTTGCTCTTAATCACAGAATCAACTCCTATAAAGATATCACCAATTACTTGGCTAGGCAATCACGGGATTGAAGCTTATTTAGTAATAAGCACAATTCCCCTACCTTAGTGAAGAACAACACCTTCTCGTAAAGTATATAGTGTCTAAACTTATTGTTGGAAAATTCCATAGCAAGCAAATATTCTCCAAATAGCTCTAAAAAAGCTCTAAAATTCCAAGGGTGATAAAGCTATGCTTCCCAAATTTGGGATAGGTAATAACCGATACTACCTTGTCACAGCCATGAATATATAGAAAATATTTCCCTCTTTTCAGAGCTTTTAAGACCGGTGTTCTAGATAATTCCATCTTAACATCTTCAAATCCCACTTTCATGCTTCTCTCCATCCAAAAACATGTTGTGATATAAAAGATCCGTCTTAGCCAATGAGTTAATGAATTGACAATAATATCCCACAGATTAGATGAAACTATGAACTTTGTCAAGGCAAGTGGGTGGGCCTAGGGCCACAATAATAACCACATTTTTGAGGTTCGTGGCAATATTAGTTGCACTCACAACATGACCTAATAGCAAACCATAAGGCACCCCCAAATACACACTTTTGAGGATTCAACACTATGTGATACTCACGACATCGCTCAAAGCATAATCAAATGTCTAGCACGGGTCATGGTATCCACCCCCAAATCATCTATGAAAACCTTCAGCTCTTCAAGGGATATATCAGTGAATGTCTTATCAGGTTTTTTTGCCAATATCTACGATCAATAGATAGGCCAAAAGCCATCATATGGTATGCAAAAGTACCAAAATTTGTAATGAACTTGTCTTTAACTTATCCTCTTCAACAATAGCCATTTCATTATAACCCATAAAAAATTCCATGAAAGAGTACACATTTTAGTAGAGACATAACAGGCTGCAAGGTACTGTATTCTCAGTTATGGTGGCCTATTCTTTTCCAAGATGCACCACAATTCGTAAAGCACTGCGATGAATGACAAAGGACCGAGGTACCAGTTCACAAGGACAAAATGGAGTTGAGTCCAATCATTGCAAGGAAACTATTTGAGAAGTGGGGAATCGACTTTATTGAGCCAATAAGTCCTACAGCACAATACTCACAAACAAAGTACATCATTGCTGCCACAGACTACCTGACGAAGTAGACGGAAGCACGAGCTACAAGAAAGAATGACGTTAGGACTATTGCCAAATTCCTTTGGGAATAGGTAATCTCAAGATTTGGCTGTCCCATCAAACTCGTTAGTGACTAAGGTACGCACTTCATCAATGAAGTGATCGCTCATCTCCTATCCACCTTTTTAATCATCCATAAAAAATCCTCACCATACTATCCTCAGGCTAATGGCCATGCTACTGAGTTTGCGAATAAGATACTAGCAAATGTTCTGACTAAGGTAGTCTCTGCTTTGCACAGTGAACGGGATAACAAACTCATGGTAGCCTTGTGGGCCTACTGCATAGGCTATAAAACGGAAGTGTGGAGCTTCAAACTGGATTCTCTATAAAGACGCTTCGCAGTGACAATGGCGGTGAATACGTATCCAATCTATTTGATGACTTCTGTAAGGATCAAGGTATTCATCATGAGTTTACAGTTCCTTATTCTCCTCAGCAAAATGGTGTTGCTGAGCGCAAAAATCGCACGATTATTAATGCTCTACGTTGCATGCTTATACACTCTGGTTTGTCTCGAAAGTTTTGGACTGAAGCACTTCTAACAGCTGTTTTTATTCAAAATCATCTTCCAACTACTGCACCTGCTGGTAAAATTCCTATAACAATTTGGACAGGGAAGACACCTTCAGTCTCTCAGTTTCGCACATTTGGCTGCATTGCTTATATTCATGTGCCCAAGGACACTCGACATAAGTTGGATCCTCCAGGTTTGAAGGTTATTTTTCTTGGTTATTCAGATCATTCCAAAGGTTACAAATTTTATGATCCTTCTTTTCAAAAGATTATCATTAGTCGTGATGCTATATTTGATGAGAAGACTATGGGTGGCACATGGTCGTCAGATGTTTCAGATGATACACAATCTTTGCTTAGTGCATTTCCTTACTTGCTTTGTGATTCTACTAATTCTGATGATCATAAACCTCCTTCACCTCCAAAGAAGATTGATGAAAATTTGGAGATCTATGTTGATCTTCCTATTGAGATAGAGCATGGATTCTATTCTATTGAATATGATGTCTTTGATGATGCTATGTCTGTCCAAGAGGATCCAATATCGTATATGGAAGCTATCAATTCGTCTCAAAGGGATCAATGGCAAGAAGCTATGCAAGCTATAACGTGTCCCCTAGAATCATCCCGGACACGTCTTAGCAGTCCATCGGAAAGGATGTCTAGAAAGCTCCGCCCGGCACTCCCATGGAATGTTACGGGACTTGCGATCCAGGTCTTCCCGCGTCTGCCACGTAGCGGAAGTATCCTGGCCGTTCCCACTTAGGATCGACCGGAATTAGTGTTTTCCTGTTTGGTCATTAGCTAACAGCAACTAACGTCAGACCCGAGCGAACTACTTTACGCAGAAGCGCCAGGTCCGAAGCGGATTCACGCTGCACTTGGTTCAAGGAGAATGGGAAACGAGAGGGATGCAAGGCTCAACCTCTCTGCCATAAGGCCTAGTCCCATTCCGTTCCCCTAAAACAGCGTAAATTGGGTAAGAGGTACCTCTAGGTCATCGTTCTCGTTATTCGCTTTGATGATGAAGATCATCCTGTTGTTTTTCAAGATTTTTGAGAAAAATTCCCGGCTAACCGGGACCACCCATCCATAGGACGGACCCATGGTCCATCCTCCGCACTTTCCTCGGTTGTTTTAGTTATGTAATTACCTAACACATTAATTTGACATATAACAAACAGCTCCCTTGATTAATCCCGTTAAGCACTGGTTCCTTCACGTAATCTTATCACGTGACATAGAAAAACAATATCAAACAACTTCTTTATTATCATATCATCATTTATCTTTGGAATACAAGGAGTTCCGCCCGTAGGCTTGTCTATAATCTGCCCGAAGGCTTATCCAGTAATCCGCTAGGGATCACTATTCCAAGCTTCTGCCCGTAGACTAGTATGCGGGCCTCGAGATCCAATCCCGAGTCACGTTAGACTCTTGTGCAGGACCCGGAAGGCGAGGGATTTACGGACAGAGCCCCCCCTGGCACCCAAGCGTCCTCCTGCTCCAAGTAGATCACAACGGAAAGACCTCTCGTGGCGGGTTCGGTCCACGTTCCCGGCACGGTCAACAACCCCCTTGGTTAGGGTCAGGCAGGCAGTCGGGGGTAACTGAAGCTGCCCCTCCCTTCAGGCTTTCAACCTGAAGCATTTATATATCTTTTCATCCTTTAGTTCCTTGAGCAAACAATGCAACCAGCGCTTTCTAAACTGTTACAAGCACAATCAATTCCAGTGGTCGTTTAGTTGGCAAACTGTTAAGGAGTGACTCCTTCTCTCCGAATGCATCCCGCATTCGATCCGGAATCAATTGCAATTTGGCAAGATTCCTATCGTCCTTGGTTTAGGGTCATACCCTGTTAACCCAACTTAACCAATACCTTAGGTTTTATTAATAGTAAATCCCGGCGGCCATGTCGCTTTAATTTATTGATTAATCATTTGCGTCTGAGCAATTACCTAACTTCCCTTAACTTGGCAAATTTTCCCTAATGAGGGCGATGTAACAGGATGACTAACCATCCCCTTGCAAGTTAAACTTGCGCAAGAACCTGCCAACCTCATTCCAAGGATTGGCAAAACTTTCTTGTGATCGAACCACAAGGCTATGCGACGTTGCAACTTGTTGCACAAGTGTCGCCTTCATTCCAAGAGATCATTTCACTTTTGAATGGTGTTTTCTGGTCAAGAATTATGATTAGACTCGAAGTAGGGTTTAGGGCGTCTTCTCACTCACCCAATCCTAATTGCACTAGACCGACAACGTTCGGTCCTAGGGATTCCAACTCAAACCAAGTTCTAGCACTAGGTCGAATGATCCTTAGGGTAGAAACCCTAGATCATTATTTGCGTGCGTGTCCCATTGGCTCAATTTCTCCGGGAAGATGGGTAGGACCTTTGGGTTTGAGGACTTCGGCTTGGTGTCCAATTACGTTACTTGGCCACATCTCTAACGTGCCAAGCCCTAGCTAGTACTTGAGGTTTTTATTGAATCGGCTAGCTATGCCTATACGAAACCCTAGCAGTCGTGATACTACAAATGACTTGGGTAAATTGACCTACTTGTCTTTGACAAGGACAATTCTTTCCTAGAGATGATATACTTTATCTAAAGTAGGAAAATAGTTGCAAAATGCTACAATACATGTAAACCTGTAATTCATTACTTTCACATGCCATAAGATCCGCAGTAGTCCTATCCCTTCCTTTTAGTTAAAGTCAAAAGACAAGATAATTTGAAGAGTAATCTACATAGGGCTTACTAGGATTTAGGTCAAGGGATAACACCTACAACCTTGTGTCTAAGTATTTGCATTTCCTGCTTTTATAAGCCATGCAATCATTCCTAAATGTTACATGATGAAATGAAGTTTGCGAAAGTAAAAGTGCGACCCTTAGATACAACAACATCGTGAGTGAAGTTCATGCAATACTAAGGCAAGAGTCGATTTAATCTATTTGCAAGCATCATCCTCCATGCCATTTATAAGATCGGGGTTCTTTATCATGCCGTGAAACAGAAGTTAATAAATCCCTCACGCGAATCATAACGAAGGGAGTTATTGACTAAATGCAAAACAAATACTCCTTTCCTACATGACCAATGCACTTTAACAATAATCCTAGGCCATATGTGGCTTCCACTTTGAAGATGCATGACGAGACAGTTTGCAACTAAGTTCACAAGGAGAATAAGTGCTTTTCATTCATAACTTTGTAGATGCATGATATGCACGGATCCTTTATCTATAATTTATCGAATGTACTATTATCACTACCCATGAATTAATGATAACGTAGAATGAATTTCCCTATGGAGTTAAGCGTATTTAAAACATCTCTTCATGTGGAAATATATTTACGGAACCTGGATTTGTGGATCCGCGGTGATATCCACGTGTAAGTCCGGGGAAGAACCTCCTGCAGATGCGCCTTGTGACTTTTTAGGGCCCATTGTAGGCGTCATTTTGGCTTCCGGTTTGCCTTCGCGGTCTATAAATTTACTCGCCTTGGTATGCAGCCTGAAGATCTTGCCCTTCTCCCTCGTACGCAGGAGATACCTTCATGGAACTTCGGATCTTTAAAAGGCCGGCCTGTGAGACCTGGGCCTATAGGATTTGGGTATATGGGATTTGGAGCTTATGGAAGGCCTTAGGATTCGGAGCTTGGGCCTTCTTTCTTTCGGAAAAAGAGAGGGTTCGTGAAAGGGATCTTGTGATGGACCTTGCAGGAGTGGAGACTTTAAATCTGGCCCTAGAGGCCTTATGGGAGATTTGGTAGAAAGGGCCTTATAGGCTTCCTCTTCAAAGCCAGGGGAAAAATGGACTTATGGAGGATCTGTGTGAAAGGGCGTTAAGGAACCCTCTTGTTCTCTACAAAGACCTCGGGGGGGGTTGATAGGGATGGGGTTATGGGGGGAAATGTAGTGGGAAGGGGGCTTTAAATCCCGAGCCTAGGAGGCTTATGGGTGATTGGTGGGAAGGGACTTGTAGCTCCCTCTCCTTCAAAGCCTCAGAAGAGTGTATTAGAGAACTATTGGGAAGACCTTATAGGCTTCCACTTCGAAGCTTAAGAGGGAAAAAGATTTGGGCTCTCGGAGGGTTCCAAAAGGAAAGGGCCTTTAAAATCTTGGGTTATAACAGACTTTATAGGGTATCCACGATTAGGGCCTTTAAAAGAAAACCGAGGGTAGAAAGGCTTGTGGGAGTTGCCATGGAAAAGGGGGCTTAAAAGGATCCCGGGGGGTAATATGGACTTGTGTTGGGAATCCACGAGAAGGGGGGGGACTTTATGGGGACTTGGGTGGGAAATCCACGGGAAGGGGGGGACTTAAACCGGGGCTAATATGGGTTGTGTGGGAATGCAATGGGAAAGGGGGATTGAATCCCGGGGGTAAAGATTGCTTGTGTAGGATCCAATGGGAAGGGGGCTTAGGGAAGCCCCCTTAGAAGCTTCCTAGAGAAACTTCCAAGAAGCTTCAGGGACAGCACATGACGGCGTGGCGACTTGGAGGCTTACTGGCCGGCGGCTAAACGAGCCCAGGCAGCGGCAATCTACACTGGCGTCTCCCTCTCCTCCACGGCGCAACACGGCATTTCAATTCGGTGACAGCTGGTGCAACTCCTTCTCCCTTCACGCCGGATTCCGCAGCTTCCCCTCTTCCACACCTTGGCACGGCGGCTACCGGCTCCCTCTCCTCCTCACTGTCAAGAAGGAGCTTCAACTCCCACATCTAGTGCCGTCCTCTTAGCCTATCGCAGCCTCCTCACGGCAGCCTCTTCACGGCAGCCTCCTCACGGCAGCCTCCTCACGTCCCTCCTTCACAGGACGTAGCACGGCCTCCTTCCTCCTCTTCACGGGGCCCTCCTTCACGGCAGCCTTTCGCAGCATTGTTTTCTCTACCCTTCAACATCTTAGAAGGTGTTTTTATAGTTTGGGAGGAGAGAGGACCTCCCCCCTACGTGGCCCCTCGCATGGCCTCTTCCCCTCCACCTCTTAAATTGCCATAATAGCCCATCCCCTTCCCTCAGCCACGCATCGGCTGGGGGAAGGTAAATATTATTATTTTTTTAAATTAAAAAAGAAATAAATTGCAACCATTTTATCCCAACATTATCCTCTTGACCTCCTCCCAAGAGTGAGTTTACCTATGGTTATGCGGGTTTTTAAACCTCGGTCCCGTTTTGCCAGTGCAGAGGTCATGATTCCTCGGTCCCGATTTACCAATGCGGAGTACTCCTTTTCTCGCGTACGATCATAAATCAACTACCGGAAATGGAGATAATCTTTTCACAAATTTATGATGTGCGGGAGGTTGGTCTAGTAATATTTCAAACGGAAATATTACATTCTCTCCCCCTTGGAGGAATCGAGATGTCCTCATCTCGAGATGAACTGGGGATATTTATGGTTGAGAGTGCTTTCATCCACCCAAGTGGTATCCTCCTCGCGATAATCTTTCCACTGGACGAGGCATTCTCTCAAGGTTCTGGATCTCCCAATGGTAGCTTTTTCTAACTGCAATGAGAGTCTTAGCATAGCCAGGATGTCCTGAGAAAGGGGAATCATGAGCTTCCCACAATATCTTCTACTTAAGTGACTGGCTTGCTGGTATACATACTCTCGTCCTAAAGTAGACAAGTCCACTATTGATAGAGAATTCATGATACTTAGCCTCTAGCTTTTTCCTAGTCCTCGATAGAGATTTCCCTTAGCATCCTTTGATAGGCTAGATCATGGCATCCTTCCTCTCTAGCTAGCTCAAGTATGGGGTTGTTCGGCATTGATACCTTTGTGGCTAGAGATCTAGCTATTGATGGATTTTAGAGAATTAAGGAATGCCTTGCGACTGAGTGCATCAGCAACTACATACTCCTTTCCAGTTCGGTACTTGATCTTAAGGTCACACTCCTCCAGCACTTTAACTAACATTGCCTCATGTTGAGCTTGTTCTAGGTAGAGTTCCACTTGAGACTTTTTATGATCAGTCACTAGTGTAAACTTGTTACCCAGCAAGTAGTGTCTCCAAAGCTTGACAACTAAAAGTTCAAGATCATGGGTAGCATAATTCTCCTCATGGCTCTTCAGTTTCTTGAAGATTATGCTATAGGATGATTTTCCTACATGAGCACATATCCTAAGGCAAGCATGCTAGTATCAGTTACTACCTCAACTCCTTATAGTGGTCTAGAAGTTTTAGGATCGGTGCTGATACCAAACTTTGCTTCAACCTATCAGAGCTAGTTTGTTCGGCAGTTGACCAAGCAATGTTTGCTTCTTCAATAAGTCTGTCAAAGCTGCTGCAATCAAAGCATAGTTTTTGATGAAGACCCTATACCATCTTGTCAATCCACGAAAGCTACGTATTTTATTAACGAATATTGGAATTGGCCATTCAAGCACATCCCTGACTTTGGCTGGGCCTACTGATATTCCCTCCTAGATATTTAATCTGACGTTTGAAGAATGCACACTTCTTCATTTTTGCATACAGCTTATGAGACCTCATTGTCCCAAGGACAATCCGTAGTTGAGGTTCATGATCTTCTTCTTGTTTAGAATGGACTAAAGTGTCATCAAAGAAGACGAGCACGAAGTTATCAAGATATGATAAAAAAAAAAATATCCTACATTAACCTATTGAATGTGGCAGGCATATTCGTAAGCCCTAATGACATAACTAGAACTCAAAGTGTCCATATCTAGTGTTGAAGGTCGTCTTTGGGATATCTTCTTCCTTGATTCTTATCTGATAGTAACCAGACCTAAGATAATCTTGGAGAAGATCTTGGCATCCTGAAGACTATCAAGAAACTCATCTATTCTAGGAATATGATATTTGTTCTTGACTGTTGATTGATTCAGCCCTCTGTAATCAATACATAGCCGAAGTGTTCCATCTTTCTTTTTCTGGAACAGTACTGGTGCTTCCCATGGTGAACTGCTAGGACGGATGTAGCCCTAATCTAGTAGTTGCTTGAGTTGTTCCTTCAACTCAATTGCTTCCGATATAGACATTCTATAGGGTCTCTTCGCAATTGGCGCAGCTCCTATTACTAGCTTGATCTCATGATCTACTTCTCTTTGAAGCGAGAGTTCTGTTAACTCTTCAGGAACTACGTCCGCATATTCCTTTAGCCAAGTGACCAAATCACTTTACTTCATTATCAATATTCATAGTCAAGACAATCGTTGATTAAAAAAAAAATTATTCCATTCATATCAGCATAGCCCTTTCGGGGTACAATTATTTCTTGGGGCGATGGAACAAGTTGATACATTAATTCGAAGAGAATAAGATATTATTGCATTCAGCTACAGGAACTGAGTAGTAGTACGGATTGGGGTCATCGATTTTCAGGAATCGATAGTTCATTGGAAGATTAGGGTATCTTTTCCTTTGATATCCATTCTTCTCATGACGTCCCAAAACCTTGATTCGGTTGGCAGGGATTCTTTGAATCACTTCCCCGTACACATACTTATTCTGGTTAACCCTTCAACCCCCGACCTGTAGGGATGCGTTCGCGTGAGCCTCAACAAAGACGAACAGCTTCACGATCTTCAAATCCTCCATCCACTTGATTCTCTTCAAGTTAATTTGAAGGTACGCAGGTTGATAGGCAGTTATGTAATAGATTCCTGAAGACCCAGTCAATCTTCGTTCTATATTTAAAGGTGATGGATTATAAATCTGCTCCAGGATGTTCATCATTTCAACTCTCTGCCTATAATGCGGAGAATGCATTGCAGTCATAAACATGATCCGGAACACCAAAAACTTGTTCCACGCTTCATAGTTCTGCAAGACAGTATTGAAGATGAGGAAATGTTTGGACAGCAACAATTTCTTTACTTCATTTTATTGAGATCTCACGAAAACAATTCCGTTGTTGGTCGGCTCTGATACCAACTGTAACGTGTCCCCTAGAATCATCCCGGACACGTCTTAGCAGTCCATTGGAAAGGATGTCTAGAAAGCTCCGCCCGGCACTCCCATGGAATGTTACGCGACTTGCGATCCAGGTCTTCCCCCGTCTGCCACGTAGCGGAAGTATCCTGGCCGTTCCCACTTAGGATCGACCGGAATTAGTGTTTTCCTGTTTGGTCATTAGCTAACAGCAACTAGCGTCAGACCCGAGCGAACTACTTTACGCAGAAGCGCCAGGTCCGAAGCGGATTCACGCTGCACTTGGTTCAAGGAGAATGGGAAACGAGAGGGATGCAAGGCTCAACCTCTCTGCCATAAGGCCTAGTCCCATTCCGTTCCCCTAAGACAGCGTAAATTGGGTAAGAGGTACCTCTAGGTCATCGTTCTCGTTATTCGCTTTGATGATGAAGATCATCCTGTTGTTTTTCAAGATTTTTGAGAAAAGTTCCCGGCTAACCGGGACCACCCATCCATAGGACGGACCCATGGTCCATCCTCCGCACTTTCCTCGGTTGTTTTAGTTATGTAATTACCTAACACATTAATTTGACATATAACAAACAGCTCCCTTGATTAATCCCGTTAAGCACTGGTTCCTTCACGTAATCTTATCACGTGACATAGAAAAACAATATCAAACAACTTCTTTATTATCATATCATCATTTATCTTTGGAATACAAGGAGTTCCGCCCGTAGGCTTGTCTATAATCTGCCCGAAGGCTTATCCAGTAATCCGCTAGGGATCACTATTCCAAGCTTCTGCCCGTAGACTAGTATGCGGGCCTCGAGATCCAATCCCGAGTCACGTTAGACTCTTGTGCAGGACCCGGAAGGCGAGGGATTTACGGACAGAGCCCCCCCTGGCACCCAAGCGTCCTCCTGCTCCAAGTAGATCACAACGGAAAGACGTCTCGTGGCGGGTTCGGTCCACGTTCCCGGCACGGTCAACAACCCCCTTGGTTAGGGTCAGGCAGGCAGTCGGGGGTAACTGAAGCTGCCCCTCCCTTCAGGCCTTCAACCTGAAGCATTTATATATCTTTTCATCCTTTAGTTCCTTGAGCAAACAATGCAACCAGTGCTTTCTAAACTGTTACAAGCACAATCAATTCTAGTGGTCGTTTAGTTGGCAAACTGTTAAGGAGTGACTCCTTCTCTCCGAATGCATCCCGCATTCGATCCGGAATCAATTGCAACTTGGCAAGATTCCTATCGTCCTTGGGTTAGGGTCATACCCTGTTAACCCAACTTAACCAATACCTTAGGTTTTATTAATAGTAAATCCCGGCGGCCATGTCGCTTTAATTTATTGATTAATCATTTGCGTCCGAGAAATTACCTAACTTCCCTTAACTTGGCAAATTTTCCCTAATGAGGGCGATGTAACAGGATGACTAACCATCCCCTTGCAAGTTAAACTTGCGCAAGAACCTGCCAACCTCATTCCAAGGATTGGCAAAACTTTCTTGTGATCGAACCACAAGGCTATGCGACGTTGCAACTTGTTGCACAAGTGTCGCCTTCATTCCAAGAGATCATTTCACTTTTGAATGGTGTTTTCTGGTCAAGAATTATGATTAGACTCGAAGTAGGGTTTAGGGCGTCTTCTCACTCACCCAATCCTAATTGCACTAGACCGACAACGTTCGGTCCTAGGGATTCCAACTCAAACCAAGTTCTAGCACTAGGTCGAATGATCCTTAGGGTAGAAACCCTAGATCATTATTTGCGTGCGTGTCCCATTGGCTCAATTTCTCCGGGAAGATGGGTAGGACCTTTGGGTTTGAGGACTTCGGCTTGGTGTCCAATTACGTTACTTGGCCACATCTCTAACGTGCCAAGCCCTAGCTAGTACTTGAGGTTTTTATTGAATCGGCTAGCTATGCCTATACGAAACCCTAGCAGTCGTGATACTACAAATGACTTGGGTAAATTGACCTACTTGTCTTTGACAAGGACAATTCTTTCCTAGAGATGATATACTTTATCTAAAGTAGGAAAATAGTTGCAAAATGCTACAATACATGTAAACCTGTAATTCATTACTTTCACATGCCATAAGATCCGCAGTAGTCCTATCCCTTCCTTTTAGTTAAAGTCAAAAGACAAGATAATTTGAAGAGTAATCTACATAGGGCTTACTAGGATTTAGGTCAAGGGATAACACCTACAACCTTGTGTCTAAGTATTTGCATTTCCTGCTTTTATAAGCCATGCAATCATTCCTAAATGTTACATGATGAAATGAAGTTTGCGAAAGTAAAAGTGCGACCCTTAGATACAACAACATCGTGAGTGAAGTTCATGCAATACTAAGGCAAGAGTCGATTTAATCTATTTGCAAGCATCATCCTCCATGCCATTTATAAGATCGGGGTTCTTTATCATGCCGTGAAACAGAAGTTAATAAATCCCTCACGCGAATCATAACGAAGGGAGTTATTGACTAAATGCAAAACAAATACTCCTTTCCTACATGACCAATGCACTTTAACAATAATCCTAGGCCATATGTGGCTTCCACTTTGAAGATGCATGACGAGACAGTTTGCAACTAAGTTCACAAGGAGAATAAGTGCTTTTCATTCATAACTTTGTAGATGCATGATATGCACGGATCCTTTATCTATAATTTATCGAATGTACTATTATCACTACCCATGAATTAATGATAACGTAGAATGAATTTCCCTATGGAGTTAAGCGTATTTAAAACATCTCTTCATGTGGAAATATATTTACGGAACCTGGATTTGTGGATCCGCGGTGATATCCACGTGTAAGTCCGGGGAAGAACCTCCTGCAGATGCGCCTTGTGACTTTTTAGGGCCCATTGTAGGCGTCATTTTGGCTTCCGGTTTGCCTTCGCGGTCTATAAATTTACTCGCCTTGGTATGCAGCCTGAAGATCTTGCCCTTCTCCCTCGTACGCAGGAGATACCTTCATGGAACTTCGGATCTTTAAAAGGCCGGCCTGTGAGACCTGGGCCTATAGGATTTGGGTATATGGGATTTGGAGCTTATGGAAGGCCTTAGGATTCGGAGCTTGGGCCTTCTTTCTTTCGGAAAAAGAGAGGGTTCGTGAAAGGGATCTTGTGATGGACCTTGCAGGAGTGGAGACTTTAAATCTGGCCCTAGAGGCCTTATGGGAGATTTGGTAGAAAGGGCCTTATAGGCTTCCTCTTCAAAGCCAGGGGAAAAATGGACTTATGGAGGATCTGTGTGAAAGGGCGTTAAGGAACCCTCTTGTTCTCTACAAAGACCTCGGGGGGGGTTGATAGGGATGGGGTTATGGGGGGAAATGTAGTGGGAAGGGGGCTTTAAATCCCGAGCCTAGGAGGCTTATGGGTGATTGGTGGGAAGGGACTTGTAGCTCCCTCTCCTTCAAAGCCTCAGAAGAGTGTATTAGAGAACTATTGGGAAGACCTTATAGGCTTCCACTTCGAAGCTTAAGAGGGAAAAAGATTTGGGCTCTCGGAGGGTTCCAAAAGGAAAGGGCCTTTAAAATCTTGGGTTATAACAGACTTTATAGGGTATCCACGAGTAGGGCCTTTAAAAGAAAACCGAGGGTAGAAAGGCTTGTGGGAGTTGCCATGGAAAAGGGGGCTTAAAAGGATCCCGGGGGGTAATATGGACTTGTGTTGGGAATCCACGAGAAGGGGGGGGACTTTATGGGGACTTGGGTGGGAAATCCACGGGAAGGGGGGGACTTAAACCGGGGCTAATATGGGTTGTGTGGGAATGCAATGGGAAAGGGGGATTGAATCCCGGGGGTAAAGATTGCTTGTGTAGGATCCAATGGGAAGGGGGCTTAGGGAAGCCCCCTTAGAAGCTTCCTAGAGAAACTTCCAAGAAGCTTCAGGGACAGCACATGACGGCGTGGCGACTTGGAGGCTTACTGGCCGGCGGCTAAACGAGCCCAGGCAGCGGCAATCTACACTGGCGTCTCCCTCTCCTCCACGGCGCAACACGGCATTTCAATTCGGTGACAGCTGGTGCAACTCCTTCTCCCTTCACGCCGGATTCCGCAGCTTCCCCTCTTCCACACCTTGGCACGGCGGCTACCGGCTCCCTCTCCTCCTCACTATCAAGAAGGAGCTTCAACTCCCACATCTAGCGCCGTCCTCTTAGCCTATCGCAGCCTCCTCACGGCAGCCTCTTCACGGCAGCCTCCTCACGGCAGCCTCCTCACGTCCCTCCTTCACAGGACGTAGCACGGCCTCCTTCCTCCTCTTCACGGGGCCCTCCTTCACGGCAGCCTTTCGCAGCATTGTTTTCTCTACCCTTCAACATCTTAGAAGGTGTTTTTATAGTTTGGGAGGAGAGAGGACCTCCCCCCTACGTGGCCCCTTGCATGGCCTCTTCCCCTCCACCTCTTAAATTGCCATAATAGCCCATCCCCTTCCCTCAGCCACGCATCGGCTGGGGGAAGGTAAATATTATTATTTTTTTTAAATTAAAAAAGAAATAAATTGCAACCATTTTATCCCAACATTATCCTCTTGACCTCCTCCCAAGAGGGAGTTTACCTATGGTTATGCGGGTTTTTAAACCTCGGTCCCGTTTTGCCAGTGGAGAGGTCATGATTCCTCGGTCCCGATTTACCAATGCGGAGTACTCCTTTTCTCGCGTACGATCATAAATCAACTACCGGAAATGGAGATAATCTTTTCACGAATTTACGATGTGCGGGAGGTTGGTCTAGTAATATTTCAAACGGAAATATTACATTCTCTCCCCCTTGGAGGAATCGAGATGTCCTCATCTCGAGATGAACTGGGGATATTTATGGTTGAGAGTGCTTTCATCCACCCAAGTGGTATCCTCCTCGGGATAATCTTTCCACTGGACGAGGCATTCTCTCAAGGTTCTGGATCTCCCAATGGTAGCTTTTTCTAACTGCAATGAGAGTCTTAGCATAGCCAGGATGTCCTGAGAAAGGGGAATCATGAGCTTCCCACAATATCTTCTACTTAAGTGACTGGCTTGCTGGTATACATACTCTCGTCCTAAAGTAGACAAGTCCACTATTGACAGAGAATTCATGATACTTAGCCTCTAGCTTTTTCCTAGTCCTCGATAGAGATTTCCCTTAGCATCCTTTGATAGGCTAGATCATGGCATCCTTCCTCTCTAGCTAGCTCAAGTATGGGGTTGTTCGGCATTGATACCTTTGTGGCTAGAGATCTAGCTATTGATGGATTTTAGAGAATTAAGGAATGCCTTGCGACTGAGTGCATCAGCAACTACATACTCCTTTCCAGTTCGGTACTTGATCTTAAGGTCACACTCCTCCAGCACTTCAACTAACATTGCCTCATGTTGAGCTTGTTCTAGGTAGAGTTCCACTTGAGACTTTTTATGATCAGTCACTAGTGTAAACTTGTTACCCAGCAAGTAGTGTCTCCAAAGCTTGACAACTAAAAGTTCAAGATCATGGGTAGCATAATTCTCCTCATGGCTCTTCAGTTTCTTGAAGATTATGCTATAGGATGATTTTCCTACATGAGCACATATCCTAAGGCAAGCATGCTAGTATCAGTTACTACCTCAACTCCTTATAGTGGTCTAGAAGTTTTAGGATCGGTGCTGATACCAAACTTTGCTTCAACCTATCAGAGCTAGTTTGTTCGGCAGTTGACCAAGCAATGTTTGCTTCTTCAATAAGTCTGTCAAAGCTGCTGCAATCAAAGCATAGTTTTTGATGAAGACCCTATACCATCTTGTCAATCCAAGAAAGCTACGTATTTTATTAACGAATATTGGAATTGGCCATTCAAGCACATCCCTGACTTTGGCTGGGCCTACTGATATTCCCTCCTAGATATTTAATCTGACGTTTGAAGAATGCACACTTCTTCATTTTTGCATACAGCTTATGAGACCTCATTGTCCCAAGGACAATCCGTAGTTGAGGTTCATGATCTTCTTCTTGTTTAGAATGGACTAAAGTGTCATCAAAGAAGACGAGCACGAAGTTATCAAGATATGATTAAAAAAAAAATAATCCTACATTAACCTATTGAATGTGGCAGGCATATTCGTAAGCCCTAATGACATAACTAGAACTCAAAGTGTCCATATCTAGTGTTGAAGGTCGTCTTTGGGATATCTTCTTCCTTGATTCTTATCTGATAGTAACCAGACCTAAGATAATCTTGGAGAAGATCTTGGCATCCTGAAGACTATCAAGAAACTCATCTATTCTAGGAATATGATATTTGTTCTTGACTGTTGATTGATTCAGCCCTCTGTAATCAATACATAGCCGAAGTGTTCCATCTTTCTTTTTCTGGAACAGTACTGGTGCTTCCCATGGTGAACTGCTAGGATGGATGTAGCCCTAATCTAGTAGTTGCTTGAGTTGTTCCTTCAACTCAATTGCTTCCGATATAGACATTCTATAGGGTCTCTTCGCAATTGGCGCAGCTCCTATTACTAGCTTGATCTCATGATCTACTTCTCTTTGAAGCGAGAGTTCTGTTAACTCTTCAGGAACTACGTCCGCATATTCCTTTAGCCAAGTGACCAAATCACTTTACTTCATTATCAATATTCATAGTCAAGACAATCGTTGATTAAAAAAAAATTTATTCCATTCATATCAGCATAGCCCTTTCGGGGTACAATTATTTCTTGGGGCGATGGAACAAGTTGATACATTAATTCGAAGAGAATAAGATATTATTGCATTCAGCTACAGGAACTGAGTAGTAGTACGGATTGGGGTCATCGATTTTCAGGAATCGATAGTTCATTGGAAGATTAGGGTATCTTTTCCTTTGATATCCATTCTTCTCATGACGTCCCAAAACCTTGATTCGGTTGGCAGGGATTCTTTGAATCACTTCCCCGTACACATACTTATTCTGGTTAACCCTTCAACCCCCGACCTGTAGGGATGCGTTCGCGTGAGCCTCAACAAAGACGAACAGCTTCACGATCTTCAAATCCTCCATCCACTTGATTCTCTTCAAGTTAATTTGAAGGTACGCAGGTTGATAGGCAGTTATGTAATAGATTCCTGAAGACCCAGTCCATCTTCGTTCTATATATAAAGGTGATGGATTATAAATCTGCTCCGGGATGTTCATCATTTCAACTCTCTGCCTATAATGCGGAGAATGCATTGCAGTCATAAACATGATCCGGAACACCAAAAACTTGTTCCACGCTTCATAGTTCTGCAAGACAGTATTGAAGATGAGGAAATGTTTGGACAGCAACAATTTCTTTACTTCATTTTATTGAGATCTCACGAAAACAATTCCGTTGTTGGTCGGCTCTGATACCAACTGTAACGTGTCCCCTAGAATCATCCCGGACACGTCTTAGCAGTCCATTGGAAAGGATGTCTAGAAAGCTCCGCCCGGCACTCCCATGGAATGTTACGCGACTTGCGATCCAGGTCTTCCCCCGTCTGCCACGTAGCGGAAGTATCCTGGCCGTTCCCACTTAGGATCGACCGGAATTAGTGTTTTCCTGTTTGGTCATTAGCTAACAGCAACTAGCGTCAGACCCGAGCGAACTACTTTACGCAGAAGCGCCAGGTCCGAAGCGGATTCACGCTGCACTTGGTTCAAGGAGAATGGGAAATGAGAGGGATGCAAGGCTCAACCTCTCTGCCATAAGGCCTAGTCCCATTCCGTTCCCCTAAAACAGCGTAAATTGGGTAAGAGGTACCTCTAGGTCATCGTTCTCGTTATTCGCTTTGATGATGAAGATCATCCTGTTGTTTTTCAAGATTTTTGAGAAAAGTTCCCGGCTAACCGGGACCACCCATCCATAGGACGGACCCATGGTCCATCCTCCGCACTTTCCTCGGTTGTTTTAGTTATGTAATTACCTAACACATTAATTTGACATATAACAAATAGCTCCCTTGATTAATCCCGTTAAGCACTGGTTCCTTCACGTAATCTTATCACGTGACATAGAAAAACAATATCAAACAACTTCTTTATTATCATATCATCATTTATCTTTGAAATACAAGGAGTTCCGCCCGTAGGCTTGTCTATAATCCGCCCGAAGGCTTATCCAGTAATCCGCTAGGGATCACTATTCCAAGCTTCTGCCCGTAGACTAGTATGCGGGCCTCGAGATCCAATCCCGAGTCACGTTAGACTCTTGTGCAGGACCCGGAAGGCGAGGGATTTATGGCCAGAGCCCCCCTGGCACCCAAGCGTCCTCCTGCTCCAAGTAGATCACAACGGAAAGACCTCTCGTGGCGGGTTCGGTCCACGTTCCCGGCACGGTCAACAATCCCCTTGGTTAGGGTCAGGCAGGCAGTCGGGGGTAACTGAAGCTGCCCCTCCCTTTAGGCCTTCAACCTGAAGCATTTATATATCTTTTCATCCTTTAGTTCCTTGAGCAAACAATGCAACCAGCGCTTTCTAAACTGTTACAAGCACAATCAATTCCAGTGGTCGTTTAGTTGGCAAACTGTTAAGGAGTGACTCCTTCTCTCCGAATGCATCCCGCATTCGATCCGGAATCAATTGCAACTTGGCAAGATTCCTATCGTCCTTGGGTTAGGGTCATACCCTGTTAACCCAACTTAACCAATACCTTAGGTTTTATTAATAGTAAATCCCGGCGGCCATGTCGCTTTAATTTATTGATTAATCATTTGCGTCCGAGCAATTACCTAACTTCCCTTAACTTGGCAAATTTTCCCTAATGAGGGCGATGTAACAGGATGACTAACCATCCCCTTGCAAGTTAAACTTGCGCAAGAACCTGCCAACCTCATTCCAAGGATTGGCAAAACTTTCTTGTGATCGAACCACAAGGCTATGCGACGTTGCAACTTGTTGCACAAGTGTCGCCTTCATTCCAAGAGATCATTTCACTTTTGAATGGTGTTTTCTGGTCAAGAATTATGATTAGACTCGAAGTAGGGTTTAGGGCGTCTTCTCACTCACCCAATCCTAATTGCACTAGACCGACAATGTTCGGTCCTAGGGATTCCAACTCAAACCAAGTTCTAGCACTAGGTCGAATGATCCTTAGGGTAGAAACCCTAGATCATTATTTGCGTGCGTGTCCCATTGGCTCAATTTCTCCGGGAAGATGGGTAGGACCTTTGGGTTTGAGGACTTCGGCTTGGTGTCCAATTACGTTACTTGGCCACATCTCTAACGTGCCAAGCCCTAGCTAGTACTTGAGGTTTTTATTGAATCGGCTAGCTATGCCTATACGAAACCCTAGCAGTCGTGATACTACAAATGACTTGGGTAAATTGACCTACTTGTCTTTGACAAGGACAATTCTTTCCTAGAGATGATATACTTTATCTAAAGTAGGAAAATAGTTGCAAAATGCTACAATACATGTAAACCTGTAATTCATTACTTTCACATGCCATAAGATCCGCAGTAGTCCTATCCCTTCCTTTTAGTTAAAGTCAAAAGACAAGATAATTTGAAGAGTAATCTACATAGGGCTTACTAGGATTTAGGTCAAGGGATAACACCTACAACCTTGTGTCTAAGTATTTGAATTTCCTGCTTTTATAAGCCATGCAATCATTCCTAAATGTTACATGATGAAATGAAGTTTGCGAAAGTAAAAGTGCGACCCTTAGATACAACAACATCGTGAGTGAAGTTCATGCAATACTAAGGCAAGAGTCGATTTAATCTATTTGCAAGCATCATCCTCCATGCCATTTATAAGATCGGGGTTCTTTATCATGCCGTGAAACAGAAGTTAATAAATCCCTCACGCGAATCATAACGAAGGGAGTTATTGACTAAATGCAAAAAAAATACTCCTTTCCTACATGACCAATGCACTTTAACAATAATCCTAGGCCATATGTGGCTTCCACTTTGAAGATGCATGACGAGACAGTTTGCAACTAAGTTCACAAGGAGAATAAGTGCTTTTCATTCATAACTTTGTAGATGCATGATATGCACGGATCCTTTATCTATAATTTATCGAATGTACTATTATCACTACCCATGAATTAATGATAACGTAGAATGAATTTCCCTATGGAGTTAAGCGTATTTAAAACATCTCTTCATGTGGAAATATATTTACGGAACCTGGATTTGTGGATCCGCGGTGATATCCACGTGTAAGTCCGGGGAGGAACCTCCCGCAGGTGCGCCTTGTGACTTTTTAGGGCCCATTGTAGGCGTGATTTTGGCTTCCGGTTTGCCTTCGCGGTCTATAAATTTACTCGCCTTGGTATGCAGCCTGAAGATCTTGCCCTTCTCCCTCGTACGCAGGAGATACCTTCATGGAACTTCGGATCTTTAAAAGGCCGGCCTGTGAGACCTGGGCCTATAGGATTTGGGTATATGGGATTTGGAGCTTATGGAAGGCCTTAGGATTCGGAGCTTGGGCCTTCTTTCTTTCGGAAAAAGAGAGGGTTCGTGAAAGGGATCTTGTGATGGACCTTGCAGGAGTGGAGACTTTAAATCTGGCCCTAGAGGCCTTATGGGAGATTTGGTAGAAAGGGCCTTATAGGCTTCCTCTTCAAAGCCAGGGGAAAAATGGACTTATGGAGGATCTGTGTGAAAGGGCGTTAAGGAACCCTCTTGTTCTCTACAAAGACCTCGGGGGGGGTTGATAGGGATGGGGTTATGGGGGGAAATGTAGTTGGAAGGGGGCTTTAAATCCCGAGCCTAGGAGGCTTATGGGTGATTGGTGGGAAGGGACTTGTAGCTCCCTCTCCTTCAAAGCCTCAGAAGAGTGTATTAGAGAACTATTGGGAAGACCTTATAGGCTTCCACTTCGAAGCTTAAGAGGGAAAAAGATTTGGGCTCTCGGAGGGTTCCAAAAGGAAAGGGCCTTTAAAATCTTGGGTTATAACAGACTTTATAGGGTATCCACGAGTAGGGCCTTTAAAAGAAAACCGAGGGTAGAAAGGCTTGTGGGAGTTGCCATGGAAAAGGGGGCTTAAAAGGATCCCGGGGGGTAATATGGACTTGTGTTGGGAATCCACGAGAAGGGGGGGGACTTTATGGGGACTTGGGTGGGAAATCCACGGGAAGGGGGGGACTTAAACCGGGGCTAATATGGGTTGTGTGGGAATGCAATGGGAAAGGGGGATTGAATCCCGGGGGTAAAGATTGCTTGTGTAGGATCCAATGGGAAGGGGGCTTAGGGAAGCCCCCTTAGAAGCTTCCTAGAGAAGCTTCTAAGAAGCTTCAGGGACAGCACATGACGGCGTGGCGACTTGGAGGCTTACTGGCCGGCGGCTAAACGAGCCCAGGCAGTGGCAATCTACACTGGCGTCTCCCTCTCCTCCACGGCGCAACACGGCATTTCAATTCGGTGACAGCTGGTGCAACTCCTTCTCCCTTCATGCCGGATTCCGCAGCTTCCCCTCTTTCACACCTTGGCACGGCGGCTAGCGGCTCCCTCTCCTCCTCACTGTCAAGAAGGAGCTTCAACTCCCACATCTAGCGCCGTCCTCTTAGCCTATCGCAGCCTCCTCACGGCAGCCTCCTCACGTCCCTCCTTCACAGGACGTAGCACGGCCTCCTTCCTCCTCTTCACGGGGCCCTCCTTCACGGCAGCCTTTCGCAGCATTGTTTTCTCTACCCTTCAACATCTTAGAAGGTGTTTTTATAGTTTGGGAGGAGAGAGGACCTCCCCCCTACGTGGCCCCTCACATGGCCTCTTCCCCTCCACCTCTTAAATTGCCATAATAGCCCATCCCCTTCCCTCAGCCACGCATCGGCTGGGGGAAGGTAAATATTATTATTTTTTTAAATTAAAAAAGAAATAAATTGCAACAATTTTATCCCAACATTATCCTCTTGACCTCCTCCCAAGAGGGAGTTTACCTATGGTTATGCTGGTTTTTAAACCTCGGTCCCGTTTTGCCAGTGGAGAGGTCATGATTCCCCGGTCCCGATTTACCAATGCGGAGTACTCCTTTTCTCGCGTACGATCATAAATCAACTACCGGAAATGGAGATAATCTTTTCACGAATTTACGATGTGCGGGAGGTTGGTCTAGTAATATTTCAAACGGAAATATTACACAAGCTGAGTATGATTCTTTAATCTCCAAAGGTACATGGATTCTTACTGAACTCCCCCCAAATCGTGTTCCTATCAAATGTAAATGGGTTTATAAAACCAAGACCAAAGCTGATGGCTCATTTGATAAGTTCAAAGCACGACTTGTTGCAAAAGGTTACTCACAGATTGCAGGAGTAGATTATCAAGAAACATTTTCTCCCCTTGTGCGCTCCACAACTATTCGTATGATTTTGGCTTTTGCAACACTATTTGATCTAGAAATTCACCAAATGGATGTTAAAACGGCTTTTCTCAATGGAGATCTTGAAGAAGAAATCTATATGGAGCAACCTGAAGGTTTTATGATTGCAGGAAAGGAGCATCTTGTATGTCAGCTTCATCGTGCATTATATTGATTGAAGCAAGCCTCTCGTGCTTGGTATATTAAGATTGATCAGTTCCTCACATCTAAAGGTTTTGTTGCATGTTTTGCTGACCCAAATCTTTACATCAAAAGGGAGGACAAATATTTTATTATTCTTGCTCTATATGTTGATGATACTATTTTTGTGTCAAATAATATTTCTTTCTTGGATGCTATGAAGAAGCTTTTATCGACTGCATTTGAAATGGTGGATCTTGGTGAGATACATTCTTGTTTGGGTATTCAAGTTCAACGACACCGGCAACAAGGCATTCTTCTTCTTCGCCAGACAAAGTTTATTAATGATATTGTTAAGAAGTTTGGGTTGACAAATGCGCACTCTGCTAACACTCCCATTCTTTCAAGCTCTACCAAGGGTACATCTACAACACGCAATGAAGAATCAGCCATTCATCAACCTTTTGCTAATCTTGTTGGTTGTCTTCAATTTATTGGTTTAAACACAAGACCAGATATTTTATTTGCAGCTAACTTTTTGGGACAGTATCTTTCTTCCCCTTCCACTATTCATTGGAGTGTTGCAAAACGTATTCTTAAGTACCTCAAGGGTACTAAGGAATTTGGTCTTATTTATCGTCGTCGAGAGGATTCTTCTTTATGTTCTTCAACTTCTCTTGACCTTATTGGATATACAGACGTTGATTGGGCAAGTTCACACTTATCCATGCGATCTACAAGTGGGAATTGTTTATTTGTAAATGGATGTTTGGTTTCTTGGTCCAGCAAGAAACAACGATGTGTTGCGGTTTCTACAACTGAAGCCGAATATGTTGCTGCATCATTAGCAGCTCGCGAGCTAGTTTGGCTTCGACAACTACTTGCAGATTTGGGACATCCTTCATCATCTAGTACACCTCTTCGATGAGATAACCAAAGTGCTATTAGTCTTACCAAAGACTATATACAACATAGTAAATCAAAGCATATTGCTATTCATTATCATTATGTTCGACATGAAGTCAAGAAAGGTTCCATTATGGTGGAGCATTGTCCCAGTGATCAAATGGTTGCAGACATCTTCACAAAAGCTCTTAGTGAAGCTCGCTTTAGCTCATTAAGACATGAACTTGGTATTGTTCCAAGTTCTTGTCTCACTGATTGAGGCATGTATCATTGTATTCAAGAAAACTTTATAGTAAATCATTTTTGTATCGTAGGTATGTGTAGGGGCTCGGGTTTTTCCCTTGTTCTCCCCAAGGGTTTTTTCATTCGCAGCCAGAGACCTTTGTTTGAGTGGGGATGTTACAACTATATATATCATCTCTCACTTGGCTTGGGTCTCACCTATATATACTAACTCTACATCAATATGAATCATTCTTTGGGAGCATGTCTTGTGTATCTCTCTCGTACTCTCTCTCTCTCTCTCAACACTAATCGATGTGAAGCTCCACATCCTCCTCCACTAACACATTAAAGATACATAGAGAGTAAGCTAATGCTAGCAAGTCAGTCATTCCTATAGGAATTGCAGTAGATTATGGCATAATGACAACCAGATTTGTTATAGGAGTTTCTAATGGTACAACTACAACTCCACTTGAAGTGGGCTGAGTTATTAGGAGAAGGGGAGCCCTAGAGCTTTATCCTCCTCCTATAATGAAATCTTTGTGGCATTAGGATCACTAAGACCTCTCCCTGGTAGGGGTATTGGGCTGCTACACTACGGGGAATAACTCCTAATGATTTTAGCATGTCGTCTAGCCCTTTTGGCTCTTTCTTGTTTTTAGATCTTAACTTGATTGTGTTTTTTGGAAAATAATAGGTCTATCTTGCTGCTCTTTGACATAAACTAATCGACTAGTCCTTAATCAACCAAGATTCAAAAACCGCCCCTTATTAACAACTCCTTACAAATGCACCACCTATTGAGACAAAAAATGGGTCCAACATTAGCTCTAGGGCTTTAGGCGGCGGGCCTCCTCAACTCACTTAAATAGCCCCATGGCCTCATGGCTCAGAGTGTATAGACACTATGAACTAATTTATCCAATGAATGTGTTTGTAGATAAAATCTTTAGATTTTAGTCCAATGTGATGCCCTTCTTGACTCCAAGCAAAAGGAGTATCCACACATAGATGTGACTAGCACCTCATCATAACAGAAACAAAGGGAGAATCCCCTAGCATATTGTTGTGGCCCCACTACGGCTCTCCTACGTCCTAGGGATTGGCCCAAGATGCGTCATTCCAATATAAAGCACATCTACAACGTAGTCCTCTCTTTTAATGAAACATTCCAAGAGATAATTTAATCCTTACCATATCACTCCCAAAAGGCAATGATAACACTACAACTACAGCTTAGGGAATCTCACACTCAACATGGATTAATTGTTCGAAAACAAAAGCTATGTATCCATGAGATAATTCTCTTGATACCATCTATGAAAATGGGGATGCATGGTGAATGACATATAGTGCACAAAAAAATGAGCTTACAAATCAATTAGTGTCGATGTGCACAAACAATCCTTTCATGATTTCACTCAAGCGTTGTCATGCCGCTATGCGCACGCCGTGTAAAAGAATCTATAGTGTGGATTTCTTATTGATTTAGAGAGCGAATGCCATTTTAGAGATTAGTGTTAGTGTCCATGGTTCAAAAATATTAGATTGTTTAGACAAGTTTTAGTCAATTTTTGATATTTTAGATATTATCTCTTATAAAAATCCATAAAACTATAGACAACTTCTAGATTAGGATGTCATGTAAAAGAAAACATGTAGCTTTCAGCCAATTTCAGAGGATTTTATGTAAAAAGAGAGATTGGTGAAATCACACGATGTGCGATCGTCACTGTTTTCAGGTAGTGAACAGTACTCCAAAGTGGGAGATGAAGGAGTAATCTGGATGAATTTTGGCCACCTGTCTTGGCATTTTACCCCCCCTTTGGATGCCAATGGAAGCATCAAATTGGCGATCTTGAGCAGCATAGAGGAAGGTATTATTTTATACATGTTTTTTTATATTAGAGTTTTATCTTCTCATAATGCAGGAATAAACTAACAGGCTTCATCTCCATTAGTATTCTTCTACATTTTCTATTTCTTTTTGTGAGTATTCCTCTACGTCTTCTATTTCTTCGAACCCCTTGTCTTCCATCTACTCCTCTGTCTGAATCTCCCTTCACCATGCTGTCTCTTATTCCCGTAGTGGACTTTCGACACCAAACGCTCCAACATCGTGTTAGGGGAATTTTATGCTATCGTCAGAGGTGAATTCCGGAAGATATCTGGGCTGATTTGGGGCTGATATCTTCCGCCATATTTCAGAGAATTAGCTACATCATTGTTATTTTAATTCATTTCTTACTCTACAGAAGTCATCTTGTCAAAATATGCAAGTATTATGTGCCCCTATAGCAGGGCAATGTTTGTAGATCAATCATAGATGCTTTGAGTTGAGTTAAAATGATTTTTTTCTCTTATTTCTTGGCTATGGTAACTTGTCCTTATCAGAAACTCAATTTGAAGCTCTCTTGAAGCAAGTCTCTTTTCCCTACAAGCCTTGTAATTGACTCATAAGCTTTTGTCCCTAATAGTCTACATTGAATGTAATCATGCAAAGTTGATTCATGCTATGGCATCATATATGAATGATGGGATGTAGAGTTGTTTATGGTACATGACATCATATTGTACTTGATTTTATAATTTGTGATTGCTCTTACACTCAAGAAAACAAGCTTGATTTGAGTTAGAACTTATGAGATAATACTCTTATGATCTTTGCTAAGAACATGCAGTTGGAAGCTCTATTAACATCTTCAAGAACTTGACTTGAAACCTTCAACCCTTCTCTTATCTCTACCATCTCCGGAGTCTAAACTCTTGAACCCCCATACATTCTTCTCTCTCAAACCCATGTGATTGACCATGAAGTACCTCTTAAACCTTTAAACATTCACTGTAATCTACTTATCTCTTAAAGACACATCTCTATCTATCTTGTCCAATTTTCTTGCAAAACCCCTATGGTAACCTTCAACCCTGTGCACTACAACATTGGTGAACTCGACGTGAAGCTTGGTGTAAGAGAACTCCAAGATGAGGGATTCTTCAGGAGATACTCTACAAAAATTGGTGCACATACTGCAGCAGACTCAGCACAACAAATCCAAATGTTACAACAAGAACAACAAAGGCAAGACGAAGAGAAGATTGATTCCACAACTATCAAGGCCCTAGAGGAAGTTAGGCGGAAATTAAAACAATTTAATAGTCAAAATGTCTCTGTTTTCATTTACTTGTATGTTGAGAAAATGCTCTTCTTTGAGGTACCACAACATGCATGGAGTCACTATTTTGCCACACTAGCCAAGCATGGTCTTCAAGAAAGAATCCATGGTCTTTTTCAGTGAGATGCAGATTGGGCTGCATTCAAAAAAGCCCTACGCGAAGAATTCTTCTTAGAAGACTTTGGCCTAATGACGAAGAAAAGTTTCAGTAATTAGGTTAATAAACCCAACAAAGGTTTAGCTGCAACAGCTTTACACTACAAGGAATTGGGCAATTAGCGACGCCGATTAGCGACGGCGGATATCGGCGTCGCTATTGGCGTCGCAACTGGCGTCGCTATTTGCGTCGCATTTGCGACGCAAATAGCGACGCCAATAGCGACGCCGCAAGGAAAAAAAGCGCAGCCAAAACCAGAGCGCCGTTTTAATTTTCTTTTCTTCGCCTTTTGAGAGCGAGAGTGAGGGAGAGAGCGAAGGCTTTGTGAGAGAAGAAGAGGAAGAGACTTGCTGCCGCCGCTGCCGCCGCCGCCGCCGCCACCGCCGTTGTTCGCGAAGGAGAGGAGGAGCCCTCGTTGCAAAGAGAAGCCGCCCACGCTCGCCATATCTCATTGGTGAGTCTCCCTCTCTCTTTCTTTTGCTTGTTGAAGGTTTAAATCGTTCTCTTTTGTTTGTTTAGGAGAGGAAATGAAAGAGAAGGAGAGGGAGAGGGAGAGGGAGAGAGAGGGAGAGAAAGAGAGGGAGAGGGAGAGGGAGAGGGAGAGAAAGAGAGGGAGAGTGCATTCTCTCTCTCTCTCCCTTTTGCTTGTTTAATGTTTAAATTACTTTCTTTTTTGCTTGTTTAGGAGAGGAAACGAGAGATTAAGAGAGAAAGAGAGGGAGAGGGAAGGGAGAGGGAGAGGGAGAGGGAAAGAAAGAGAAAGAGAAAGAGAAAGATAAATAGAGGGAGAGGGAGAGGGAGGGGGAGGAAATAAGAGAGGGAGAGAAAGAGAAAGAGAGGGAGAAGGAGGGAGAGTGCATTCTCTCTCTCCCTCTCCCTTTTGCTTGTTTAATGTTTGAATCACTTTATTTTTTTCTTGTTTAGGAGAGGAAATGAGAGAGAAAGAGAGCGAGAGGGAGAGGAAGGGGAAGGAAATGAGAGAGGGATAGAAAGAGAAAGAGAGGGAGAGTGCATTGTATATCTCCCTCTCCCTTTTGCTTGGAGGATGTTTAAATCACTTTATTTTTTGCTTGTTTAGGAAATGAGAGAGAAAGAGAGATAGAGAGGGAGAGGGAGAAAAAGAGAAAGAGAGGGAGAGAGAGAGGGAGAGGGAGAGGGAGAGGGAGGGGAAGGAAATGAGAGAGGGAGAGAAAGAGAACGAGAGGGAGAGGGAGAGGGTGAGAGAAAGAGAGAAAGAGAGAAAGAGAGGGAGAGGGAGAGGGAGGGGAAGGAAATTTAAGATAATAGACTTATTAATAATGGTATGCAATGTGCTTTGCCATGGGCCACGTACTTCATCAAAATGAACCCAAAATTATTGTTATAGAAGAAGAAACCCTTAAATTGAGTATAGGATAATTTCTCTCAGGTCTTATGACTATGAGTAGAATTGATTGAAATAAATTTTATTACTATAGTTATAAAATTTCATAGATGGCGCGCATTAATTTTAAAATGGATTACTTATACTCAAAGCCGAGATATAACAAATAATTATCTACCAGGACAAACAAATCGTTGAGCATGATACAAGGCCGAGATATAACATCGGAAAATCTCTCGACTACTATATACAATGCAAGGTTTATGGTCAACTTGCAACTTGACGTACATCTCCATAAAGCTATCCATTTAAGCCTCGTTTGCTATAATGTAGATAAGATGGCAAACGAAGAAGGTCTTATTGTTCAAGATCGCGAGACGTATCTTAATCAGCGTGTCCCATGTCCTTGCTCTCAATGCAAGTTGGCAATTAGACGAAAACGCTGATTGTCTATAGAACACGTACGACGATTTGGCGAGTTTCAATCTGAGATCATTGATCAGGCGATTGCGGATTTTCAGCAAACGGTAATTTGAAGTTAGCATTTTTCATGCATTGTAATCTCAAACTAATTGAAAACCATACACAATAAGATTGGGTCTTGTTGACAAATTTTGTATCCAGGGGGGTGATGTCTCGACCCAAGGGGGAGTGCACCCTTTGCGGCCAATTAGAAGAGTTCATGGACGTGCGATGGATGGATTGCAGAAGCCAATCGACCACTCGCAAGGCCCATCTATACCGTCAATGCCAGAAGAGACAGACAACCTTCCCGACTTGCCTACAATCTTGGAGCCTGAGATGGAGGCAATGATTGATGCATTGATTCCCATGGATGTTGAGACATCTGACTCGCTTAGAGAGGAAGCATCCATACCATTATATGATGGGTGCCGAGTATCTCGGTTGAAGACATTGCTTGCACTCTTAAGTGTGCAAGCAAAATACGGTTGGAGCGATACGAGTGTGACCGAGTTATTCAGGTACCTTGCACACAGACTTCATTGTTTTTTTTTTAACAGTATTATTGCAAACATTTGTGTTTTTTCAAGGTGTTTTATGATTTTTTTTAGGTTATTGAAATATCATATATTGCCACCTGCAAACACCATGCCTGAGTCTCGTGATGATGCACGACATGTTTTACAGAAGCTTGGCATGGACTACAATAACATCCATGCATGTATCAACGACTGCATATTGTTTCGAGATGAATACGAGACTATGGAGACATGTCCAAAGTGTGGTGCTCACAGGTATCGATAGGACTTGCAAGGGCAGACCATCCCTCAAAAAGTTCTCAGACACTTTTCGCTCATTCCCCGCATAAACCACATGTTTCGCACGTCTGCCATGGCAAGCTTGACAATGTGGTATGTGCAGAATAGGTCCACGGATGGAGTGCAATGAATATCAGCAGATTCACGTGCATGGAGCCACTGACTCTACCTTCCCAGGCTTTGCGCGAGAGCCAAGGAATCTTCGGCTCGGTCTCGCCATGGATGGTGTGAACCCATTCGGTCTGCGCTCGACTTCTTACAGTGTGTGGCCTATAGTGCTTGTCAACTACAACATTCCTCCATGGCTTTCTACGAAGAAAGGACATCTCATCCTTAGCTTGCTCATCCCGGGCCGCTACAAAGTAAAAAATATGGACGTGTATCTTCATCCATTAGTCGATGAGCTTAAGATTTTGTGGGAGGAGGGGGTCACGGTGCAAGATATGAGCAGGCGCGATCGACGATCAGCCAATATTCGAGCCATTCTCATGTGGACGATGCATGACTTTCCGGGATTGGGAGAGTGCTCAGGTGAGCAGACCTTTGTTCTCGCTGGTAATATCTATATTTTATTTCATTCAATCAAGTATTTACTAGGTCGTGGATCGCCTTGCAGGTCTCGTTACCTCAGATTATCATGCATGTCCATTGTGTGGGCCACAGTTAGACTCCCGAAGGTCACGAACCATGAAGAAGATGGTATATCAAGGACACGCCGCTTTCTTGCCGGAGAATCATGAACTCAGGGAAGGTTTTCTTGGATGACCTCCAGCACGTATGAACGCTGCAAGCTGGTACGAGCTGAAAATGGTAAACCCAGAATCACATCCAAATGGAATGCGACGGTTCTCAGTTTTCTACGAGTTGCCATATTGGACCCACTTACAGGTCAACCACTTGTTGGATCCCATGCATATTTTCAAAAATGTGGGCAGCTTGCTATGGGACCACATCACAGGAAAGAGAGACACTATAGGGTCACGAATGGATTTAAAGGAGGTAGGTAAGATGGAGGCGCTTTGGCCGCAATCGAGTGCTGAAGGGGGAGTGTAGCTTCCTCGCGCTCCCTGGGTTTTGTCTACTAAAGAAGAGTGCATTGTGAAGCAAGTAATCAAGTCTATCCGCACTCCGACGGGTATGATGCGTTCTCTCAGGTCCGCATTTTCTAAAGATGACCAAATGTCTGGGCTAAAATCCCATGATTGGCATAAGATATGTCAATTTTGTGAACAGAATGGATTTTAATTAGCGTGGACATTTTGAAATTTGAAAAGTGACCATTATTCTTAATGCTTTCTCATTTGTGGCAGTTTGTCCTACCGATCGCGATCGCGGGATGCCTAACTCCAGAAATTCGCGGGGCCATTTACAAGTTGTCGACTTTGGTGCAATGGATCTCACAGAAAGAGATTAAGACGTCCTCTATTGAATCCGCAAGGCGGGGAGCAGTTGAGACAGTTTGTCTCTTTGAGAAATACTTGCCCATTAGCATGCTCATGATACAAGTTCACCTTCTTGTGCATCTTGTGGACGAAGTGGAGATTGCTGGACCTGTCCATACGCGATGGATGTTCTTCTTGGAGCGCTTCATGAAAACCCTGAAAGGCTTTGTGCGACAACGAGCTTGTCCGGAAGGTAGCATGGCGGAAGGTTGGTTGGTGTCAGAGGCGTTAGTGCATATCTCACAATGGCTACCAACGGTGGAACCAGACAATGAAATGCTATGGACGTTGAAGGACGATGATAGGCTGACTGGAGATGTGGTGGTTGGAAATGGGGTAGAAAAAAGAATGGATGCCTCAATGGAAGAGAAGGTGAATCGCTTTTGTATGTTGCACCATGCCTCCATGGAGACGTGGCTCGCCAAGTACCAGATTGCAAGGCAAGATCGAGAGGAAGCGCGAGCTGAATTTCGACGCAGTACGCGTCACCGACCGATTCGATATCCCGAAGGCATGGAGGAGATGCCACGGTTTATGTCAACACGATGGTTGCATGGAGCCTTGACCGCAGCATCCAGCGAAGGGACATAGGTCTCAATAGAGGAGTGGGAGTTCTCGAGGGGATGTAGTCCAAAGGTAATGAGGGGTTTAGAATGTGTTGTATCTAAATTTACTTGCTACATCTAATTTGAGTGTTTCAATGTGTAGTACAAAATATATAGTGCAGCGTGGTTGCGCGGACGGCATTTTCGGGTGGAGCGTATTGACCAAATGCGCTCCACAATGGATTGTGGTGTCATGGCAAGGTTTGAGCAAGAGAGCCGGCGACGAGCAACGGATCCGAACACGGTTGTGGATGAGATGGAGTGTTTTGGGAACTTGCAAAGTATTATTACGGTGGATTACCGTAGCTTCTCCATGATAATATTCGATGTGCAGTGGTTCAAAGTGGTACTTGGAGGAGCTGGAGCAACAGTTCGACGAGTTCCATCTGGATTTCTCGAAATAGATTCCGAAAAAAAATGGATGGATTTGCGCGACACCTTTGTGTTGCCGGCCCATTGTGAACAGGTACAAATAGTCATTTGCTTGCTAATTGTAATACGACATGGTTTATGTCACAATGGTTTGAAGTTGCTTTGTAAGTGTTTGTGAACAGGTAATCTTCTATCCAAACCCCCGACAACCTCGATGGTGGTATGTTATACCTTCAACTCCTCGAGGTGCGAGAGTATACGATCAAAGCGATGTTCCAGGCATAGATGAAGAAAATATGCAAATAGAGGGATCGAAATTACAAGGGGTGGAGGCCACCGCAAGCTTGGAGCCCGCATCGGCTAACAATGATGGAAATACAGAAGTCATAGAATTTTTTGAGAACGAGGCAGACTCGTTCTTTTGTGGTGACATGTCTATCGACCTTCCAGTGTATGCAGAGTTGTGTCAGGAGATTAACATGGGACCATAGAATACTTCATTCTTGGAGAATTGTATTATTCAATTCGTTGTTTAGATCTTCCATAAAGCTAGATAAGATATGCATTTTAAGAGGGATTTTTCAAAAATGATTTATATTAATGTGCTTTGTATAGTTTAAATTGATTATTCTAACATCATTTTTTATCTGTGCAGGTATCGACATTTTCAGGATGAGTCGAGGGATGAGCAATGAGGAGTTTCAGGACATAATGGCACGCATGTCTCCAGATCAGCTCGCGAGATTCAGAGAGATGGCAGATCAGGAGCTGTCTCATTTTTCGTCAGGGCGCTCTGCTAGATCAGCTTCAGCGCGATCAGATGCTTCAGCTTCGAGCAGACGATCTCGACGCTCGCGACTTGGGCTAGAGGGAGGGACTGCGACTGCAGGAGGATCAGGGGGGTGCTGCTGTGGAGACATGGACGCGGTGTCTCCGTCTCGTCATTCAGCTGGAGCTGCGTCACCTCCAGTATTTGTCACACCTGTGGGGACGTCCACTCCAGTTACTCCGGCTTTTGCGCAGCCGTCGGCAGATGGCACGCCTTTTGGTGGCACTCCTTTTGGTGGCACCCCCTTTGGTGGCACCCCTTTGAGTGGCACTCCGGGAGAGGATACCCCCGTCGTTACACCAGATGTACAGGGGTCTCCTGGATATGCCTAGGAGCGTGGACGGAGATGGGAGAGGGCCCATCTTAGGCATACTCCTAGGGGTTATGGATACCTAGTGGATGGCAGGTCAGGAGCCATCATCATGACTGATGAGGAGAGGAGGGTGATGGCTCGCATGAGGGAGTTGTGCCAACAAGTTTTTCGGCACAACGTCCTGGATCATTGGAGGAACATACCGGAGGGGAGCAAGGAGTACATAGTAGCATTCTTGCACGAGGAGTTTCCGGTGCCAGCCGCAGTGGATAGATTCTCTACGGGCTGGATGATGGATTGCATTCGTGCATACATGTCACATAGACGATTTGACGCACGCAAGGAAATCAAGAGTGGGGCTCCAAATCCCGAGTGGTTAGATGCAGACGACTGGCGCCAACTGAGGGAGGAGGCTACAAATTTGCCAGGACGTTGGAGTCAGCAGCGGGAGGCGGCGAGGGCACGAATCGAGGCCGGATCAGTACATCATCTTGGGAGTGGCGGCCACAGGACATATTTGGAGGACTTTGTAAGTTTCTCTTTTGTTTTGCTTATTTGTTTTTTTGAGATATTCTTTGTACTGACAATCATGTTTCTAACAGTTAGCATTTTGTTTTCTTTGCAGCACTCCATTACAAATCGCGATCCGCAAGGCCTTGAGACTCGATATGCAGAGAGGTATGGTCTCAGGGCATTGATCGACCGATTGTATAGACGCGGCGGCCCTATAAGTCACTCATCTTTCTTGTCCGTAGTTACCATGAGATATTTGAATGCATTATTGTATGGTGGATTGATATATTGTTTCTTTTTCTGCAGAATCCATTTGATGCTCCTTTGCAGCGGGAAGAGCTTTCGGGGGACGAGGATTTGTAGCTCGCCCTTGGATCCTTAGAGCTCACACACCTTTAGTTTTTAGTCGCCCGATCTATGTAGACATTTTCTATGTATTAGTGATATTGTTTCATGATTGTACCAATCGTATTTTATGCGATATCATGTATCAGTTTTATGATTTCAGTATACATTCTTTTTGTTTGCTTTCTTCTGCACTTGTCACAGAATTATTCATGTGCTGCACCATAAATAAATGCTCATTTCTGTCATCACCCTGTCTACTAGAAGATGCATAATTTCCTTGTTGCAGTTTTCCATTCATGATGTCATTTTGCTTTTTATAGCAGTCTTTAGCCATATGACCCATTTTACCACAGTAGTAGCATTCAACATTACTGTTTGCATTTTGGCCTCTTTGCCATCCACCACGACCTCTTTGGCTCCCCCTGCCTCTAGAGTTACCACGTCCTCCTCCATAGGACTGGTTTTCTTGAGTTTGCTGCATATTTTGATTTCTACCACGGCCTCCAAATCGGCCTCCTCTACCTCTGCCTCTACCTCTTCCAGCATTTGAGTAGAAGACAGCTTCTTTTGAAGTTCCTCCTGAAGAAGATGCACCACCATTTCTCTGCTCCTCAGAAATTAGAAGAGCAATCAACTCCTCAAAATCAGGAAATCTTTCACGAACTGAAATGGATGTCCGAAACTGTGCATAATCCTTTCCTAGACCATTCAAGGTCACAGAAACTAAATCATCATCTTCCACTGGCGACCCAATGGAAGCAAGTGCATCTGCAATCTTCTTCACCTTCATGTGATAGTCATTGATGCTCATATTTTCTCTTTGCACATTATGCAACTCTTGCTTGAGCTGCGTTTTCCTGGCTTGCGTATTTGTGCTATACATTTTTGACAAAGTATCCCATGCCTCCTTTGGCATACTTGCATCCTGAATATGCACAATCATAGAGTCTGAAATACTGATAGACAGCCAGTACATAACTTTCCTGGCTCTCTCATGCCATGCTTTAAATGCCTGCATTTGCTGTTGATTGGGAACATCAGGAAGAACTGGTTCTTCTTCATTTCCTGCAACAAATTCCCAATATCCTTTTCCCATAAGGAAATTCGTCATTCTAAACTTCCATGCTTGGAAGTTGTTCTTGTCAAGCTTTTCAGTGACAATCTGTGAGAGAGAATCAGACGCCATTACAGAACACTGCAAAAAGTTCTGTCACTGCAAAGAACACAGCTTCAGCCTCACAAGGGCTAATCTGCAAAACTGACGAAAGTGGTATTTGACCACACAGTCACTCCCTAGTGACGATTTTGCATCAACAGGCAACAAGGATGATTCTGTAACTCCCAATGTCTCTGCACACAAGCATACGATGCAATTTCTACAGTAACTTTTCACCGACCTGTAGAACAGTGGTTGCACAGCATAAAACTGGGCCTTTTCTTGAGTGCGTGCAGAAAACTTCTTCCTCCAAAACAGGCCCCGAAATGGCCTCAAATAAAAAAAACAGGGTTGCCATGGGCTAAAGCCCTCCCCCGCAGCATATACTGCCCTCTTGCTTCACCGCGAAGGGGCATCTCAACCTGAGACAATGCACTCTTGCAATTTCCGGCTATGCTACCTGCAGAGATCTGCTTCCAAAACAGAAAATGAAAGCAACACTGCTCCTCTTACCAGAACACCGCGAGCTTGGCTTGCTTTCTTGAGCTCCTTACCACGAACAAGGCTCTGATACCATGTCAAGATTGTGGGAGAGAAGGAAGGAGTCTCACTTGTAGCTTTCTTGCTTGCACAATGGGGGAATACACACAAGGGTGGAGGCTGAAAACAGTTTTCCTCTTCTTAGTTGTGTAAGCCAAAAGAACTCTCATACAAAGAAATAGAAGAACCCTATATATGGGTCTCAAACCAAACTCAACTAACTAAGGTGGCATACTAACCAAGCCACGAACTAGAGTAGATAAGGATAGCTGTCATCTAGCTATTATTCATGGGCAGTGTACCAACCGTGGCTACAACTGACAAGTCGGTGACATAAATGCACAACGGTCACCCTGGCATATCACGAGTGGAGCTCGATATCTCAACAGCGGATGGCTGCACGATATCTCCGATCAGCTATGTCTCGGGAAGACAGAACAAGACAACATGAGCAGAGAGCTCAAGGCCCAGGAGCAGAAGCTCGCAAGCCTAGCTCGAAAGCAGGGGGAGAGCATGGAAGGCATGAGCACAAGGGCCCAGGAATGGGCTACGCAAAACGAGGCGCGGGTGAAGGCTCTGGCATGGCTCTTCGCCTTAGTGGAGAAGGAAAAAATCTTGGCAGAAAGCACAGCGGGCGCCATCCAGACAGCCTTCACCGCCCAATAACAAGCCTTCATCAATACACTGCTGGATATAACTCGACCAGAGGGAGCGGAGCCATTGGAGGTGGTAAAGAAGAAATTAAGCATCGCACGCAGAGCTCTGCATGCGGGGCTGCAAATGCCACCCCAACCTGCGGAGGTAAGGTTGGGCCTAGAGAAGCAGCGGAAGTATCTACTACTGGCCGACCTAACCCCCCAGGAGGTAGACGCCCTCAGCTTCGAGGAAAGAATACTACGAGAAAACCGGCAGGGGGAGGAAGTCAAATTCAAAATTGACATGAACAGGTTCAGAGAAGATGTAATCCCGAAGCCCCCCTCGCCGCACGGACAAGATCGCAACAACCCGACCCGCCCTGAACAGACAGTCCATCCTTAAAGAGTGGCAAAAAAAGCTGGTGGAAGAGGCTAGAAAATGGCTGAAGGCCAAGCCCATCGTGCAGCCATCCGCTATTGAGATATAGAGCTCCACTCGTGATATGCTAGGGTGACCGTTGTGCATTTATGTCACCGACTTGTCAGTTGTAGACGCGGTTGGTATACCGCCCATGAATAATAGCTAGATGATAGCTATCCTTATCTACTCTAGTTTGTGGCTTGGTTAGTATGCCACCTTAGTTAGTTGAGTTTGGTTTGAGACCCATATATAGGGTTCTTCTATTTCTTTGTATGAGAGTTCTTTTGGCTTACACAACTAAGAAGAGGAAAACTGTTTTCAGCCTCCACCCTTGTGTGTATTCCCCCATTGTGCAAGCAAGAAAGCTACAAGTGAGACTCCTTCCTTCTCTTCCACAATCTTGACATGGTATCAGAGCCTTGTTCGTGGTAATGAGCTCAAGAAAGCAAGCCAAGCTCGCGGTGTTCTGGTAAGAGGAGCAGTGTTACTTTCATTTTCTGTTTTGGGAGCAGATCTCTGCAGGTAGCATAGCCGGAAATTGCAAGAGTGCATTGTCTCAGGTTGAGACGCCCTTCGCGGTGACGAAAGAGGGCAGTATATGCTGGGGGAAGGGCTTTAGGCCTTGGCGACCCTGTTTTTTTGATTTGAGGCCATTTCGGGGCCTGTTTTGGAGGAAGAAGTTTTCTGCACGCACTCAGGAAAAGGCTCAGTTTTATGCTGTGTGACCACTGTTCTACAGGTCGGTGAAAGTTACTGTAGAAATTGTATCGTATGCTTGTGTGCAGAGACATTGGGAGTTAGAGAATCATCCTTGTTGCCTGTTGATGCAAAATCGTCACTAGGGAGTGACTGCGTGGTCAAATACCACTTTCGTCAGTTTTGCAGATTAGCCCTTGTGAGGCTGAAGCTGTGTTCTTTGCAGTGACAGAACTTTTTGCAGTGTTCTGTAATGGCGTCTGATTCTCTCTCACAGATTGTCACTGAAAAGCTTGACAAGAACAACTTCCAAGCATGGAAGTTTAGAATGACGAATTTCCTTATGGGAAAAGGATATTGGGAATTTGTTGCAGGAAATGAAGAAGAACCAGTTCTTCCTGATGTTCCCAATCAACAGCAAATGCAGGCATTTAAAGCATGCCATGAGAGAGCCAGGAAAGTTATGTACTGGCTGTCTATCAGTATTTCAGACTCTATGATTGTGCATATTCAAGATGCAAGTACGCCAAAGGAGGCATGGGATACTTTGTCAAAAATGTATAGCACAAATACGCAAGCTAGGAAAATGCAGCTCAAGCAAGAGTTGCATAATGTGCAAAGAGAAAATATGAGCATCAATGACTACCACATGAAGGTGAAGAAGATTGCAGATGCACTTGCTTCCATTGGGTCGCCAGTGGAAGATGATGATTTAGTTTCTGTGACCTTGAATGGTCTAGGAAAGGATTATGCACAGTTTCGGACATCCATTTCAGTTCGTGAAAGATTTCCTGATTTTGAGGAGTTGATTGCTCTTCTAATTTTATGAGGAGCAGAGAAATGGTGGTGCATCTTCTTCAGGAGGAACTTCAAAAGAAGCTGTCTTCTACTCAAATGCTGGAAGAGGTAGAGGCAGAGGTAGAGGAGGCCGATTTGGAGGCCGTGGTAGAAATCAGAATATGCAGCAAACTCAAGAAAACCAGTCCTATGGAGGAGGACGTGGTAACTCTAGAGGCAGGGGGAGCCAAAGAGGTCATGGTGGATGGCAAAGAGGCCAAAATGCAAACAGTAATGTTGAATGCTACTACTGTGGTAAAATGGGTCATATGGCTAAAGACTGCTATAAAAAGCAGAATGACATCATGAATGGAAAACTGCAACAAGGAAATTATGCATCTTCTAGTAGACAGGGTGATGACAGAAATGAGCATTTGTTTATGGTGCAGCACATGAACAATTCTGTGACAAGTGCAGAAGAAAGCAACGATGTGTAGTATGTTGACTCAGGTGCATCAAACCACATGACAGGTCATGCAGAATGGATGGAGGATGCAAGGAAAATGGAAATACCAGGATTTGTGGAGATTGGTGATGATACTGCACATCCTATTGTGCAGATTGAAAAAATTCCTTTGTCTTTGCAAGATGGGAAAAAGAAATACCTGTCCGATGTATTTCATGTCCCGAATATCACCAAGAATCTGGGTTCTGTTGGTCAAATGGTTGAGCAGGGCTTGCAGGTCAGATTTAATCCTCATGGATGCTTTGTTGAGGATATGAAAAATAAAGGTCGCTTGATAGCAAAAGGAAAGAAGAAAGGTCGTTTACGTTGGATGCAGACATGTCTGAATTGAGTGCAGCAATGTTTGCACATGGGACCGGTGTAGTTGCAGATATTGATATCTGGCATAAACGCATTGGTCATGTTAATGTACAGTGACTTAAATCAATGCATGCCCAAAATATTGTTGCAGGATTGCCTAAATTCAAGGCTGCAGAAATGCATAAGGTATGTGAAGCCTGTCAGTTTGGAAAACAGGCAAGGAAACCATTTCCTAGACATGTTCAAGAGAGTAAGAAGCCATTGGAATTAATCCACTCTGATGTGTGGACTACTAAAGCTGTGTCTCTTGGAGGCTGTCATTATTTTGTTACTTTTATTGATGACTATAGCAGAAAAGTTTGGGTGTATTTTATGAAGAAGAAAAGTGAAGTGTTTGGGCATTTCAAAACTCTTAAAGCTATGGTTAAAAAAGAAACAGGTCTGCAAATAAAATGCCTAAGGTCAGATGGAGGGGGAGAGTACCTCTCAAATGAGTTTGCAAGGTTCTTGCAGGAGCATGGCATAAAGCAGCAATATTCATGTAGTCATATCCCACAACAAAATGGAATTGCAGAAAGGAAAAATAGGCATATTGGAGAGGTATCTCATGCCATGCTCAACGAAAAAGACTTGCCAGATTTTTACTGGGCTGAAGCAGTTGCTACAACAGTCTACATAATGAACAGGACTCCCACTGCAGCAATACATGGGATGAATCCAGAGGAGAGGTATACTGGTAGGAAACCATATATTTCTCATTTGAAAATCTTTGGTTGCATTGCCTATGTACATGTGCCAGATGAGTTGAGATCCAAGTTGGATCCAAAAGCTGAGAAGTGCATCTTTATTGGTTACTCTCTGCAGCAGAAAGGGTATAGATGCTATAACCCTTCTACTCGTAAGTTTACAGTGAGCAGAGATGTTGTTTTTGATGAGATGAGTAGCTGGTATAAACCAGTAAATGTGATTGATGATGTAGATGCACAAAATGGTAATGCTGCACAGAATTCACAGCACCAGTCACAAAATATTAGTGGACCTGGAGCGTCCTCTAGCAGTGGTTCACATTCTTCGCCATGGACAGGCAGATTGAGATCAGGAGAATCTTCTCAAAGCAATGCAGATAGTGGTATGCAGGTATCACGAAAAGGAAAAGAGAAGGTAGATCAGCCCATGTTTGATGTGAATGCAGGTCACTCTTTTGTGGATGGTGAATCCAGTGGCTCAGAACAGAGCATTGATGATAAGTTGGATATTCCTTCTATTGTTACACCTGGAGTAAGGAAAACCAGGGATGTTTTGAGAGCACCTGGGAGTGAACCTATTTTGCGCAGGTCTACGAGAGCTAGGTATCCTGTGGATAGGCTGAAATATGATGGATTTACAGCCATTCACTATGCATATATGGTCAAAGTGATACAGGAACCAGAACCCACTTCTTTTGAGCAAGCCATGGGAAAAGAAAAATGGGAGAAAGCCATGGATGCCTTGGAAACAAATGCTACATGGGAGTTAGTACCTTTGCCTAAAGGTAAGAATGCAATTGGCTGTAAGTGGGTTTATAAGGTGAAGCACAATGCAGATGGTTCTGTGAACAGATACAAGGCAAGATTAATAGTCAAGGGGTATGCACAAACATATGGCATTGACTATGAAGAAACATTCAGTCCGGTTGCAAGGATGGCAACCGTAAGAGCAGTCATTGTTATGGCTGCATCAAAGGGATGGTCTTTACATCAGATGGATGTAAAGAATGCCTTCTTGCATGGTGATTTGCAAGAAGAGGTCTATATGGAGCAGCCACTAGGTTATGTGCATGCTGTTCATCCTGAGTTTGTTTGCAGGTTGAAGAAAGCCTTGTATGGCTTGAAGCAAGCACCTAGAGCATGGTCTGACAAGATAGGGCAGTATCTTGTCACTATTGGCTTTCAGATTTCCAAGGCAGATTTCTCACTTTATGTGAGAAAAACAGAGAAAGGTATTATGCTGCTTGTCATTTATGTTGATGATTTGATTATGACAGGTGACAGTGATGAAGATATCCTTCATGTGAAAATGCTATTGAAGCAAAAGTTTGAGATGAAGGATTTGGGAGAGCTGCGTTATTTCTTGGGCGTTGAGGTGATTAGATCACCAAGTGGAATACAGCTCTTGCACAGGCAGTATGGATTGGACATGCTGTCCAAATATGGGATGATAGGCTGTAAGCCTATTTCAGTTCCTTTGGAGCAGAATGTGAAGCTGAGCGCAGATGCAGGTGAGCTTCTGGAAGACCCTGCTATGTACAGACGCATAGTAGGAAGTTTGATTTATATGACTATTACCAGGCCAGATTTGAGCTATGCTGTTGGATTGGTAAGTCAGTTTATGCAGGCTCCAAGGAAACCGCATTTGGATGCGGCTAGACGCATACTCAGGTATGTGAAGTCCACATTGCAGTATGGACTATTTTATGAGACTGGGGTTCAGATACAGTTACGTGGATACACTGATGCTGATTGGGCTGGTAGTATTTCTGATAGACGATCTACCAGTGGATATGTGTTCTCTTTTGGGAGTGCTGCAGTCACTTGGAGCAGCAAGAAACAGCCTACAATTGCCTTGTCGAGCACAGAGGCCGAGTACAGGGGTGCAGCAATGGCTGCATGTGAGGTAGCTTGGTTGCATAAGCTACTTTATGATATGCATCAGTCTACAGATGGACCAGTTGTCATTTATTGTGACAACATGAGCAATATACACTTGGAAAATAACCCAGTCTATCATGCTAGAACAAAGCACATTGAGGTGCATTATCACTATGTGCGGGAGAGGGTTTTACTAGGTCTTATTGATCTTGTTTATGTCAGCAGAGAGGATCAGGTAGCTGACATATTCACGAAGGCATTGGGCACAGAGAAGCTGCGCAAGTTCAGAGACCTGCTTGGTGTGCAGGAATTGGGATTGAGCTCGAGGGGGAGTGTTGAGATATCGAGCTCCACTCGTGATATGCCAGGGTGACTGTTGTGCATTTATGTCACCGACTTGTCAGTTGTAGACGCGGTTGGTACACTGCCCATGAATAATAGCTAGATGATAGCTATCTTTATCTACTCTACTTCGTGGCTTGGTTAGTATGCCACCTTAGTTAGTTGAGTTTGGTTTGAGACCCATATATAGGGTTCTTCTATTTCTTTGTATGAGAGTTCTTTTGGCTTACACAACTAAGAAGAGGAAAACTGTTTTCAGCCTCCACCCTTGTGTGTATTCCCCCATTGTGCAAGCAAGAAAGCTACAAGTGAGACTCCTTCCTTCTCTCCCACAATCTTGACATCCAGTTCCTTATATTGCATCAGGAGGAGTTTGTACTCTTGCTGCATCTGCATGAGTTCCTGGTTCTCGTCCTCCAGCTGATGCTTGTAACTCTTTTCCTTATTTTCTTTGGCCTTCAGCTCTTTCTTGAGTTCAAAGATTTGGCGTTGCTGCATGGCGATGATGTGGGTTTTTTCCAATTAGAAAGCTGCCACTGACTCTTTTTCTGCCATCAACTCAGCCCAGCCGTCCTTTTCTCCTCCTTGGCCCTCTCCAGTTGGGAGAGCAGCTCAATGACGTATTCGTCGTAACCGGCTGGCGGCGTCATTGTTGTGTGGGTGGGGGTGGTTGAGGCCTCTATGCGCGGGCGCTTTTGATCCTGCCTTGATTCAGCATCTGCAGCTAGCCTTTTTGGTCCCGTGGTCATCGTCTTCATGCTTTTTCCCTGGGCCATTTCCTTGCTGATGAAGTATTGCATCCAGGCCACCAGGTTGGACACTTCCAAGTTGGTGGGGATGCTAGGGGTGGGCATAGTGGTTTCAGCGGGGGTGCCGTGAGGGTGGGGATGGGATGCAGGGGTGCTTTGCCTTTGCCTTCTGGGGCTGCGGGGGGTGCGGGTTCTGGGGCTTGCATGCTGGAGCTAGGCCTCTCTTCCCTGGGCTGATTCCAGGCTTCAGGGTCATCTGCCCTGCACTGCTGCTCGATTGACTGGCGGGTAGCTTCTGCTAGGTCCTCCTTCTCCTTTCTTCGTAACTCCTTGTCCTCCTTCGCGACTCTTCCTTTTCTTTCCTCCTCGGCCTTTTTGCATTCTTCCTCTAGTTTGTCTTTTTCCTCTTGCTCTTCTTTTCTTTTCCTTTCGGCTTTCTGCTTAGACGCCTTTTTAGCCTATCTTACTTGTTATGTTATCCCTTCTTCTTCCTGCTTCTTCTTCCTTTCTCTCTCCTTAGACTCCTTGAGGGATTGTCGTTTCGCTTCTCCAACAAGTCCTCCCTCTCCTTTCTATGGCCTTCATCCTGTTTCTTCTTCTTCTGCGCTGCTCTCTTCTTAGTCTCCTTAACCTGCTTTTTGCTCTTTTGTTCTTCCCCTTCTTTCTCTGTCTCCGTCCTATCGCTAGACCTGTCCTGGTGTTGATGGGGCGGTGATCGGTCGGGTGTTTCTCCCTCCCCCTCTTCTGCTTCCTTTACGGCCTCCTGGATAAGCGCCGTTAAAATGCCCCCATATGCAATGAATGAGGCTTTGGAGGAAGCCCTTTTTCTTTCTACAGCCTTCGACATTGGTGATTCTCCTGCTCTGCTGGCAGGCTTCCTAATGCTAGAGCTCAGGCTGCCTGATCGATAGTCTTGTGCACGTAGCCATTCCAATCGACTTCATGCAAGGTCTGGGCCGCTACGTTTTCTAGGATTGGTACGCTGATCCTGTGCATCAGCGTGTTATAGTGCTGGCTAGAGAAGAGCGCATGTACGAGCTTCGCTTGTAGTCTGGGTTTTGCGTTGGGGATGTCCTGGATACTGATGCCATCGTTCGTCAGCACCTCCTCCTTCCGCATCCCCAGCATGGCATACACATCCCTCTTTTGCTTCTTCTCCACCTTTGGTTCTAGCCCCAGTGCCTTCTCCACCAAGGCCAGGGTTAGATGGACCAGCACCTGCTTAGCATTTTGTTCCCTCCCCACTGTGACAGTGCCGCACTCTCCATCGAGATTGTAGGTCCTGAGGAATTCCACGTAGCTCGTGTGCTCAGGTTCTCGTGAGAAAATTTCCAGGTACTTTTTAAGGTTGCAACTTTCCACGATGCTCCTGGCTGCCTCTTCTTTGGCCACTAATTCTTCCAAATTGTGGATAGTCCGAAATTTTAGCTAATTATAGGCGCGGTTCTCCAGGTTGATGTTGTACCGCGTTCTTTCTTCCTCTGTGAAGGGGAGTCGGTGGGCTCGGTCCTACTGTGACATCTTTTGTTCCTGTCATAACCGTAATTTTCGTTAGTGCTTATGACATAGTAATCGCTAAAACAAAAAAAACTTTATGCTTCTAAATGAACTCATTAAAGTCTAGTGTAGGCTCGCTTTTCAGATTTTGACTTTTTGCCTTTTAATTGAAAGTTTTTGTGTTCTCTTTCCTACCCCATCCGTTTTTCCCAATGCATGTCTACATACTTCGTGGCTTTGATTTGCTTCATTACTTCTGATCTAATTCACCTTACCCCTTCCCCTTTTAGTCTGAGAAGAATCCTTCCTAGGATAAGGGTTAGAAGGTGTAGGTATTTTGGCATGGTCAGCTACTTATGAAGGAGCTAGGTATAGAAATTGGGATTGTATTCGAGATGGGCTTCGCGGTCCAGGTTAGAGGGTTTAATCCCCACTTGAGTGATGTATGTGAGAACATCAGTTAGGAAGTCGCCCGAGTTGACTCGGCTAGCGATGTGTAACTCTTCTTCAGTCAATAGGCGGTCGAGGTAGGGGTACCCCTTGATGTGGGCTTCTATAGGACGGCCTCGCAACATGGTTAACACTCGATATGATGTCGGCGCGACATATGTGGGGTCGTACTCTGCCGTTTTGATAGCGCATCGCTGCTCGGCGTTGGTCATTACTCGGCATCCTTCGACTTCCCATTGCAGTTTAAGATCGTATTCAATGCCTTAAGAACCAGGATTTCGTCTCAGCTAGTTTTGACAACTCTGCCACTTCTTTGTTAGTGATGGAGGAGGTGGTTCGCTGATCATACGACGTGATGAGGTGCTGTTTGATTGCCTGCTCTTTTGAGATCTCACTGCTGAGCAACTTAGCAGCGGAGGTAGGGGCTTTTGCAAATGCAAATTCAAACGTTTCCCAAGAACAAGGCATTGTTTGAACTTCGACTGCGAAGGATTCATCCAATAGGCCTAAGTCGAGACGATCGTAGCTCAAAGCTGGCGATACGAAAGTAGCGTCCAGTCGTTTAATGCAATCCACACATCATCCCCTGTTTCCTAAGCTAAATCAGCTGCTAGTGAGAGAAAGGATTTCTGCTCGTAAGAGGGCCTAAGGCCTGTAGGCAGTTGGGGCTTGGTAGGACTTGAGCCTTTGACTATGGAGAGTTGCTATGGTAGGACTTCAGGAGCTTGCGATTGGGTCGCTCGGACAGAAGCTAGGTTAGCAGTGGCCTCACGTGATGGCCTATTGCTTTCAGGGTGGAGTTTGAAACCTGGGTCGTTTCCTACTTGTAATGATGCCCGAGCTGGTGGTTGTTGATTGGTCTATGACATGCTTGGGTGATTCACGTTGGTTCGCGTGTGGATAGACTCGATGGTTGCCGATCGGGGAAGCTCTGCGTCTCGTGGTTTCGAGATCTTACAGTTTTCGAGATGATCGAGCTTGAGGTCGGCGTGTGAGTGGTGTCTCTGGCCACGTGTGCCTTAGGTATCCATAGCCAAGCATTGCCCTCATAGTAGCCTTGTGCACACAAGAGAGCCTTGGGGACCCACCTCTGACTGATTGCACATATATTCCTGTGGCTGCGTTTGGGCCTCCTAGATTTAGAGTTTTTGGTCTTCTGAGGGTAGGGGCATTGAGTCCTTGGCGGCTGTTGCGGTTGTTTAGGCACCCATTGGAGGCAGGAATGTGGGGCCTCAGCTTGGGCTGGTGTGGGTTGCGGGCAATGAGACTCGCGAAGTGGTGGCCGTATTCCACCCCCTCCTTAGAATTGCCTATGGGTGTTTCTATCGGTGGTTGGCTGGGTGGCCCGGGATGAGGCCGCGCAGCCCTTGCTGAAAGCTGTAATGATGTGAACGTTGCCTATTGCTAGGTGGATGTGCTGCGATGCGTAGTCAACATTGCAATGGGTCTGCTTTTTGAAGGTGCACCCCAACAATGACTATGTGCCTGCATTTTTAGCATTTGGCAGTACGTAGAAAAGCATTGGAACAGTCTCAGACTCAATAGAAACGGCTGCCTTGCACTTGCTGAGTAGTGCGTAGGAATGAGCCCCATATGGGTTTAATTTTGCAGTGGTGGGTTAAAGTTGTGGCTGGCCAAGTTGAGTCCAATGATTTTAGATCAGGATCTTGAAGTCTGCTCCCTCATCATTAAGGCGATGAAAGCACATGTGTGTTTGTCCGTGACTGTGATACGAAGGTATTCGAGTTCCACAGCTTCCTCATCCTCGTCCTCGATTTCAGTGCGAGTGTGGCCACTCGGACCTTGACAGGTGGTTCTAACATCGGTGGTTCATGCAAAGGATGAGTGGGAGGGTAGTACTTCTTGACACGGCTACCATTGAAGAAGCCTATTCCTTCACCGTTTAAGGTCTCGAGTTTGACATTGCCTGTTCGGCTGATTGCACACGAACCTTGAATGGTCCAAGACCTCTAAATTTCATCTTCTGCTTATGCCCTTTAACTGGGTAGAGGAGCACTAAGTCACCCTGTTCAAACTCACACTGCTTGACGTGCTTGTCAAACCAGCTCTTGCGTCGGGCTTTTTTGTAGATCAAGGCATGGGTGGCAAGAAGACGAGTCTCTGAGAGACATTCCAGCTCAACTAGTCACTGCCTCCATGCCTCCTTTCCTTCCCATCGCTCCTGAAGTGCTATTCTTAGGCTAGGGACGAAGAACTCTACCGGTAGAATTACTTCTGTGCCATATGTCATCCTGAAGGGGGTTTGACTGACGGCCGTTTTATAGGCAGTCCGGTAAGCCCATAGAGCTGCCATCAACTTGTTGTCCCAGTCGCTGCGTGAAGCAGAAACGACCTTGGTTAGGACATTGATGAGAACCTTGTTTGTTGATTTGGCCTGGCCGTTTGGCTGAGGGTAGTATGGTGAGGATTTGCGATGGATGATGAGGAAGGTGGACAAGAGGTGTGCGATCACTTCATTGATGAAGTGCGTGCCTTGATCACTGACCAGTTTGATGGGGCAACCAAATCGTGAGATTACTTGCTCCCATAAGAACTTAGCCGTCGTTCTAGCGTCATTTTTTCATGTGGCTCGCGCTTCTGCCCACTTAGTGAGGTAGTCCGTGGCCACAATGATGTACTTGGCCTGCGAATACTGTGGTGCAGGACTAATGGGCCCAATGAAATTAATTTTCCATTTTTCGAAGGGTTATCGAGCAATAACCGGGGTTAATTCCATTCGATCCTTGCGAATTGGGACCTTCGTCCCCGCTGGCACTCATCACAGTGCTTGACGAATCGTGCTGCGTCGCGGAAAAGTGTGGGCCACCACAGTTGAGACTGCAACACTTTTCGTGTTGTCATGTCTCCACGAAAGTGCCCCCAGCAATGCCGCCGTGCGCTTCTGAGAGCACATCGTGCATCTCATATTCGCACATGCATCTGTGCAACAATCCATCTTGCCCCAGCCTATAGAGTTGGCCTGCAATCAGTTGATGGGGCTGGATCTTAAGGATTAATCGCCTAAGCCGGGCTTTTTCTATTGGTCGGTCAGGCAATCCGTGCTCAAGAACTTGGACTATGTCATCTACCCAATACGGTGTTAGATCAGCCTTAAACAGGTCTCTCTCATTGGAGAGGTTAAATAGATGCATCAATAACACCTTGTCCAGTGGCTTCTCCGGTGGGAACGCCTGACATGTGATCAGCCATGTAATGCTGCTTTCCCTTCCCTACCACTATGGAGAAGTCAAACTCTAAAAGCAGAAGGAGCCATCGAGCTATGCGTCCTGTAGCACAAGGTTTGTTTACTAGATATAGCAAGGCTTGATGGTCCACAAAAAAGGTGAAGGGCGTGGCCAAGAGGTAATGCCGAAACTTCTTCACTGCGAATACCATGGCTAGTCCTTCTCTTTCCGTCGTTGAGTAATTCATTTCCATATCAGTGAGTTGTCTGCTAGCAAATCTCACTGGATAGTCTAAATTGCGTTCGCCAGGTTGGCACAACACTGCCCCCACGGCAAACTTAGAGGCGTCGATATGCACATGGAAGGTGATGGTCCAATCTGGGGCTCGTAGGATTGGTGCTATGGTTAGAGCCTTCTTCAACTCTTCGTATGCCCTTTGGCATGCTTTAGTCCATTCGAAGACTATAAGCAGCTTGTACAATGGTCTGGCGATCAACGCATAATTGAGTACAAACCGCCGATAGTACTCGGTATGGCCTAGGAAGCATTGAACTCCTTTGTAGTTGCTTGGGGGTGGAAGGTCAACAATGACCCTGACCTTCGAGAAGTCATTGGAAATGCCGTTCTTTGACACCACGTGCCCTAGAATGCATCCATGCTTCACCCAAAACTGGCACTTTAAGGGGTTGAAGGAGAGGTGGTATAAACGACACCGCTTAAAGACTGCTCGGAGTTTGTCTAAGTGTTCAACCCATGTCGAGTGGACACAGAGATCATTGACAAAGACTTCTAACTCCTTGCGAAGCATGTCCTTAAAGATGGTGCACATGAGGCATTGGAAAGTGGCAGGGGCATTAGTCAACTCGAAGGGCATGACTATGTATGCAAAGACACCCCACTCAGTGGCGAAGGCAGTCTTATGCCTGTCAGCAGGGTGCACTTGCACCTGGTTGTATCCTGAGCAGCCGTCCAGGAAACTGTAGGCTTCCTTGCCTGCTACTCTCTCCAGCATGTGCTCGGTGTACGGCAATGGATAATTGTCCCTCTTGGTGGCTGCGTTCACCTTCTTGTAATTGACTCACACTCGAATTTTTCTATTTTTCTTCATCACGATGACTATGGGTGATACCCAGTCCGTGTGCTCAATTTCATAAATGAATCCTGCTCTCATTAGCTTATCAATCTCCTCCTTGACGGCATGAGCATGTTTAGGATTCATAGGGTACGGTCGCTGCTTGACCGGTGTTGCATATGGCGTCATGGGTATGTTGTGGGTCATGACACTTGGGTCCACCCCCTTAAGCTCTCCCAAGGACTAGGCGAACACGTCTATGTACTCTCGCAAGAGAGCGACAAGACTCATTTCTTCTTCATTAGTCAGATCATCAGCAATGAAGACTGGTCAGGGTGGTTCCCCCTCTCGGGCTAGGTCCACCTCCTTGACCCTGGTTGGTCCCTCGATTCGTTCACTTGTTTGTGCTTGACGTTTGGCACCTAGCAGCACTACCACCCTATCTCCCTTTTTAAATTTCGTAAATCATTCAGGGAGGTCCTGCAACTTTTGCTGTTCTTCTGTTTTATCCTCCCTGGGTTGTTTTGCCTTCTTCTATCTCAATCGCCTGTGCCTCAGGTGGACCGGTAGGTCCCCCTTAGTGCGTTTGGTTGTGGGCGGCCTAGGGATCTCTAGATCACTCTTCGAGCTAACCTCTGATTCAGAGTCGAATCCCCCCCTTCGCTAGAAGAGGTGGTTTCTCCTGGTGGGTGCAGTTCAGATGGTGATTCAGTTCTCAATACTGACGTCATTCCTGGCTGGGCTAGTCCCGCTTGCTTAAGGTCTATGGATCCTACATGTTCCAACTAGGCGCAGTCACATTCTACACTCATGAATCCTCGTTTCCTTCAGAATATGCTCCTTCTATGTGGCTTGGAGTCTTCCCGTATTTGCTCTATTTCTTGTCCTTTCGTGTCGTATTCCACAGTATCTACCTCTCCCTCACTTTCATCGCTAAAGGACTGGCAGTCTTCGTATTCATCATTCGAATTTCCTTCATCAGACTGCTCATCATCACCTAGGACTCGGTCTATCCTTGGTCATTGGTTAGGCACCAGGTGTTGAGAGATCGAGCTCCACTCGTGATATGCTAGGGTGACTATTGTGCATTTATGCCATCGACTTGTCAGTTTGCAGATGCGGTTGGTACACCGCCCATGAATAATAGCTAGATGAGAGCTATCCTTATCTACTCTAGTTCGTGGCTCAGTTAGTATGCTACGTTAGTTATTTGAGTTTGGTTTGAGACCCATATATAGGGTTCTTCTATTTCTTTGTATGAGAGTCCTTTTTGGCTTACACAACTAAGAAGAGGAAAACTGTTTTCAGCCTCCACCTCTGTGTGTATTCCCCCATTGTGCAAGCAAGAAAGCTACAAGTGAGACTCCTTCCTTCTCTCCCACAATCTTGACATGGTATCAGAGCCTTGTTCGTGGTAAGGAGCTCAAGAAAGCAAGCCAAGCTCGCAGTGTTCTGGTAAGAGGAGCAGTGCTGCTTTCATTTTCTGTTTTGGGAGTAGATCTCTGCAGGTAGCAAAGCCGGAAATTGCAAGAGTGCATTGTCTCAGGTTGAGACGCCCTTCGCGGTGAAGCAAGAGGGCAGTATATGCTGCGGGGGAGGGCTTTAGCCCATGGCAACCCTGTTTTTTTTATTTGAGGCCATTTCGGGGCCTGTTTTGAAGGAAGAAGTTTTCTGCACGCACTCAGGAAAAGGCCCAGTTTTATGCTGTGCAACCACTGTTCTACAGGTCGGTGAAAAGTTACTGTAGAAATTGCATCGTATGCTTGTGTGCAGAGACATTGGGAGTTACAGAATCATCCTTGTTGCCTGTTGATGCAAAATCGTCACTAGGGAGTGACTGTGTGGTCAAATACCACTTTCGTCAGTTTTGCAGATTAGCCCTTGTGAGGCTGAAGCTGTGTTCTTTGCAGTGACAGAACTTTTTGCAGTGTTCTGTAATGGCGTCTGATTCTCTCTCACAGATTGTCACTGAAAAGCTTGACAAGAACAACTTCCAAGCATGGAAGTTTAGAATGACAAATTTTCTTATGGGAAAAGGATATTGGGAATTTGTTGCAGGAAATGAAGAAGAACCAGTTCTTCCTGATGTTCCCAATCAACAGCAAATGCAGGCATTTAAAGCATGGCATGAGAGAGCCAGGAAAGTTATGTACTGGCTATCTATCAGTATTTCAGACTCTATGATTGTGCATATTCAGGATGCAAGTACGCCAAAGGAGGCATGGGATACTTTGTCAAAAATGTATAGCACAAATACTCAAGCCAGGAAAATGCAGCTCAAGCAAGAGTTGCATAATGTGCAAAGAGAAAATATGAGCATCAATGACTACCACATGAAGGTGAAGAAGATTGCAGATGCACTTGCTTCCATTGGGTCGCCAGTGGAAGATGATGATTTAGTTTCTGTGACCTTGAATGGTCTAGGAAAGGATTATACACAGTTTCGAACATCCATTTCCGTCCGTGAAAGATTTCCTGATTTTGAGGAGTTGATTGCTCTTCTAATTTCTGAGGAGCAGAGAAATGGTGGTGCATCTTCTTTAGGAGGAACTTCAAAAGAAGCTGTCTTCTACTCAAATGCTGGAAGAGGTAGAGGCAGAGGTAGAGGAGGCCGATCTGGAGGCCGTGGTAGAAATTAGAATATGCAGCAAACTCAAGAAAACCAGTCCCGTGGAGGAGGACGTGGTAACTCTAGAGGCAGGGGGAGCCAAAGAGGTCGTGGTGGATGGCAAAGAGGGCAAAATGCAAACAACAATGTTGAATACTACTACTATGGTAAAATGGGTCATATGGCTAAAGATTGCTATAAAAAGCAGAATGACATCATGAATGTAAAATTGCAACAAGGAAATTATGCATCTTCTAGTAGACAGGGTGATGACAGAAATGAGCATTTGTTTATGGTGCAGCACATGAACAATTCTGTGACAAGTGCAGAAGAAAGCAACGATGTGTAGTATGTTGACTCAGGTGCATCAAACCACATGACAGGTCATGCAGAATGGATGGAGGATGCAAGGAAAATGGAAAAACCAGGATTTGTGGAGACTGGTGATGATATTGCACATCCTATTGTGCAGATTGGAAAAATTCCTTTGTCTTTGCAAGATGGGAAAAAGAAATACATGTCCGATGTATTTCATGTCCCGAATATCACCAAGAATCTCGTTTCTGTTGGTCAAATGGTTGAGCAGGGCTTGCAGGTCAGATTTAATCCTCATGGATGCTTTGTTGAGGATATGAAAAATAAAGGTCGCTTGATAGCAAAAGGAAAGAAGAAAGGTAGAATGTTTACGTTGGATGCAGACATGTCTGAATTGAGTGCAGCAATGTTTGCAATGGGACCGGTGTAGTTGCAGATATTGATATCTGGCATAAACGCATTGGTCATGTTAATGTACAGCGACTTAAATCAATGCAGGCCCAAAATATTGTTGCAGGATTGCCTAGATTCAAGGTTGCAGAAATGCATAAGGTATGTGAAGCCTGTCAGTTTGGAAAACAGGCAAGGAAACCATTTCCTAGACATGTTCAAGAGAGTAAGAAGCCATTGGAATTAATCCACTCTGATGTGTGGACTACTAAAGCTGCATCTCTTGGAGCCTGTCATTATTTTGTCACTTTTATTGATGACTATAGCAGAAACGTTTGGATGTATTTTATGAAAAAGAAAAGTGAAGTTTTTGGGCATTTCAAAACTCTTAAAGCTATGGTTGAAAAAGAAACACGCCTGCAAATAAAATGCCTAAGGTCAGATGGAGGGGGAGAGTACCTCTCAAATGAGTTTGCAAGGTTCTTGCAAGACCATGGCATAAAGCAGCAATATTCATGCAGTCATACCCCACAGCAAAATGGAATTGCAGAAAGAAAAAACAGGCATATTGGAGAGGTATCTCGTGCCATGCTCAATGAAAAAGACCTGCCAGATTTTTATTGGGCTGAAGCAGTTGCTACAGCAGTCTACATAATGAATATGACTCCCACTGCAGCAATACATGGAATGACTCGAGAGGAGAGGTATACTGGTAGGAAACCAGATATTTCTCATTTGAAAATTTTTGGTTGCATTGCCTATGTTCATGTGCCAGATGAGTTGAGATCCAAGTTGGATCTAAAAGCTGAGAAGTGCATCTTTATTGGTTACTCTCAGCAGAAAGGGTATAGATGCTATAACCCTTCTACTCGTAAGTTTACAGTGAGCAGAGATGTTGTTTTTGATGAGATGAGTAGCTGGTATAAACCAGTAAATGTGATTGATGATGTAGATGCACAAAATGGTAATGCTGCACAGAATTCACAGCAGCAGTCACAAAATATTAGTGGACCTGGAGTGTCCTCTAGCAGTGGTTCACATTCTTCGCCATGGACAGGAAGATTGAGATCAAGAGAATCTTCTCAAAGCAATGTAGATAGTGGTATGCAGGTTTCACGAAAAGGAAAAGAGAAGGTAGATCAGCCCATGTTTGATGTGAATGCAGGTCACTCTTATGTGGATGGTGAATCCAGTGGCTCAGAACAGAGCATTGATGATGAGTTGGGTATCCCCTCTATTGTTACACCTGGAGTAAGGAAGACCAGGGATTTTTTGAGAGCACCTGGAAGTGAGCCTACTTTGCGTAGGTCTACCAGAGCTAGGTATCCTGTGGATAGGCTGAAATATGATGGATTTACAGCCATCCACTATGCATATATGGTCAAAGTGATATAGGAACCAGAACCCACTTCTTTTGAGCAACGCATGGGAAAAGAAAAATGGGAGAAAGCCATGGATGAAGAAATGGATGCCTTGGAAGCAAATGCTACATGGGAGTTGGTACCTTTGCCTAAAGGTAAGAATGCAATTGGCTGTAAGTGGGTTTATAAGGTGAAGCACAATGCAGATGGTTCTGTGAACAGATACAAGGCAAGATTAGTAGTCAAGGGGTATGCAAAAACATATGGCATTGATTATGAAGAAACATTCAGTCCGGTTGCAAGGATGGCAACCGTAAGAGCAGTCATTGCTATGGCTGCATCAAAGGGATGGTCTTTACATCAGATGGATGTAAAGAATGCCTTCTTGCATGGTGATTTTCAAGAAGAGGTCTATATGGAGCAGCCACCAAGTTATGTGCATGCTGTTCATCCTAAGTTTGTTTGCAGGTTGAAGAAAGCCTTGTATGGCTTGAAGCAAGCACCTAGAGCATGGTCTGACAAGATAGGGCAGTATCTTGTCACTATTGGCTTTCAGATTTCCAAGGCAGATTTCTCACTTTATGTGAGAAAAACAGAGAAAGGTATTATGCTGCTTGTCATTTATGTTGATGATTTGATTATGACAGGTGACAGTGATGAAGATATCCTTCATGTGAAAATGCTATTGAAGCAAAAGTTTGAGATGAAGGATTTGGGAGAGCTGCGTTATTTCTTGGGCATTGAGGTGATTAGATCACCAAGTGGGATACAGCTCTTGCAGAGGTAGTATGGATTGGACATGCTGTCCAAATATGGGATGACAGGCTGTAAGCGTATTTCAGTTTCTTTGGAGCAAAATGTGAAGCTGAGCGCAGATGCAGGTGAGCTTCTGGAAGACCCTACTATCTATAAACGCATAGTAGGAAGTTTGATTTATATGACTATTACCAGGCCAGATTTGAGCTATGCTGTTGGATTGGTAAGTCAGTTTATGTAGGCTCCAAGGAAATCGCATTTGGATGCGGCTAGATGCATACTCAGGTATGTGAAGTCCACATTGCAGTATGGACTATTTTATGAGACTGGGGTTCAGATACAGTTGCATGGATACACTAATGCTGATTGGGCTGGTAGTATTTCTGATAGACGATCTACCAGTGGGTATGTGTTCTCTTTTGGGAGTGCTGCAGTCACTTGGAGCAGCAAGAAACAGCCTACAGTTTCCTTGTCGAGCACAGAGGCTGAGTACAGGGGTGCATCAATGGCTGCATGTGAGGTAGCTTGGTTGCATAAGCTACTTTATGATATGCATCAGTCTACATATGGGCCAGTTGTCATTTATTGTGACAACATGAGTAGTATACACTTGGCAAATAACCCAGTCTATCATGCTAGAACAAAGCACATTGAGGTGCATTATCACTATGTGCGGGAGAGGGTTTTACTAGGTCTTATTGATCTAGTTTATGTCAGTATAGAGGATCAGGTAGCTGACATATTCACGAAGGCATTGGGCACAGAGAAGCTGCGCAAGTTCAGAGACCTGCTTGGTGTGTAGGAACTGGGATTGAGCTCGAGGGGGAGTGTTGAGAGATCGAGCTCCACTCGTGATATGCCAGGGTGACCGTTGTGCATTTATGTCACCGACTTGTCAGTTGCAGATGCGGTTGGTACACTGCCCATGAATAATAGCTAGATGATAGCTATCCTTATCTACTCTAGTTCGTGGCTCAGTTAGTATGCCACCTTAGTTATTTGAGTTTGGTTTGAGACCCATATATAGGGTTCTTCTATTTCTTTGTATGAGAGTTCTTTTTGGCTTACACAACTAAGAAGAGGAAAACTGTTTTCAGCCTCCACCTCTGTGTGTATTCCCCCATTGTGCAAGCAAGAAAGCTACAAGTGAGACTCCTTCCTTCTCTCCCACAATCTTGACACCAGGGCCCAGTTATACATGAGGTTTAAGTCATGCACTCTGGTCCATTGCCACTTGGGTTCATCTAGGGGGTCCTGGAGTGGTTTGAGATTTGCGGCTGGATTGTCCGCTAGCTTGTCCAATAGATACCCCAATATCTCCTAGAGTTTCCTTTGGTTGGTTGGAACGTGGGGGTTGATGGGCTTCGGTTCCCCTTGAAGGTTTTTGACATCATGCAGACTGGCACGAAGGGTGTGTCGTTAGTCTTACCAATTGATTTGATGGCTTGCTCATATGCTTCCTGATCAGAGAATGGCAGGTCGATTGTAGCCAGGACATGCATCCAATCCCGCTCGTCCACTGGGCATGGGATATACCTGGTCAAGGGCCTGTAGGACTTCTTGGCTTGAGTATTGCCCTTGAGCATAGTAGAGATGGCATCTAAGTCGACTGATGAGGTCTTCCAGGTGTCCATCTCTACTCTCATGACGTCCGTCCTATTGCCAATGAAGATTAAGCCGTTACCCCAATCTTCGATGACCCTAGCGTTGCGCATCCAGGGGCGGCCTAATAGGATGTCGTAGTCCACTCCCTTCATGACTATAAAGTTAACGGAGAACTGGACACCTGCGATCTTCACTGGCCAATTCTTAAGCACCCTGAATGGCTTAACTCTCATACCATTTGCTATTGTGACATTAAACCTAGCAGTCTCAACAGGTGGGTTTCCCCAAGTCTAAAGCACTGCGTAGCTAAGCACGCTAACCCTAGCCCCCGTGTCTACGATTCCCTTTCTCGTTGTGTCGCCTAGGGCTAAAACTGGCAAGACTGCATGCATCTCTGAGCCTTTCCAAAAGGCATTGACATGCAAGGACTTAGGTGCAGTGTGCAGTGTCAGACTCAGTATTTGTGTTTCTGCCTCATGGTCCTGAGGGTCTATCATGACTTGCTCTTGCGTCCCTTCAACCCACTGCTTAAGGTCCTGCCATAGGGTGGGGTGCTGCCTAAGCAGATCTCCCATACTGAGTGTTACAGGGGTAGTCACTAGTGTGGTGAGGAGATCATTGGGTGTTTGTCTCTCTCTTAACTTGAATTGTCCTGACCAGTGGCCGTGACTGAACTGCGGCCTTGTAGTAGCATCGAGGCTTGGCCTTAACGACACCTCTTGTGGTGCAGTTGCTTCCATTGATTAGGGCGGCGGGAGTGAGGTCGGCGTACTCATGCTAGAGAGGTCATCAATCCCATCCTCCATGATGGACTCAACGTCCTTTAGGTATTCTTGGGCTTCCTTCACCCATTCTCTCACCTTCTCTATGGCCTCTAATTGTCGCTTTGGTTGCGGGTACTCCCCTACCTTAGCGCTCCCCTTTTCAACCATCTTAGGGGCTGACGTCTCTACTTCTACGTTGGAGACCTTCTTTCCAGTGGGCAAAGTTGTAACACTCTCAATCTTTAGTGCAATTTTAGCTTCCGACTTCCCCTTCCGCCGTCTACGGCTCTTCTTCCCTATTGAGGCTGCATCCAGATTGCTAGGTCTTGGCAGAGAGATGCCAGCTTGCTTCGTTTGGGCATGGGTCATGACCCGCAATGGGATAGGCGTGGCCTCCCCATCATGGTTCTCAACACCAAGAACAGCCCCAATGGGATAGACGGCTCATTGGATGAACCAGGTGACGGATTTCTCCTTGGAAAATCGACAAAAAGATGAGTGATTCCGCACTCAGCGCACCTTTGGTCCGCCTTATCTCTGTTTTGTTGCTCCCTCTCAAGGCAGCGCGACAAGACATGACCTGGGTGGCCACATGTCCAACAGGTAATTGGGTCTTGTGCCTGCCCTCCTAGGCCCTTACCTCATCCTCTTCCTAGCGCCATCACCGGGACTGGTCGATAGTCCATGAGGATAGCGTTGCCCTCATCGTCCTGTGAAACATAAGGGCATATGTAAGTTTCCTCCTCGTTTGGTTCTTCCACATAGTGGACAAGGGCGTCACTTAGTGGGTGGGTTACGTACGGACCAGGTGGCCTAAGAATGCCTGTAGGATTTATTTCCATCCTGGGAATAGTCGGCTTAACGTCATTGGGCACGGGAAGGGCCAATGGGGCTCCCCTTCCCAAGAATGGCTGTGGCCTACTCACTAGGTAAGGTTGGCCGTATGGTTGTGAGTACGGAAGTCTCCTTGGCAGTCTCTACAATGCACGACATCATGTCCGAACCTACCACAGTTAGCGCAAGGTCGTGACCTAGGGTCTTGACACTCGGCTGGTAAGTGGTTTCCGCCACAGTACATGCATTGGATGTGTGGACCTGTTGGTCGTCTCAACATTCCTTGCAACTTGGCTAGTTCCATTCTAACATCAGCCAAGTCTTGATTCGTTTCGGTGGCTTTTCCCTTATCCTGGGCTGATGGTGCTGATCGCTCACTCGAGGCTGACAGCCTCTCTGAGCTTCGCGAAGAGGTCTCTTCTACGTTCGTGCTCCTGGAGCTCCGCTCCTTTAGCTAATCGTCCACTCCGATGGCCTCCTCAGAGACCCTAGCTAGCATATCCCGCTGCAAGCTCGAGTTGCCTGCCAAATCCTTGTATAGCTCCTCGTTCTGAATCCCGTTGATGAATACAGTCGATACTGCTCTTTCAGTTGGTCGCTCTCCAGTAGTAGGGATTCTCTTAAAGAGACACTGTACATGGGTCACGTAGTCATGAATCTCCTCCTTCTCTTTCTGCTTGACGTTCATCAAGCATATGAGTAGGTTATTGGAGTATCCGGGCTCGGCAAATCTCTTGATGAAGAGATCCTTGAGGCCATCGAAGTTGTCTCGCTCCACGTTATCTAAGCTCGTATACCACATCCTACCCTTGTCGCCCAAGTAAAGCTCGAACGCTTGCGAGCGTTGAGTCAGGTCATTGAGGCCATTGGCTTCGCAGACTTGCTCGAACTGCTCGACAAAGCTGTAGGGATCATCATGGGGCTGGTATTTATCGAGTTGCTTGGAAACAATAGGGATTTTTGCCTGGCTCTTTGAGCCTTGGTTTGCTCCTAACCCTGCAAGCAGCGATGTCGCTAGAGCCGTGGCACTTTGCTCTGCAGCTGTGTTATCGAGCAGTCGCTTCATCAAAAGCTCACTCAGCGTTAAGTCTCCTTCTAGTGCCCTCTCATGGTCTGTTTGATTCCTACCAGCCAAGTTCAGTACCCATTGCACCTCTCGTAACTCCATGCTTTGCCTTTGGTTCCTAGCCTGCTGATCCCTATTGTACTCAGCCATGCTTTGTAATGCCTTGCGGGCCAGCTTTCTCTCCTCTTCTAGATCTGCAATGATAGCCTCCGTCGTTCTACCGCGGTGCTGTACCGAGCATGAGCGTCATAACTACTGACCAAGTGCTGAATTGCATCTAGAAAGGCTCCTAAGTCGATTTTCTCGTTGTATCTTTGGTCTGAACTTTCGTCTGCCATTGTCGAGTTGTCATGCTCCACCAAGCTATCGATTAGGTTCAGTAGGCTTGGCAGATCCACTTCGTTGGCATCCCTTGCTTGGTCCTACCTTTGATCATTGACGGTTTGTCTTTGTATTGGGTTTTCTCCTATTGGTGGGTTCCTTGAGTGGTTTATCTGGGTGAGTTCCTTTAGTTTTTTAATACAATCCTCAATTTATGACCACTCAATGTGTCTTTCCTCGTGCGCTCGTGCTCAATCAAGCTTTCAGTTTCCTTGTGTGTACTTCAAGTGTGAAAATTCAGGGTGAGTGCAGCAACTACTTCCTAGTCGTCTTACAGACTCTCACATTGTTTTGAACCGAATAGGCTTGATGGTCACTTCCTGGCCGTCTTGTTAGGGTTTAGGGTTTCCCTAAAATGTTGCCTTGTTTAGTTCTGGTCAGATCAGGCCTTCCCGCTCAACGAGTCGCATCTGGGCCTCTAGGTCTCGCATCTGCCCACTCCTAGCCGCTAAGCAGTAGCACCCTTCTACTTTGCCTATTCCGCATGCCACAATCAAGTTCTGAGCGCCCTACGGGATTTCCACAATCTGAGTTGCTGAGTCCTAGCCGGATCAGGCCAATTTTTTGAAGATCTGGCAAAAATCTACACTCGGCCCAACTAGTCTGAATTGCAGGGTCCGAATGGGTTACTCAGACGGGCGGAGGTGCATGGGTCGAGGGCCGAATCCGAGGACTGGGACATGGTGGACTCAGACGGAGTCACTCGGACGGGCCGAGCGGTTGACTTGGACAATGTTATTCGGACGGGCCGAGGCAAGTGGGACGAGGGCCGAGTTTGTTCACGGTCTGAATTATAGAATCGGATGGGCTGATTAGGGTTTTGGTTGGATGGGCCGAATTCGACACGTGGCCGAGGGCCGATTCTGGGACTCGGCCCAGGAGTGGTCACTTGGACGGGCCAAGCGCGGTGCATGTAAACAGCGAAAAATTGATTTCAATCGTCTCTCGTGCTTCACTCAATCATACGAGGCATAACCTTCCAGACCCGACCTAGGGGAGCAAGAGAAGGGATTCATATACCTGGATGGAGCGACGGGCTTGTCGTTGGTGCGATCGAATCGAATCGGTTGGTAGCTCTCTCTCTCTCTCTCTTTCACACTGAACTGTTGCAAATGAGTGTTTCCTTGGCCTTTTGGCTCTTATAACCCTTCTTGGGTATGGTGTTGACACCCCCAATCACTCACTTACCATTCTTAAGCATCGTAAGCGAGCTTTTTGCCCTTTTTGCACGATTTTTAGCCCTATTTGCCCTATTTTGCAACAGTAAACCCTACCCTTCTCCGGTGCGATTTCCTAATCCTATCCTACTCTAAATGCAACACGAATCGAAAGCAAAATACTGAACTAATTTCTCCATGTTTCCTAATCATCAAACAAACAAAATAACCCAAAATGCTTACTTGTTTTGAAGATCAAAAACACCCAAACTTCCTACCTATCTCAAGCTCCGGTTTGGGGATGAATCCCTTACTTCGATGCTCGATATGAGGTGCGCAAGTGCTCAAGCTTGAATCCGTGGTCCCGGAAACGGAACCAAAATGTGGGAGCTTTTGCCCAACCGCTAAGACCCACGGACCGCTTATTGTTTCAAGCGTTCCAAGCGAGCTCTAATGGCTATCTCTCACCTAGCCGACGCACCATCGATCCTATGAGTGTAGTGAGCTTACCTTAGTGCCGATACGAGTTGCCTCCTCTCTTCTACACACCGGTAGCTCCACAATCCTAGATGCTAGCTCAAGCATCCTCAAGCTTTCTCCACCTCCAAGCTCCATCCTCCATAGCCGCGCGTGCGAGAAGAGAGAAGGGAAGAGAAGAAGAGGAAGAGGAGATGGTGAAGAGCTTCACCATCTTGATCCCTTACTCTCACACCCACTTACTCCCTCACACTCTCACACTCCCTCTCTCAAGAGCACACACAAGCAAGAAGGTGAGAAGGAGAGAAGAGGAAGAAGACTCCTTTTGCCACACACCAAAGAATGATTTCTTATTCACTTTTTGAACTTTATATATACAAACCCTAAAATCCCATGGGCGCCCACCCCTTTTTTACATGATCGGCCATTGTGGCAAGGCCCTTTTATCCATTTTCCTCTTTTAGCCCCGTGCCTCTAGCCTATACCCGTCTAATATTTTACAATGGGCACAGGATGGAGCCTGGCGCTCTTTTACAAAGATTTTTCGAGTTTTTGTGGCGCCTTTTCTTTTATGGTTGCTCTTTTTTCCTGGTCCATCTTTAGGGGCCGCTTGCATGTCTTCGCTCTTTTTCTTCATCTTCCTTTGCTTTTTCTCCATTTTTTGCCATCTTAACAACGATGGAATGCAATGCTACTTGGTTGGACCACCTAGGTGTAATGGACTATGAACAAGTTGGATTAGTTCAACCAACCACCACACCACCCTTTAGAATTGAATCGGCCTCATGCTTACAACCGTCATGGGAAACTCCTTCCTCTAGCGAGGGTTGTGAGTTTAACTCTGAATTGAAAAGGAGCTTCAAGAACGATCCAGAGATACTCTGACCACCTAAGATGAACAAATGCACCATAGGGGACCTACCGGCCCACCCAATGAACTAATAGTTCATGATATTAGCAAGACTTTAATGCAAGATTAGTTTGCGTACCATCGATGTATATTTCATACAATCTTTCCTATGCATGCACCGTCTACGTGCCTCTGCGAGCCTTAACAATATTGTCCTAGGTAAAGATTAATCGAAGACTAATCGATGCCTAGTACTTTAGGATCTTATATGCTACTTATGCTATGTATGGACTTGTCTCATAGCAACTAGGTGCAACTAACTTCACTTGATACATGCACATTGCAAACTCCATCTTTCGAATGTTTGTGATGAATTTATCCTTTTCAATAATCCCTTCCTGTGCGGCCTAGTATGAGTCTAATGTATCTCATGCATGGATCAGAGCAAGCATCCATTAATTTGGAAATACATTTCTTACAACCGGTACCACAGTTGAGTTGGTAGTGGTGCCCTTGCCCGAGGCTTCGTTGCTCATTGTGGGGCTTCCATCCGCGTGCGTCATTTTAACCTTGGGGTCCATCCTTGATCTTCGTCTCCCTAGAAGTGAGTCCCACAAGACTTTCACACCTTGTGCTTCATTAGTGGGGCCAATTGGGGAGAGAATTGATTTTGCGAGTGGGGGATAATCTCAAGAGATAGGTATAGGTTCACAGTCAACGGGGGGAGAAAGGACGCGTGTGGACACCCTCTTTCATACAATAGATGAACTTGGGTTTGCATGATGGGGGTTGGAATGTTATCTTCGCTGGCATTTCAAAGTGCAGCTTTTGCAACTTCCGCATTCATAGCTCCCAAACTTCTCCTCTTAGGGGCCATGATGGATGCATGTTTCTTTGAGTAGAAATTCAATGGACTTGAGGGTTGCATCATCTAGCTTTGAGTAGCTAGGATGGAGATAGTAGAGCCTTCGCAAGAGATGAGAGAGACTTCAACTCCGCAAGAGGTGATAGAGTAGGGCCTTTGAGATGATATCCTCCTCTTATATTAATTATTATTATTATTATTATTATTATTATTATTTCTCTCTTCCTCTCTCTTCTATCTTCTTCTCTCCCTCAACTTCTTCCTTTCCTCTCTCTATCGTTATCTCTTCTTCTCTAACTTCTTCTTCTCCCTATTCTCTCCTCCTCCTCCTCCTCCTCCTCCTCCTCCTCCTCCTCCTCCTCCTCCTCCTCATCATCATCATCATCATCATCATCATCTTCTTCTTCTTCTTCTTCTTCTTCTCTCTCTTTCTCTCTCTCTATCTCTATTCTCTCTCTCTCTCTCTCTCTCTCTCTCTCTCTCTCTAGACTACGACAGTAAGGGGGAAGAAGAAGTTGCCAACCCCTCTCTTTCTCTCTCTCTCTCTCTCACTCTCTTTCCCTCACTCAGCCTGTAACAGGGGGCAAAGAGGTGGTCTCACCCCTTTCACTTAAGGAAGAAGGGGGGGGGGTTTATAGGGGAAAGGTGGGGTATTATTAACGTGGAGAAGAGGTGGTGTCGTGGTAGGCTCATGGCCTCCCCTTTATCGTTGTCTTCGTCATCTTCAGCTTCTCTCTCACTGTTATCGTCTCCTTTTTCCTTGACTTCATCGCCTTCTCCTTCTTCCTCAGTGACGCCTGCTCCTTCCACGTTGATGACTCCTCTTCCCCTTCCATGTCGTTTGTGGCATCATCATCATCTTCTTTCCCTCTCCCCCTCCCCCCCTACCACTTGTCCTCAACAATGACGGGGGGGGATTTTTTTGTTTAATTTTAGGGGAGGGGGGTGTTCGTATATGGGGGGGGTATTACACCAAAAATGGCATTTTACTCCCCAAAATATTCACACTCCTACTAAATGCCATATATTTCTCAAAAGCCAAGTTTTCCTTGTCATTATTAGCTTATGTCTTGATGGGACAATTAACTAGCTCTCTATATTGTGCACTTATCACTTTAGAAATTTTGATTCATTACATATATCTCCATTATGCCATAAGTTACAACTTGATATTTTCTATGCTTTAGGGCCATGCTAAGGGTCACTACCTCTTCCCTCTATCACATTACTGCTTCCATATAGAAAAATTTTCCCGGGAAGTTGTTGGCTTATTTGGTGCATGACATATTCAGCCCTTTCCCCAAGGTTTCATACAAGTGGATATGAAGTATCATGGCATCCACCTTCTATGAACCTACACATCCCTCAGATGTGCCACACTATATAGTGACCTGGATCAACAACCATATAATCATCACCTCATTGAATATGTGCATAAGCAACTATCTGACATAATCAAATACCCAAATCATGAGTAGCTTTAGTAATGTATAGCAAACCCAGTTTCACCCACTTGGATCATAAGGCACTGAAAATGCATGTCATTCCACCATCAGATAGGCATTTGTAAATAAATATACGAACTCATTAATGGATCATCAAGGATCGAATGGCATACACAATTCCCATTGCAACATCATCAATCTAATAGATTTGCTTGCATAAACCATTTCTATCTTATTTTCATTGTCTTGCACATAAAAGCATTTAATCTCATCCCAAGAAAACTCAAAGAAGTACTCTCTCAAAAGTTTATCACTTTATGGGATACTAGAGCATGGCATATAAATGCATCTTCTTTGCCATGCATAGAAACAAATGATGCCATATTTTGCTGTTATGATTGCCAAGAGCTGCAAAGATCACTCAAAAAGATTATGATTTTGAGGAGCAATAGCTATGGTTTATTGGCCATCTTTCTCAATGCGGCACTTGGTATGGTCAAAACAACCGACAAAGAGACCAAGATCCAAAAGTCTTGCAACTAAAAGAAGATTGCTTTGTAGATCTAGGACTTATAAAACTCCATGCAAAATTCTTGTCAAAGAAAGAGTATCGAGATATAAATCACCTATACCTTTGACTTGACAGGTTATGTCATCAACAAGATAAACCAATTTCCTGATAGGAATAAAATGATAATTATGTATCCATTGGGACTAATATATCATGTCTGTTGTAGCACCAGAATTAATAATAAAAATAGATCCATTACAAACATGAGGTATCCTTTTTGGAGAGATAGAATAACACACAATTTGCTTCTTCAGTAGTATTGTCATGTGTAGCAGTATATGCTCTATTATGATCTGAATCAAAATACCTCTTGAAACATAGATGGGTTCGATGATCACTCTTTTTGTAGTAGTCACAAGGAGAATAATCTTTGGATAAACGTGATTGTTTATTTGTAATTCCATATTCTTCATCATATTGTTTTGCCAAGCAATCATCTATAGTGTGACTATTTCTATTGCAATAAGAACAATGTCTGTTAGGAAACTTGAGACGAGAGAAGTTACCATCACAACGACTCCTACATGTATAGTGTGGAAAGGGATGCCTTCGAGCAAGTTAAGCTTGGTTGATTTGTTCTGACTATGTGTCCTCTTGTGAGATCATAACTATTTTTTTATTTGTGTGTTGTCGTTCATGTTGTTGTGAATATTCAATCAAAGACATACAAGTTTGATCAAAATCGATCCCATATTTGTTACATAATATGGAAACAATATTATCACAAGCAAGATCCTTTACAATATCAAGAAGTTGTGTTACCAATTGCTTTTGTTGAATAGCATCACCAGTAGCAGTAAGTTGATTGATAATGTTCTTGAATGATTTGATATGTATTGTCATAGAAGTTTCGATGTTGTATTGTAACTTGGTGAGTTGACTACGAAGATAAAGTATTTCTGTAATAGATTTCGTCTCAAAATTTGCTATCAAGAACTCCCATATAGCTTGTGAGGTTGAAAGATTACATACATCAAGTATAAGAGATTATTGAAGAGTAGAAAGAATATATTAACGAGCTGCTTTGTTATGTCTGACCCACTCATTATAAATATTTTACCATTATTCAAAATTAGGTCCTTCAGTTACAAGGGTATTATCATGAGCCCGATCAATTTGTTGAGGTGGACATTCATAATTACTAGGAAAAATATCATGCAAGTCATTTCCTTCAAGAATTAGCATCATCTTTACTTTCCACCCAAGGAATCCTTATCCTTGAAAGTGAGGAATGTAACGTTGTCTAGAAGGTAATGTGTTGACGATTATAGAATTTGACATAGTTCGTTGAGAGAATATGAACAATATGAGATCACAAAATATGCACACCATGTACCAAACAATAAGATGAAAGTGTACCACAACAAATCATATGCAGAGGCTATGTTGTAAGGAAAGACGTTTAGTTCAAAAACCATACTCCATAAGAAAGATACCGAAGATAGATAGAACGTGGGCAACAATAAAGCAACCCAAAATAGACAAAACGTGTAAGAGAAGAAATCGGTCCAACATAGATGAGAAACATGAACAACACTCAAAACATTATCGCTTTACTTTTTGGCCAAGAATAGATGATAATTTCGCTAATTTTAGCAGAAACACAAAAACGCAAGAGTGATTAGTCATAATGAAACCTTGTCGTAGAAGTTTGCATGAAAAGCTATTGTCCTGTTTGTTTTCTTGTTTCAAGTCCAATTTACCTAAACTGACATAACTTTTGACACACAGGTCCAAATTGATCATAGATTTGATAGTTTTCTTGAGAAAGGCGTTTCCTTAAGAGTTTCCCAAATAGAAACTGTTAGGGTGTCCAAGCAAGACATATCTCAATTTCAACATATTTGCAATCTAAATAATGATCAGTGATGATCGAGTGAACGTATTCTATGCTTAAAATTCAAAACATAAGAATAAAATACACAATACATCAAATCTAAGCATAAAAAGAACATGAATCAAGAATTGAAGACATACTACATAGGTATACTTTCTGATTATCTTCTTCATGGAATTGGTGGTAGTCGATCTAGCTCTGATACCATGTTGAGATGTAGAGAGAGAAGATATGTAGAGATGCAATGGAGAGAGAAGAGACACACCATATACACTCCCAAAGACTATACCATATTGATCACAATCTACATATATATAGGTTAGACCTAGTCCAGATAGGGTGAGCTATATATAGCTCCAACAAACTAGACATATGCTAATATAAGGGATTGAACTTCCATAAGGAAACAAAGACATGATCATAAATATTTTTGTAGATGGCACAAATGTGACAAATTTTCCCATGTGAACGTCCCTTAACACCCTCGAAGATCTGTTTTGACATGACAACCCTCTCCCACAAGTTTCCTCATATATATATATTTTCATTGCCCTTCGTTCCGATACACACATTTTCTCCTATTAAATTCTGACTCCGTTTTCATTTGTAAATTTGCCATTTTTTCCATGCAAACGCACCCTTCTGCCTCGGGAATTGTGTTTTACCTTACACATCCTATATGTCACTTTCCTATAGACATTTTTTGTTTTCACTCTTGTTTTTCAATTGCCCAATTTTTTGTATTAATTTTAATCCCATTTTCATGTGTGTTTTTATATTTTTCTATGCGAACGGGTCTTATCCCTATTGGAACTGTGTTTTGTTGTGACAAGCCAGCCCATCACATCATCCAAGATACTTTCCCTTTTGACCAACCTTCATTTTGGCGACGGATTTTTTGAATTTTCGTGTGTGTTTGTAGGCCCGATTTTCATCTTTTTTCCATGTGAATGCCCTTGATTATCCTTGGACATCCCATTTCATTCTTCACCCCTCTTCCTCTCGTCCTCTGCATATTTTCCCTTTTTACTGGTTGTCCATCTAGTGCTCAGTTTAATTATTATTAATTTTTTTAAAAACCAAAAAAACAAAACACACACACCCTTTCCTCCCTCCACAACTATCCCTCCTTCCTCTCTTCCCCCCTGACACATCCCCTCCTCCTCTGCTTCCTCCCACCTTCTCCTCCTCCCTCCCCTTTTCTTTGTGCCCACCCCACCACCTACTGGTACCTTTTGAGGGAGTTGGGCAGGTGTGGGATGTCCTTGGGGTGGGTAGGGGTTAAGGAAGGGCGGGGGAGCAGGGATCAGAGTTGGGCGATGGGTTACTTAGAGGGGCGGACTGTGGGACACTAGAGAGAGGTGGTACACCATGGCTATGGGCGGGGTGGAGGGATCGACGGCGGCAGGCTATAGACAACATCTAGTGGTAAATCTGACATCGTCGAGCGGGTGGCAATTCACAGGTGTTGCAGGAGATCCCAGGCAGACGGGCATCATGGTGAGGCGATAGGGGCCGTGGGGGAGTCACAACGTCAAACGGCGCGGGCGCGATTGATGCCGAACTGGCGAGATAGGGCACGGATTGGGGCGGCACGCCAACAGGTGGCTGCGAGTCAAGGTGGCGAGGCGGCACATCGTTAGGTGGTGGGGTGGGCATAAAGAAAAGGCTAGGGAGGAGGAGTGGATGTGTCGGGGGGGGAAGAGAGGAAGGAGGGAG